>NC_135815.1:50487016-50797462 GCF_964213995.1 Mustelus asterias | reverse complement strand
ATCAGCTAAAGTTCTGGGAACCCAGGTTCGAATCCTGCCATGCCAGATGGTGGAATTTGAATTCAATAAAAAATATCTGGAATTAAGAATCTAGTGATGACTATGAAACCATTGTCAGTTGTCGGAAAAACCTATCTGGTTCACTAATGTCCTTCAGGGAAGGAAATCTGCCATCCTTACCTGGTCTGGCCTACATGTGACCCCAGAGCCACAGCAATGTGGTTGACTCTTAACTGCCCTCCAAGGGCAATAAATGCTGGTCAGCCAGTGACGCTCATGTGCCACAAATGAATTTTTTTT
This sequence comes from Mustelus asterias, assembly GCF_964213995.1. Taxonomy (NCBI): domain Eukaryota; kingdom Metazoa; phylum Chordata; class Chondrichthyes; order Carcharhiniformes; family Triakidae; genus Mustelus; species Mustelus asterias. The sequence goes on along the minus strand of NC_135815.1, from coordinate 50,797,162 downwards.
AAAAAACTCTCTGGTTGGAATCATGTCTGGTACATAGGAAAATGGTTGTGAGAGGGTCAGTCATCCCAGCTCCAGGACATCTCTGCAAGAGTCCTTCAGGGAGTGTCCAACCACCTTTAGCTGCTTCAATAATGACCTTCCCTCCTAATAAGATCAGAAGTGGGGATGTTCGCCAATGTTGAGCACTATTCGCAACTCATACTGAAGCAGTCCACGTTCAAATGCAACAAGATCTGGACAATATCCAGGCTTAGGCTGGCAAGTAACATTTGCGCTACAATGCTAATGACCATCACCAATAAGAGACACTCTAACCACTGCCCCATGACATTCAATGGTGTTACCATCACTGAATCCCCCACTGTCAACATCCCTGGAGTTACCATGGAGCAGAAATTCAACTGGACTTGCTACATTAACACTGGCTACAAGAACTGGTCAGGAGGCTAAGAATACTGCAGCAAGTAACTCACCTCCTGACTGTCCAAAGCCTGTCCACCATCTAAAAGGCACAAGTTAGGAGTGTGATGGAATACTCCCCACTTGCCTGAATGGGTGCAGCTCCTCCAACACTCAAGAAGCTTGACACCATCTAGGAAAAATCCAGCCCGCTTGATTGGCACCACATCCACTCCATCACTGACGCTCAGTAGCAGCAGTGTGAACTATCTACAAGATGCACTGCAGAAATTCATCAAAGATCCTTAGACAGTACCTTCCAAACCCACGACCACTTCCATCCACAAGGACAAGGACAGTAAATACGTGAACATCGCCACCAGCAAGTTCCCCACCAAGCCACTCACCAACCTGACTTGGAAATATATCGCTGTTTTTTCGCAGTTGCTGGGTCAAAATCCTGGAATTCCCTCCCTAATGGCATTGTGGGTCAACCCACAGCACGTGGACTGCAGCATTTCAAGGTGGCAGCTCACCACCTCAGAAGCAACTAGGGATTGGCAATACATGCTGGCCAGCCAGAGACACCCATGTCCCATGAAAAAAAAAGTTGAACAAAGGTGGCTTATCTTGTGATGTGATACTACTAACTGCATCTGATTTTAGGTTGTGTTACTTTTTGTTCATTGCTTCTATCGAGTGCTTTTGGGTTTTCGTGCTTCTGCATTGGTATTATGGCAATAACCTCAAATCAAAAAGTGTCTCTATGTTTGTTGAAATACTACGTTTCCACACAATGGTGAGGATATTCTGGTATAGGCGAAGCTCAAGTGGCCAGCATCTGTCTGTTCGGTAATATCCGTTCCTCTTAAATTCTACTTGCATCGACTACAGTTTGATTCGAGACACTTAAATGTAACAGTCAGTGTTGCATGCCATGATTCAGAAGTACCTCCAAGTGCAGCTTGATCATTAACACAAGTCCAAAGTGCCTGTCGTGACCACCAGACTTCTCATGATGATCTTCTGATTTGTGCTTTGTTTTGAAACTTGCTGCCAATTACTTTAATTTAATACCGACCAGAGTTTCATTTGTTTCTGTACAGGACATTCTCCTAATCAATGTAATCATTGAACAGATGATCTGCGACGCTGATCCTGAACTTGGTGGAGCAGTTCAGCTAATGGGGCTACTGAGAACTTTAATTGATCCTGAGAATATGTTAGCTACAGCAAATGTAAGACATGTGGAAATAGTTTAGAAATCTTTGGCGGGGGTGTGGGGGAAGTAGAATGACAGTGTATTGTATATGCCGATTTCCCCAGTTTGATTTGCAGTTAATGACCTTGTACCTTCATTTGTGTTTTAAGTGAGGTCCAAGTAGATCTACCACGTTGATTTGGATTGTAATGATACACTAAAAATGACTTCTTGCACTCATTGTATAATATATTACAACTTTTATTTTGAGAAGTCTCGATTATTTTAAGCACTGAAGTCTCTGTTCTGGGGTCTTTACAAGTTTTAAACCTTTGACAACTCAATTGCCTTCCCTTGGCCCATAATTATTGGCATTGTTAGTTGCTTCCTTTGTTTACACCTGATCCTTCCACTTTCAAAACCACTCCTATTCACAAATCACTCGGCCTCAACCTGTTACCCTTTCCAGCTACTGCCTGCCTGTGACCCCCACTTTCCCCTCAGGTCCTTACAGGCTATCATCTCTCACCTGATATCAATCTCCAAAACCATGCTCCTTTTTAAAAAAAAAAATTCCTTGCTACCTTGGTCATTAATACTGGTCCAGTTGCTCACATGACCATCAACACTGCCCTTGCCAAAGTTAGCAACATCTTTTGTAATTGATCTCACAGTTTGCCTCAACCATTGCACCATGTTTGATATATGGCATCCTTTTCTGCTTATTTTCATAGAATCATAAAAACCCTACAGTGCAGAAAGAGGCCATTGAGCCCATCGAGTCTGCACCGTCCAAATCCCACCCAGGCCTACCCCCAAATCCCTACATATTTACCCATTAATCCCTCTAGCCTATGCATCTCGGGACACTAAGGGGCAATTTTAGCATGGCCAATCAACCTAACCCGCACATCTTTGGACTGTGGGAGGAAAACCGGAGCACCTGGAGGAAACCCACGCAGACACGAGGAGAATGTGCAAACTCCACACAGACAGTGACCCAAGCCGGGAATCGAACCCTTGGTACCTGGCGCTATGAAGCAGCAGTGCTAACCACTGTGCTACCGTGCCACCCTTCTGAGCTCCTCCTGATTGTCTATTGCATGGTGGTTCTTTTTGTTTCCAGTGCAATTTTAGCACCAACTTTTCTATATCCCCAATAGATCTATTCTTGACATATAGCCCTCTTCCTCTTCTGTGTTACACCTCTAATCATTCAATTTTGGAGTTTGTTTCCAAAGGTATACACATAACTGATTATATCACCCACCTCCCTAAAGTCATAAACTAGACTGCACCTGACATTGACACATTCCACCAGCTGAATAAAAACCACCACCTTCCATTCAAGTTCCTTCCCATCAGTTATTTTATAACTTTGCTGGTCACTTGTTCAGACTGAGCATAATAATGCCTGTTTGACCACGCTTGTGTGGCTTTTGCTACCAAATAAACCTGTTGGACTTTAACCTGGTGTTGTTAAACTTCTTACTGTGTTTGACCACGAGCAGAGATTCAAACCTCATCCTGTCTCTCAACCATAATACTTCTGCCTTTATTTCTATCCCATCTTTATACTGGAAAAATCCTTATTCAATATATTCTCACAGCTAGATCCTTGATTTGTTCAATTTGTTTTCCTTGTATGCCATTTTCTCTCCACTGTAAACTCTAGTGTCTAAAATTCAGCTTCTCTTATCCTGATCCTGCTAATTTTAAGAGTTTAATGTACCACCTATAGGACACTTTGCAGTCTTGTTCTGCCCTGTGTTTTCAACTCCTCAAGCCTCTCATCTCTTCTGCTTTTTTTGGTCTCTGGTTATCTCCTCTGTATGCTTTGCCGTTCCATCATTTATGGCAGAATCTCCAGCTGTCTCAGCCCTTCTAGAACTTCTCAAAATCCTTCCTTCCTCAGCCTTGAATTTCAGCTTGATCGCACTGACTTTATTGAATAAATAAATCGTGTTAACCTTTATACCATCAGTAACTTTGGTTATACACTCTGGAAGGAGCACCAACTTGTATTTGTATAGCAACTTTAATGTAGCAAAACTTGTTAAAATACAGTACTGGCGTTTATTATTGTATCCTAGAATTAAAAAACTAACTAGTTGCATGATGTAATTAATGTAGTTTATTTGTTGAACCCTCGTTAGTGCAAATTGCTAGGTTTGTTTGTGGAAACAAACACTTAAAAGAATTGTTCGCAACACTGTCCTTGGGTGCTTATGTTTCTGCTGCTCTTTTGAGTGTCTCAAATTTTTAATGTCCTCAAAATTTGAGATTGAAATCTTAAAGAATTGATGTTGATTTAACATCGAAGTATGAATGTTTTTTAAGAAAACACATTTAACTTAAGTAACCAAACAGTTAAGAAAACTGACTAATTGTCAACATGTATTCTTGTCACCTTTCTCAGAAAACTGAGAAGACAGAGTTCCTCAGTTTTTTTTACAAGCATTGCATGCATGTTCTCAGCGCTCCTTTACTGGCTAATACCACAGATGAAAAACACAGCAGTAAAGGTGAGTTTCAAATTCATCTATATTAAAGCCCACTTTTATTATGTCATCTGTAAATGCTTATGAGATTTTCAATGTTAATTGTGCCTATAATTTCATGACGTTGTAACTTCCTGTGCTATTTGTAAGTGATGCAATTGTTTTTTATTTGGAGTATTTTAACCCTTGGGCATGTTTTTTCTTGTTACACAAGCCCAGTGACTTTGATTTCCCAATAAAAATTGGTGTGTTGATTGACACTACTATCAACTGGCCAGTTGGAGGCAAGAGGGGATTTATGGTTGCCAATGTACTTTATTAAGAGAACCAAACCAAGCTTTACTCAGAAAACACCTATTTAAATAGACTTCGCAGACTGCAGAAAGTGCAACTTGCAATGTGATTTCTACAGCTAATTGCGGTGACTAGAGCATAGTCACACACACGTGTGCAAAATCAATCCCAGCCACTTTACAGTCTCCAGGTTTCATTGGGGAAATTATTCAATCTTCTCCATTCTTTCTGAGAATAGCAGTGTCACTATATTTAGCCATTAAAAATGCTTGGGGGCAGAATTTCCACCTTGGGTGCAATCAGCAATCCAGACGCAAATTGCGCCTGTTTTGAGAAGTGTGTTTATGAACTTCACCCCCCCCCCCCCCCCCCCCCCCTCCATGGTTTCTGCTCAAATCCATTTGCATATCGCTAGTTGCAAACTCTACCGTTAATCAGTGCAATTGTGCAGTATTTGCACACTTTGTTTTCTAAAGAAATCAGCTTTAAAAATGTCCTTGATCTGCTTAAGTGGTATCGTGGTGCAGTTCCATTGATAGAGCTGAAAGTGGGTTTATCTCATATAACAGATGTATTTAATCAGTGCCAATCCGCTATTTGCAAGTAAACCAATCTTAAATGACTGAAAATGACTTTTTTAAAAATACTGAACTATTTGCTAGTTATATTGGGACACTGTACTTAGTTTCTTAGGTTTATTCTCAGAAGTTTTAAAAACATGCTAATTAGTAGCCAAAGGAACCAGCTTAATTCAGAGCTTTCTCAAAGCGCATTAAGCAGAAATTTCCAATGGTGATATTAATGTATCCTGGGGCTGTGTATAGTTTAGTGGATGTGACCAGCCTGCAGCCCACTTTCTTAAACAAGCTTAAAGATTGTGCTGACATGCTTTGCTTAATTCTGTTATCTTCGCACTGGCTAAGCTGTTTTTCGGGTGAATAAGCCAGTGCAACTGAATGGAAACTCCTCGCTTTCAGTTTGCATATACTTACAGACCCTCATCACAAGGTGGTATCTATTCGGTCCCTTAGAAACCAATAACTTTCCTTTTTAAAAAATCCCCATGTTGCTAATGGAAATAAACTGATGGATGCGATTTCACTTTTTAGAATTTTTACCATAACAAATTAAATCAGCATAAATCAAAGGAAAAACTTCAATTGATACAACCAAAGTATGCCTTACGCAACACTTTTACCCCTGCACCATGCTTCTGGCAGATATGTAGCATTAGAGGGACAGTTCCAAAATCACTCCTAGCTCTCCCGAATAGGTACATCTCTCTCTGCCACGCCAGGTCAAAACCTCCAATGTCCTTCGGCAATCATTCCACACACTTGAGGGTTCGAGATTTGATTATCACCAGGCCACCATACCTTGACAAGTTCCCCTTCCCCAAATCTTCAAGAGCCTTGTCAGTTTCCCTATTGTTTTGAACAGAAATTAAACCGTTAAAAGCATCCTGCTTGGTCTTTAACGCAGGCAGTTTTCCCTGCTTCATAATAGTTTTTGTTCTTTCTGCTGCTTGCATCTCAGCAGCAGCGTTTTTATTCTGTGAACTTCTATGCTGCCACTCAACACCTCAATGGGTTTCTATTCCAGTTTCTTTCACTATGGCAACCTGAGATCACATGGGCATTTCTCCGAACTGAGGTGTTTACCAGGAATTCACCATCACCCTTTTCAGAAGTACCTGTTTTACTTCAAATTAAAGGAACATGTTTAAAACATCTGTAATGTTCAGCATTCATGACGTAGCATCTCATTTGAATGTTTTGCGACCAACATTTGCTTCAATATTGGAAATTTTTAGTATCTAAATGAATTGAAATAAAGTAACTTGAAAAAGGAAATGTCTTTCATAGCATTAAATTTATCCATTGAATTGTCTTATGATGCCACTTTACTTGTGACTCTCAAGTCTGGTGTTGGGCTAGGCATTTTTGTTAAATTTTGATACTTGACAATCATTGATTTTTCAGGGCACTTTTTATTAGTCTGAGCCTGCAGCTGTGTTTACACACCTGTCAAATGCTCCTAAAATATGGCTCCCATGCCTATTGTTGTACCAAGGATATTGTGTGCAAGACCTTTGCTATGTATTTGGGGATATGTCTTTGGGGATCATTGACCTCTCCAGCCTGATTGATCGATCTTGGTCAAAGATTCTCCTCGTGCCATCTGTTTGTAGGTAAAATGCCGTGAGATTAGACATGGGGGTCCATTACAAAGATAACACTTAAAATATATTTTTGGTCTTTGTGCAGTGGGAAATCATTAAGATTAGAACTCCGTGTCTAATAATGGACTGGTAAATTATATATCCTTTGTGATTTGATAAGTAGGGTGGATGAAAGTAAGTATCTTGAGCTATAGTAAATCACTGAATTTATTGCTGTCTTTTCCAAGTTATCCAGGTTGACACACTATATACCTCTGTGTTAGGGAGCGACAAAAATCTAAAGGCAAGTTGACCTGGTATCTCGGCCTTGTTGGTGATTGTTAACAAAGTTGGCATAAGCAGCTCTTGCACATGCTAATAATTTAGGGATGGAACTATTTACCTGCAGATTAAACCTAGGTAGGAGTTTATTACACTCCTAGCCAAATGTGGAGCATTGGATTGCTGAAATGGTCTAAATGTCCATAGCTTCTATTCTAATTTAAGTTAGTGATGCTTTGCTACTGCTGAGAGTTTTTAATTTGTTTTTCAGGAAATGCATTGTTTCTTTAGGAGATGAGATAAAATTGATAAAATATAAGTTTAGAACAAATATCAAATTCTCAGTGGTGCAATCTTTGCTCGACAAGGATTGATTAATGAAAGTGGAATAATTTAAAGAATAAATGTTACAATATGGGAACTTCAGGATCTTTGAATGTATGAACTGAAATGGGCTGAATGGTGTCCTAATTTAATTTTGTAAACTATATTAGCAATGAGTGACTTTAACATGATATGTTTGATTTTTTTTATTAGATGCAGTAATAGATGGATCCAATAAGAATAGTGCTTTTTGTTCTGGTAAGTTGACATTCATTCATTTATTAAGCTGGTGAATTTTGTGTATATGGAATATGTCTAATGTAGCTTTAACTATTAAAATTGCAGCTATTCATGGGCAGTTGTTTTTTTTAAGAAACCGGCTGTATGCTTGGGTGGCTGTTCCCAACTTGAAAATGAGCTGTTAAATAATTCTAATTATACCTGCATAAAATATCCATATATCAAAGAACCATACAGCACAGGAACAGCCCCCCCCCCCCCCCCCCCATAGTTCCCTATCGGGGATTGAAACCCAGTCTCCTGTGTGACACGCGGGAATACGAATGAGGAGTTGCAAAATTAGACTCTGCAAGATCATTTTCTATGGTTGGGATTTTTTGCTTCCTGTAATTATACCACATAGCATATGTTGACTTGTATCCATTTAAAGATTTTTTTATCGCTGGTTTTGATTTCAAAGATTTTCAGTGTGTACTAATTGAATTTAGTGGTTGAGTGACAAGGACTGTCCGTAACTAAATAAATGCTTTGTGGTGCTGCAGTATTTAGACCAGAATATTTCAGGCTTGATGATCTGTGTTGAGTTACTGATATTAACTAACATGTCATTGGGGTCTTAATATTTGGCTTTGGTGACTTTGGCTATGCAGGCAAAGAATTGGCAAATATTACTGCTCTTAATTACTATCTTGCACCTGCGAGAAAGCATGTCTGTGCTCACATTTTGTCTGTGTGTTGGACAAGATTGATTTATTATCATAAATAATGATCACAAAATGATATAACATAGGAGAAGACCCTTTTGTGCCTGTGTCAGTACTTGGCAGAGCTATCCAATTAGTCCTAATTTCCTGCTCTTTCCAAATAGGCCTATAAATTGTTTACCCTTTTAGTATGTTTCAGTATTTCTGAATGTTACTATTAAATCTGTTTCCATCCACCTTTCTGGACAGTGCATTCCAGATCACAACTTTAAAAGAAAAAGTAACAAGTTTCCTCATGTTCCTCTGATTCTTCCTGTGTCCTATGGTCACTGACCTTTCTACCTGCTAAAATAGTCTTTTCTTATTTGCTCTTATCATACTCCTGTGCTTCAAGGAGAACAATCCCAGCTTCTGCACTCTCTACATATGACTGAAGTCATTCATCCTTGGTACCATTCTAGTAAATCATTTTTGTACCCTGTCCAAGTAATAGAACATAGAACAGTACACCACAGAACAGGCCCTTCAGCCCACGATGTTGTGCCGAGCTTTATCTGAAACCAAGATCAAGCTATCCCACTCCCTATCATCCTGGTGTGCTCCATGTGCCTATCCAATAACCGCTTAAATGTTCCTAAAGTGTCTGACTCCACTATCACTGCAGGCAGTCCATTCCACACCCCAACCACTCTCTGCGTAAAGAACCTACCTCTGATATCCTTCCTGTATCTCCCACCACGAACCCTATAGTTATGCCCCCTTGTAATAGCTCCATCCACCCGAGGAAATAGTCTTTGAACGTTCACTATCTATCCCCTTCTTCATTTTATAAACCTCTATTAAGTCTCCCCTCAGCCTCCTCCGCTCCAGAGAGAACAGCCTTAGTTCCCACAACCTTTCCTCATAAGACCTACCCTCCAAACCAGGCAGCATCCTGGTAAATCTCCTCTGCACTCTTTCCAGCGCTTCCACATCCTCCTTACAGTGAGGTGACCAGAACTGCACACAATATTCCAAATGTGGTCTCACCAAGGTCCTGTACAGTTGCAGCATAACCCCACAGCTCTTAAACTCCAACCCCCTGTTAATAAAAGCTAACACACTATAGGCCTTCTTCACAGCTCTATCCACTTGAGTGGCAACCTTCAGAGATCTGTGGATATGAACCCCAAGATATCTCTGTTCCTCCACAGTCTTCAGGACCCTACCTTTGACCCTGTAATCCACATTTAAATTAGTCCTACCAAAATGAATCACCTCACATTTATCAGGGTTAAACTCCATTTGCCATTTTTCAGCCCAGCTTTGCATCCTATCTATGTCTCTTTGCAGCCTACAACAGCCCTCCACCTCATCCACTACTCCACCAATCTTGGTGTCATCAGCAAATGCCTTTAAAATTTTTCCGAAAGCATGATCCCTCGAATTAAACACAATACTCCCAATAATTCCTAACCTGTGTTTTATAAAGGTTTAATAGAACTTCCTTGGTTTTTTTACACTCTTCCTCAATTAATAAAGCCAAATCTAAGGTTGCTTTTATAACTGCCTTCTCAAATTGTCCTGGGACCTTCAAAGATTTTTGTTCATACATTCTCTGGTCTGTCTCTCTCTGCGCCCTGTAAAAGAGTACTATGATCCTCTCTATCAAGTAGTCTGCCTATAATTCCTGATCGTTTATTTAAATGAAGAATGAAGAGATAGTGCCAAGCAGGCAGTACTTGTGGAACTGTGTGCCCCCCCCCCCCCCCCCCCAAGAAAAATGAAGGAAAGGAAAGACATCTGTAGTAAGAATGTAGCTTTCATCCTCGCTGTTGCATGAAGTGTCTCTTGGTCACTCTTAAGGATAAGTAAAGTTAAAATGTCGTATGTTGTTTCCCAAAATGTTTAATCAGACAAAATGGATCTTTGCAACGCTTATTTGCAAGGTAGATTCCGTTTGGCTCGAGTGTCAAAAACCAAATGTCTGCTGACCTTAAATTAAGGTCAATTTTTATTTGGCCAGTTTATATTTTGATGCCCTGATTTCCCCACTGAGATTGGGACTAGGCAGATTTATTTTGCCATCTGACTTCTATGAAAGAAGACTTGCATTTCAAACCCAAGTGCCAGTGGTTAAAATGCAGTTTAGTAGCACACTATACTACGTTTTGTCCTGATTCAGATTAATTTTCAAAATGAAACCAAAAATATTAGTTACAAATGTATAACAGAGTTTTATTTCTTTTAGATAACTTCCAGACAGCACAGCTGTTGGCCTTGATTCTCGAGTTACTCACTTTCTGTGTAGAACATCACACATATCACATCAAGAACTACATCATGAACAAAGATTTACTGCGAAGGGTGTTGGTACTGATGAATTCAAAACATACATTTCTAGCCTTATGTGAGTGAACACTGGTAAAAGTATAACTAATTGAGTTTGAATATTTGTCTGTCTTTTGCTGCCATGTTCTTTCACAATTTATACCAGATTTTTATTGCCTTTTATTAGAATTGAATAGGAGGTATATAGTTGTGAAATAAACTGACAATCTGGTCATGGCTGCAATTGGGAATCCACTCCTAGAGTAACATCCTTTACTGCAGTACAGTGGTTTTCATGCTTTGTTCTGGTGCAGTGGAGGTGGCAAATGTTTCCTGGGGCCCACATTCCTGCCTTCCAGAGGTATTTAATAACATTGCTGAATAGCATTAGAGTGAAAGAGAAATGTGTCTCAACACATTATCTGAGACTATAGAACAAAGAATAGTACAGCACAGGAACAGGCCCTTCAACCCTCCAGGCTTGCACCGATCATGGTGCCTGTCTAAACTAAAACCATATGCACTTACGGAGTCTGTATCCTTCCATTCCCATCCTATTCATGTTTGCCTAATTGCCCCTTAAATGCAGCTATCGTACCAGCTCCCACGACTTCTCCAGGGAGCGTGCGTTCCAGACATTAACCACCCTCTATGTTTTAAAAAAAAAAGTTTCCCCATGCACCTTAAACCTACATCCCGTAGTACTTGACTTTTCTACCCTAGGAGAGAGCATCTGACTATCCACTCTCTCCATGCCATTCATAATCTTGTAAACCTCTGTTGGGTCACACTTCAACTTCCATCATTCCAGTGAGAACAAACCGAGATTATCCAACCTCTCCTCATTGCTAATACCTTCCAGACCAGACAACATCCTGGTAAACCTCTTCTGTACCCTCTCCAAAGCATCACATCCTTCTGGTAGTGTGGCGACCAGAATTGTACACGCTATTCTAAATGAGGTCTAACTACGGTTCTGTACAGCTACACATGACCTGCGAATTTTTATACTCAATGCCCTGACCGATGAACACAGACTGACCGATGAAGCCAAGCATGCCATATGCTTTCTTGACTACCTAATCCACCTGCGTTGCCACTTTTGGTAATCGGTGGACATGTATGCCCAGATCTCTCTGCCTGTCAATACTCCTAAGGGTTCTACCATTTACTGTAAAATTCCTACATGCATTGGACCTTCCAAAATGCATTACTTTACACGTGTCCGGATTAAACTCCATCTGCCATTTCTCTGCCCAAATCTCCAACCGGTCTATATTCTGCTGTATCATCTGACAATCCTCTTCACTATCCGCAACTCCACCAATTTTTGTGTTGTCTACGAGCTTACTAATATATATACACACACTACAAACAACAAAGGTCCCAGAACTGATCCCTGTGGAACACCGCTATTCACAGCCTTCCATTCAGAAAAGCACACCCCTACTGCTACCCTCTATCTTCTATGGCCATGCCAATTCTGTATCCATCTTGCCAGCTCTCCTCTGACCCCATGTGACTTCACCTTTCATACCAGTAAACCTTGAGGTATCTTGTCAAAGGCTTTACTGAAGTCCATGTATGCAATATCCACTGCCTTTCCTTCATCTATCATCTTCGTCACTTTCTCGAATAACTCGATCAAGTTAGTGAGGCACGATCTCCTCTTCACAAAACCATGCTGTCTATCACTAATAAGTCCATTTGTTTCCAAATGTGAGTAACTCCTGTCTCTAAGAATCTTTTCCAATTTCCCTACCACTGATGTATGGCTCACTGGCCTATAATTTCCTGGATTATTCCATCTGCCCTCTTAAACAATGGAATAACATTGGCTATCCTCCAGTCATCTGGAACTTTACCTGTAGCCAATGAAGATAAAAAGATTTCTGTCAAGGCCCCAGCAATTTCCGCCTTTGCCTCCTTCAGTATTCTTGGGTAGATCCTGGGAACTTATCTACTTTAATGCGTTTTAAGACGCCCAACACCACCACCTTTTTGATATCGGCATGACCCAGAATATTTACACACCCTACCCTAGGCTTTTCATCCATCAAATCCCCTTCTTTGGTGAATACTGAGGCAAAGTATTCATTTAGTACTTTACCCATTTCCTCTGGTTCCATGCATAGATTCCTTCCACTATCCTTGAGTGGACCAATCCTTTCCCTGGCTACCCTCTTGCTCTTTACATACGTACAAAATGCCTTGGGATTTTCCTTCATCCTGTTTGCCAAGGACTTTTCATGACCCCTTTTAGTGCTCCTAACGCCTTCCTTAAGTTCCTTCCTACGTTCTTTATATTCTTCAAGGGCTATCTGTCCTAAGCCTTTTGGACCTTACGAATGCTTCCTTTTTCTCTTTGACGAGGTTCATAATATCCTTCCTTATCCAGGGTTCCCGATACTTGCCCCACTTATCCTTAAACCTCACAGGTACATGCCAGTCCTGAATTCCAATCAACTGACATTTGAAAGACTCCCGCATGTCTGATGTTGATTTACCCTCAAACAGCCTCCCCCAATCTACATTCTCCAGATCCTGCCTAGTGTTGTAGTTGGTCTTCCCCCAATTTAACATCTTTGCCCGAGGACCACTCTTGTCCTTATCTGCAAGCACCTTAAAACTTACGGAATTAGGATTACTGTTCCCGAAATGCTCTCCTACTGAAATTTTGGTCACCTGGCCAGGCTCATTCCTCAATACCAGGTCTAATATGGCTCCTTCCCAAGTTGGGCTATCTGCATACTGTTTCAAGAAGCCCTCCTGGGCGGTCCTTACAAATTCTGCTCCATCCTATCCCCTAGCAGTAAGTGAGTCCCAGCCAATATCGGGAAAGTTAAAATCCCCACCACAACAACCCCTGTTGTTTTTGCATCTTTCCAAAATCTGTTTGCATATCTGCTCGTTTATCTCCCGCTGGCTGTTGGGAGGCCTGTAATAAACCTCCAACATTGTGACTGCACCCTTCCTATTCCTGAGCTCTACCCATGCTGCCTCGTTGCCTGAACCCTCAGAGGTGTCCTCCCTCAGTACAGCTGGGGAATTAGGGTCAGGGTTTAACAAGCATGGAAAAGATAGTTCAGAAAGTTGGATTTTGTAACATGGTTGAAGGACCCTATGGTTTAAATAACTTGCTATGCCTGACTTTGCACTTCCATACCTTTGATCTCTGGGGAATTTAGACCATTGTGTCTCGAAACAGGAGTATCCATCCAAACAGCAACATGCCTTGTTTCTCTCATTGTTTACAACAAATTAGCACCTTAAGCTTCAGAGGGAAGTTTGATAAGGTGATTAGGATATATATTTGATGATTTGCGTTGGAGCCTCAAATATTCACTACATTTATCTAACAAAATGGAATGTAAAATCATATATCCAAATTGCCTGATGACACAAAGATAGGTAAGATTATAAACAGTGTAGACAAAATTATATAATTTGTAGTTATTGATAATTGTGGTTGGACAATACTGGGGCAAATGAATTTCAATGTAGATAAGTGTGAGGACATTGTGCATTTTAAAAAAGGATTGAACAGAATACTTTCTAAATGGTGCAAAGCTGGAGGCAGTGGAGGTTCAAAAAATTGAGGATCCATGTACATATAACATTAAAATGTCATAATTAACTATAGAACATTATCAAAAGGGATAATATTGGAATGCTGATTAGAATACAAGGAAGTAAAATCATGTTGCAACCACACACAGCCCTGGTTGGACCTCACTGACATACTTTGAGCATTCTGGGCATCAAACCTTGGGAAGAATATATTGGCCTTGGAGGGTATATGGAGATGAAAGACGTGGCCACGGTTCTTGATGAGTGCCATAGTGATGCAATAATACAGCCCATTGGTTCTGTTCCAGTTGAGAAAGAGTGAAATATTGGATGATAGCATAATAGAAGAAATATTAAGAGGTTTAGCATCTCTGGAAGTGGATAAATCACCTACAGAATGAAATTTATCACAGGCTGCTAAAAGAAGCAAGGAAGGAAATAGTAGGGGCTCTAACCATCACTTTCCAATCCTCTCTGGCTACAGGTGATTTTTTTATATAAGGGAGGAAAGGGTAAATAGTAATTACAGGCCAGTCAGCCAAACCTTGTTGGTAGAAAACTATTGGGGGAAATTTGAGACACAGATAATTGAAATATATTTGCGGAGGACAAACCATGCAAGAGACTACACAATAACTGGTAGGATACGGAGAAATGTGGAACAGAGGGGCATGCCCATTGCTAACTTTCTCCTAGTGGATTCCTCAAAGGTCTTCAACAATATACAGAAGCACAACATTCGCTCTCTTTAGACATAGCCCTCAGATTTTCCAGGAAAGTTGTTGATAGTGTTGGTGAAGTCTTGGTATGTCTTGGAAAGTCTTCCAAAGTATCCAAGGTCAAGACTGCATTTGAAGAGGATTTTGGAGTGCATGTTCACAGATTGCTGAAGGTAGCAGGACAGGTATATAAGGTTGTTTAAAAAGGCCTATGAAATATTTCCCTTTATTAACTGAAACAGCATGTAAGAGCGTAAAAATTTGTATAAAAATGCAAATTATTTTAAGTAATATAAAACTTTATGCTTATGTCCATGGGAGCTGTATCATTTTTTGCCCCCTGTCCATTTGATCTGTAGGGGAGTCAGTGAGGCAAAATAATTTTGGCTGAAAACTCAAGGGTGGAAATATTTTAGTTGAAATGGATATTGTCTGGAGAGAGGAGTAAAGTTTGCTTATGCATGAAGATGTGGGGTTCTGGGCGAGTTAAAATTTGGAGTGCATTTCACAAAGATCCTTTGAATGAAAGCATTTATTGAAAGTTTCTGAAGTACTGGCATGTAAGCAGACAGAGTTTGACTTGAAGAATGTGGTGCTGTCAATGGAAAGGAAGGTAGGAAGCTTGATTAGAGGTAGAACAAGACATTAAGGTTTTTCCTACTGAAGTTGACCTGAGTGGGCAATCAGCCATGTTAGAATTGGTGGTGAAACCACCCGCATGCTGGATAGAGTCAAGAGTGGTCTCCATTTCACTGGTTTGGAGCTGAAAGAAATCCTGATTCATCTGGGACATCACTTTCACATAGTGTTAAACATAGTATTTAAAAGCTTGGGAGACGCTGGTGATGGTCAGATTTTGATATCAGCAAATATGTAGAAGCTGATCTTGTTCTTGCAGATAATGTTGCTAAAGGGCAACATTTTGACAATGAGGAACCAAGGATGGAGTCCTGTTGCTCAGTAGACAACTATGTGGCTTAGGAGGAATATTTTTTGAGTTGTGTGTAGGAGTAATTGAGTGCAATGAAGATGGTCTGAGTGGAAGAAGTATCAGAGAAGGCAGCAGCAGAGGTAAGAGGTGCAACAACTTAGTGGCATCAGAAATGTCATGGTTCTATGTCGGATGGTGTGGCAACTGGATTGGAGAGAGTCAGATGCTGAAAATGTATGTAGATGGCAGTAATGATTTCAAGGACTCAGGCGAGAAAAGGTAAGACTGAGAGATAGAGGCTCAAGGGTGAACCTGGAAATGGTGGTTTTGAAAGAATGGGGAAAGGTGCTGTAGGATACAGATAATGTTGGTAGTCATGAAGCCAAGCAGAAGTTCAGTGTTCAGGAGCAGATTGCAAAAAACAGCTATTGGGTTATATAGAGATGAACCTGGTGAGGGAGAGTGGGAGAGAAACTGCAGAGTATGGTGGGCTGGAGCCCAAATCTGGAAGGGGATGGACGCAGTTCTTGAATTGTTCTAGTGCAGATAGATTTGGGATATTTTTGGCATACATGATGGTTCTGGAGGAATGGGAAGATTTGACCATAGAGCAAGACTGGCAGCTGCTAGTGGTAGTCCAAACTACTGAGATCTAAGTAAATAGTTACTTTTTCTGAAAACAGGTGCACTGCGTTTTATGAGGAGGATCATTGGACTAAAGGATGAATTCTATAATCGATACATCACTAAAGGCAACCTCTTTGAACCAGTTATAAATGCCTTTCTGGATAATGGAACCAGATATAATCTACTTAATTCAGCAATAATTGAACTCTTTGAATTTATCAGAGTGGTAAGTTTCTGTTTTTCTAATAGTTTGTAGTAAATTTCTATTTATAAAAATGCCTTTGAGCTCTCCTACAGATTGTTTTTCCACAGTTCTGAGAAGTGTCTTTTCCATTTTATTATAAATGTTACCACAGGAGGATATCAAGTCACTTACAACGCACATTGTTGACAACTTCTACAAAGCACTTGAACACATAGAGTATGTGCAAACGTTCAAAGGACTGAAGCTGCGATATGAGCAGGAAAGGGATAGACTTCAAAATCAGAAGCTGAACAGGTAGGAAAATTAAAAGATCCCAAGCAGTATATGTTTGAATGTGGTCATTGAGCTTCACAGATCATTACTTCTAAATCTATTGAACCTAAAAGTATTGTGTATGCTGCAGCACAGAATCCCTACAGTGCAGAGAGGGGCCTTTGGTCCATTGAGTCTACACCGACTCTCCGACAGAGCATCTTACCCAGGCCCACCCCTGCCCCATCCCCACAGCCCACTTATTTACCCCACTAGTTTCCTAACCTACTCAGCTTTGGACACTAAGGGGAAATTTAGCATGGCTAATCCACCTAATCTACACATTTTTGGACTGTGGGAGGAAACCGGAGCACCCTTTGGAAACCCACACAAACATGTGAAGAACGTCCAAACTCCACGCAGGCAGTCGCCCAAGGCCAGAGTTGAATATGGGCCCCTGGTGCTGTAAGGCAGCAGTGTTTGCCGCTGTGCCTCGTGTTTTATTTGATCATAATCAGTATATATTCTAATTTATTAGTCGTCTTATAGTCGAGCATGTAATGAAATGAGTTTTAAGGTACTCAGACTAATTTGATCATTAATCTGATGTGAAAAATTGAACAAAATTCAAACTTGCAGAGGAGCTGAAAGTAGGTACAAGGACATCAGCAAGAATATGTTCACGGTGTTTAAATCTCGGCACTAGATGTCAATTGTGGGCACCATTTAGAGGGACAAACAGTGCCACCATTACCAGTGCCACAATCAAATTGCTGCATGTAACAGCAGATATTTTTCACCAGCTCACAGCTCCCTATGTGCTTTCCCAAACCTCAGTGATCCTGCTGGCTACAGTGAGCTCATGTAATGTTTTGTTCCTTTGCCAATTAAATCTACATAAAATACTGGTGCTTAATCAGCATTGTGTAAGTGACAACTAACTAGTAATTAAAAACACTGTAGTGTAACAATATGCACAAATAGAATACCTAAAATTGTTTCCTAATTTTTTTGTCAGCACACTGTTCCTTCCGATGTAGGTCCTTAACTTGACAGTAGAGAGCGAGGAGTAAATGGCAGGACAAATAGTGTATGATATTTTTGGTCTAAACAGCTAAATTGGGGCTGGAAGGAGATTAAATGTTAAAAGTCATTGACGAAATACTTCTGAGCTGTGCATAGCCTATTTGCATGTAGGTTAGTGAAGTTTTTTTGGATTTTATATATTGTACTTAAATGTCACAGCTTTTATACAGTTTTTTTGTGGCACCTAAGATGATATTTAATTCCATGTACTGATTATCCAGGATTGCAGTGAAAACCAATGATTTGCAACTTTGAACTATTTGCATTATCACAATTGGACTGGTGATCTTTTTTAATTGGTATTCCACAATTTTGAATTTCTTCTATTGCTCTTGTCAAATAACTGTATAAAATGCAAGTACATTGAGCTATGTACAGTTTAGTTCCATAAGTGAGCATAATGTATAGTCATACACCACAGAAACAGGCCCTTTGACCCACCATGTCTGTGCTGACCATCAAATACCAATCTATATTCCCATTTACCAGCGTTTGGACCATAGCCTATTATGCATTGATGATTCAAGTGCTCATCTAGATGCTGCTTAAGTGTTGTGAGAGTCCCTGCCTCCTCCACCCTCTCAGGCAGTGCATTTCATATTTCCACCGCCCTTTGGGAGAAATTTGTTTTTCTCTCAGATCCCCTCTAACCACTTGATCCTCTCCTTAAACCTATGCTCTCTGGTCTTAGACACCTCTGCCACGGGGAAAAGATCGATCAACCCTATCTATGCTGCTCATAATTTTGTATACCTTGATCGGATCCCGCCTTAGCCTCCTTTGCTCCAGGGAAAACAAACCCAGCCTATCCAGTCTCTCCTTATAGCTGAAACTTTCACCCCAGGCAACATCCTGGTGAATCTCCTATCCAGTGTGATCACGTCCTTCCGATAGTATGGTGACCAGAACTGCACACGATACCCCATCTGTGGCCTAACCAATGTTTTAGAGTTCATAGAATCCTACAGTGCAGAAGGAGGCCATTTGGCCCATTTAGTCTCCAGCAACCACAATCCCATCCAGGCTCTATCCCCATAACCTCTTGCACTTAGCCTAACTAGTACACTAAGGGGCAATTTAGCATGGCGAGTCCACCTAACCCACACATCTTTGGGCTGTGGGAGGAAACCAGAGCACCTGGAGGAAACCCACGCAGACGGGGAGAATGTGCAAACTCCAGACACAATGACCCAAGCCAGGAATCTAACTCGGGTCACTGGTGCTGAGGCAGCAATGCTAACCACAGTGCCACTGTGGTACCAGGACCTCCCTGCTCGTATATTCTATGTCCTGGCTAATGAAGGCAAGCATTCCGTATGACTACTACTTCATCCTATCTAGCTGTTCTGACTTGTAGATTAAGGTCCATTTGATCCTCAATACTCCCTGGTGACCTATCATTCATTGTGTATATCCTACCCTTATTTGACCTCCCAAAAAGCATCTCCTCACATTTATCTGGATTAAGACCATAACACACAGAGCAGAATTAGACCATTCAGCCCATCGAGACGGCTCCACTATTCAATCATTGCTGATAAGTTTCTCAACACCATTCTCTCGCCTTTTCCCCATAACCTTGGATCCCCATACCAGTCAAGACCCTATCTATCTCTGTCTTAAATACACAATGATCTGGCCTTCACAGCCTTCTGTGGCAATGAATTCCACAGATTCACCACCACCTGGGTGAAAAAATTCCTCCTCATCTCTGTTCTAAAGGGTCATCCAAGTACAGACCCAGAGTCCTCAAATGCTCCTCATACATCAAGCCTTCCATTCCCGAAAATGTTCTCATGAGCCTCCACTGGACCCTCTCCAAGGCCAGCTCATCCTTCCTTGGATACGGGGTCCAGAATTGCTCACATTATCCCTAATGTGGTCTGCCCAGAGCCTTCTAAAGCCTCAGCAGTACATCCCTGCTTTTGTATTCTCGAAGTTAAATTCCATCTGCCATTGCAGTGTCCAATTTACCAGCTAATCAATACAAGTCTGTAGCCTAAGTCTATCCTCCTCACTATCAACAACATTAATCTTCATGTCATCTGCAAACTTACTAATTATACCTTCCACATTCACATCCAAGTTGTTAATGTATGTAACAAACAGCAAGGGTCGTAGCACTGAACCCTGTGGTGCACTGCTGGTCACAGACTTCCAACCACAAAAGTAGCGCTCCACCATCACCCTTTGCCTCCTCTTAACAAACCAATTTTGGATCCAGTTTGCCAACTTGAATTGGATCCCATGAACTCTAACCTTTTGGACCAGCCTTCCACGTGGGACTTTGTCAAAGGTCTTAGTTACTGAAGCCCATGTAAACCACATCAACTGCATTACCCTCATTTAGTTACCTTTCCAAAAACCTCAATTAAATTCGTTAGACAGGATCTCCCACCAACAAATCTGTGCTGACTTTCTCTGATCAAACCCTGTCTTTCCAAGTGTCGATCAATCCTGTCCCTCAGAAGCTTTTCCACTGACTAACTGGCCAGAAATTATGTGGCTTAACCCTGCTGCCCTTGAATAAAGGTACCATGTTAGCTATTCTCCAGTCATCTAGCACTTCACCTGTGGCCAGTGAAAATTTTAAATATCCCTGCAATCTCCTCCCATGCCTCCCTTAGCAGTCTAGGATACATGTCATCAGGCCCTGGAGATTTCCGCATCTTTATGCTTGCTAAAACATCTAATATTTCCTGCTTATTAATCTTAATGTGCTCTAGAACTTCACCAGCCCAACTTAAATCTCCAGCTGCAATGTCTGTCTTCTTGGTTAATACAGATGAAAAATATTAATTTAAGACCTCACCCATGTCCTCTGGCTGTATGCACAGATTGCTCCTTTGATCTCTAATGAACCCCACTCTTTCCCTGGTTATCCTCTTGCCTTTAATATACTTAAAATGCCTTGGTTTTCCTTCATCTTAGCTGTCAATGATGTTTCGTAGCCCCTCTTTGCCCTCCTAATTTATTTTTTAAACACCCCTACACATACTACTCCTGAAGGACCCCTCCCCATTCTTAATGCTCTATATCTACCATATGCTTACGTTTTTTTCTTTATCAAACCCTCGATATCCCTTGACATTCAGGTTTCCCTGGACTTGCTGCCCTTGCCCTTCACCCACCAAGTTGTATTAATGGGCTTTTGCTATTATACTGACAAAGGGCAATGGTTATACAACTAGTTTGATAGAGAATCTATTCCCTGTCAGAAAATTTTCTTTCTTGATGAGGGAAAATGCAGCTTCTGGCTAAGCTAAAACTTTAATATAACCTTTCACATTTGGGTTTGCTTAGTTTGTGGGAATGCAGTGTTTATATAACCCCTCCCAGCATTTACTGTTCTCCTGTTAGTTGTTTCTGGGTGTGAATTCAAGGTGCTGGTCCACAGCTGCTGCTGTACTGAAATTTGAACCAAACTATTATCAATGTAGAGTGAAGTAATCCAGTAGAAAAATGGACATATATTTCAACATGTTAATATAATGGAATTTTCCCAAGAAAGTGAAAAGAGTTGGTATGTATTAATTTGGTTAATGCTGTGTTACTTGATATGTTAAAAACTGTTTTTGTGCACATGTTGTGATTGACAGAAATTGTATAAAATAGTTAAAAACAAACTTGGCGGTTATGGTATTTTCTTTGGGTAGAGATGCAGTCTTGTAGCACCCAACCATGCAAACCAGGAAGTTCCGCATTCGATTCCCAGTTGTATTGTTAATTGATTTCAGCAGAATCAACTTTGGAATGTTTCAGTTGACTTCCATGCCAAACCAGCAAGAATTCCTGCTCCTAAATCTACTTATGAATGTAAGGTACAAAGTACTTGTTTGTCAACATCAGGTAAGCCAAGGATCGGGCTTGGCTCCGATGCCTCCTGTAATAGAATGTTTGCCAACGCACACTGTTTAGGTTCATGCATGAAGTATGACGACTTGGGCAATGTGTCGGAGGGCTGCAGCCACCCACAAAGCCAAGCCACCAGTGAAGATCAGCACCTTCTGGCAAAGGGAACAAGGAGGGAAGAGAAGGAGAAGGAGAAAATGATGAAAGGATTATACGTGGAATAAAATTGGGGCTTGACAGTTTACGTAATTCAGGTTAGCTGATGTGATTGTAAATATGTCTGTCTATAAATAAATATGTAACTACCTCAGTTTGGAAGTTGAAAAGACATTTAGCATTCCAGTTAACATTTTTTCAGCTTTGGTAGAATTTGCTGACTAATACTTAATGTTTTTCAATTAAGCGTACCATCCATATTGCGTAATAATCGGTACCGGAGAGATGCACGAGCATTGGAGGAAGATGAAGAGATGTGGTTTAATGAGGATGAGGAGGAGGAAGAAGGAGAGGCTCTAGTACCACATGTAGAGAAATCCAAATCCGAGGATGACTATCCAGACAGTTATGGGAAATTTCTGGAGACTAAAAAGGGTATGGTAATTTTTAGTACTTGACAGTATATTCTAGTTATACTATACTTGAGTTTAAATATCATCTTAGTGCCAAGAGAGGGGGTGGTGCACAAGCTGCTTCCATGTGCACTTAAGTTACCTTAGTTTTCAGATAGCTGGCTTTGACCTTGGATGATGATAGTGAGCAATATTTAGCTCATGTATCAATATTGAGTTGAAAGAGAATAAGACCTCAATTTTGAGCGAATATTGTTTTAATATAGCAGTTGTCCATTTTGCTGTGAACATCTTTGGTAACCTGTCAACCTTCATAAATGCTTAACAGTTATAAAATTGAACAAAATACTTGTAAATTTTGGACATTAAATCATTGGCGTGGCCTTGATTTCCAAAATGCATCATCTTACTGTGATTTGAGGATCTGATTTTCTGTAGATTTCTTTGGGAATGTTAGTATAATTGGCAAAACCAAATGACTTTTAAATCAATGGAATATTTTAATATTCAAAATTTTATATTTGGTGTAAAAAAACCACTGCCATCCTAACCTTTTGATGATGATGCATTTCATTTTAATTGTATTTACACGGTGTTATAGACTATTTAGTATTTCATCTTTTGAAATTTTAATCTGAGTGAGCAACTATTAATGCATTTTTAATTAAATTGAACTTGCTGAATTAGTACCTGCTCTCCGCTTAAATACGGGATCTCCAAGATAATTAATTGTACAACAACATTTTTTTTAAAGTCTTCTGTTATTGGTTGTGTGAACCATTAGATTGCAGCCTTTTTAAAACAAACTGTACTTGTGAAGTTATCTGTAAATAGAATCATGTAATGGGCTGCAGGATAGAATACTGTGAATACTGTTTTGTTTTTCCTTCACTCCTACCCTTCCTGGTGGAGTTTGATTTAAAACTCTGCTTATCTGTACTTCAGACATTCCGTTTATCTTTAGTTTGGCTAACATTTTTTCCAAGTACTTTGGAGCCTAGGATTGACATTTACTCATTTGTCTTTTAGATCAGGTATAATGAAAATATTGCAGTACACTGATAGAATATAAATAGTTTAAGGGACAGCTAGTCATGTTGATTCGTGCTATTATTTAGGGGAGCTTTGTAAGGAGGCCATTCAGCCCAATCTGCCTGGTTTGGCTCTTTTGAAGGTTTTGCATGTGTTTCCACCGACCTTTTCGGGCACTAGTTTCCAGATCATGGCTTGCTACACAAACTTTTTCCTTGGCTCTGCTCCAGTCCCTCTGCCGGACTGTCTTCAATCTGTATCATCTGGCTAGTGACATAGTTGCAAGTATATAAACCATTCCTTCTTTCTTGATCAAAACTTTATCTGAAAAACTCTTAAATTCTTACTTTTTCTGCATTCAGGAGAACAATCACAGCTTCTGTAATAATTGGAGTCCCTCATGACTCGTATTATTCTGGTGAATCTCTCTCCAAGGCCTTGACGTCCTTCCAAAAGTGTGGTGCCCAGAATTAGATGCAGCTCTCTAACTGGGGTCTGACTAGTGATTTATAACTCACTTTTGTTCTCTGCCCTTTAAAGCCAAGGATCCTCATGTTTTTTGAACAACTTTATCGACATGCCCTGCCACCATTAACAATTTAAGTATATGAAGCCCCTGGTACCCTTTTCTTGCACCCACTTAAATTGTTATTAAGTTTATATTTCCTCGTTCTTTTGCTTCATGACATCACTTCACAGCGTTTGTGACCACCACTTTACCTGCAATACATCTGCCCAATTTTGTCAGTCTGTCCTCCTAAAATCGCAGGAGGGAAGGGTTTCATGTGAGGGAAGGTTTGGAAAGATAATAGTGCAGGGTAGCAGTGTAGATAATGGTAACCAGAGTATGGTGGGAAGAGACGAGTGTACATCATATGAATGCACCAACAAATAAGGTTCTGGAGTAGAGAAAAATGGTAAAAAGACAGAATTAAAAGCTCTTTATCTGAATGCGTACAGCATTTATAATAAAAAGAATGAATTGATGGCACAAGTAAAAGTAAATGAATATGTTATGATAGCAATTACAGAGACATGGTTGCAATGTGACCATAGCTGGGACTGGAATATTTAGGGGTTTTTGACTTTATGGGAAGGTAGAGAGATAAAGGAGGTGAGTGGCTCTGTTAATGTATTCAGGATGGATTCTTGGAACAACACATTCTGGAACAAACCAGGAAACAGGCTAATTTGGATTTGGCAGTGTGTAATACAACAGGATTAATTAAAGATGTCATAGTAAAGGATCCTCTGAGCAAGAGTGATGATCACCGGAGAGAATTCATGTTTCAGTTTGAGGGTGAGGAAGTTGGGTCTGAAACTAGTGTTCTATCCTTCTAATTGCCATTTAAGCTCGTGTGGATAGATTTGGCTCAAGTGGGATGGGAAAATGGGTTAAAAGATAAGACAGTGGAGAAGCAGTGGCAGACATTTAAGGAGATATTTTGTAACTCCAGGATATTTTCCATTAAAAAAGATGCTACAAGAATAGCAATCTATGACTAATTGAGGAAGTTGAGAATGGTGTCAAATTGAAAGAAAAGACGTAGAAGAGTGGCAGTGGTTGGCTCTGTGCCGCACAGTGCCAGGGATCCAGGTTCAATTCCAGCCTGTGTGGAGTTTGCACATTCACCCTGTGTTTGTGTGGGTTTCCTCCCACAGTCCAAAGATATGCAGGTTAAGTGGATTGCTCATGGTAAATTGCCCCTTAGTTTCCCAAGATGTGTAGATCAGATGGATTAGCCAAGGTAAATGTATGGGGTTATGGGGATAGGGTGGGATGATGGGCCTGAGTAAGATACTCTGAGTTGGTGCAGACTCGATGGGCCGAATGGCCCCCTTCTACACTAGGGATTCTGAGAATGCTACAAAGATTAATGATAGCTCAGAATATTGGGAAAATTTTAGAAAACTAGAAATGCTTGACTAAAAAGTAAGAGGGATAAATTGGAGTCAGAGAAAACTGGCAAGAAGTATGAAGCACATGTAATAAGCTTCTGTGAGTGTATAAAAAGAAAGAGATTTATTGTAGTAAGTGTTAATACCTTAGAGGGTGAGATGGGGGGAATTAATAGGAAACAAGGAAATAGCAGAGGCGTTGAATAGATACTTTTTATGTCTTTCACAGCAGAAGTACAAAGCATCCCAAAAATAGTAGAAAAACTGGGCCAAAAGAGAGGGAGGAACTTAATACCAGTCACTCGACCAAAAGTACCAGGAAAGTTAATGGAATTAGAGTCTTCATTGGTCCCCTGGAACTGATGGCCTGTATTGTAGGGTCTTAAAAGAAGCAGTGATCGTGGATGCATTGGCTGTAATCTTCCAAAATTCCCTAGACTCTGGAAAGGTCCCAGTGGATTGTGAAACCACAAATGTAACACTGCTATTCAATAAAGGAGGGAGACACAAAAGGAGGAAACTATATGCCAGTTAGTCAAACATGTGTCATTGGGTAAATGCTAAAACCTGTTATTAACGAGGTAGTAGCAGAACATTTAGAAAATTGTATACAATCAAACAGTCAACAGGGTTTTGTGAAAGGTGAATCACGTTTGACGAATTTATTAGAGTTTTGAGGACGTAACAAGCAGGGTAGGTAAAGGAGAACCGCTGGTGGCAGTGCATTTGGATTTCCAAAGTTATTCAATAAGGTGTCAGAAAAGATTACTGCACAAGAGATCATAGTGTTGGCTGATATATTAGCAGGGAAGGAAGATTGGCTAGCTAACAGGAAACAGGCAAGATAAAGGGTTATTTTCAGGTGGGCAAACTAACTAGGGGAGTGCTACAGGTGTGCACTGGGCCCTCAACTACTTATGGTCTATATTAAAGACTTGGATGAAGGAACTGACTTGTAGTGAAATTTGCTGCTGATACAAAGGACAAGTCGTAGGAGGATACAAAGAATCTTCAAAAGGTTTTCGATAGTTTGAGTGAGCAAAACATTGGCAGATAGTATCACATCTCCAAAACACAACAAATATTTTGGCTATTTGGAGATTTTATAATGTTAAAGACACCACATTAACACAAATTGCTGCTGTTTCATGATCAAACTAGCTGCAAAGATAAACATTTATAGCAATTGTATATTAAAAATGAGCATCTGGCATATTTGCAGTTGGATTTGCCACAAAACATGAGGATGAATTCAGTTTTACAAATTTATTTTGGCACCGTTTGTACAGTATGGATGATATTGGAATAGTGTAGGTTAGATGGGCTTCAGATTGGTTTCACTGGTCGGCGCAACATCGAGGGCCGAAGGGCCTGTACTGCGCTGTTATGTTCTATGTAGATAGAATATAATGTGGGGAAAAAGTGAGGTTGTTCACTTTGGCAGGAAGAATGAAAAACAATATTATTAAAATGGAAAGATATTGCAGAATGCTGCAGGAATCGGATTGTCGTTGTGCATGAATCGGAAGAGGTTGGTATGCAGGCATAACAAGTAATTGGGAAAGAAAATGGAATGTTGCTCTTTGTGTAAGAGGTTTATTATAAAAGCAGGGAAGTTTAAACTGTGCAGGACATTGGTGAGACCGCAACTGGAGCACTGTATAGATTTGGTCTTCTAAAAGAAGGTAGGATATACTTTGGATAAAAGCAAATTTCTGCAGATGCTGGAATCTCTCCCATCTCTACCTACTGCTGACTCTATTCAGCACCCACAACTTCCTTATCTCCGCAGCACAACAGTAAAAATCTCGTCCTATTTTCTATTGGCTTCAGCTCTGACGAAAAGTCATCCAGACTCGGCGTTAACTCTTTGCTCTCCATAGATGCTGTCAGACCTGCTGAGATTTTCCAGCATTTTCTGTTTGTGTGTGAGGGATATACTTGCATTGGAAGCAGCTGAGAGAAGGCTCTCTGGGCTGATTCCAAGAATAAAGGGGTTGTCTTGTGAGGAAAGATTGAACAGTTTGGGGCTCTAATAAAGGAGTTTAGCAGAATAAGAAATAATATTGAATCATGCAAGATTCTCAGCAGCATAGTTGCTGGGAGGATGTTTCCTCGCATGGGGAATTCGAGAACCATGAGGCACAATTTAAAAATGAGTCTCCCATTTAAGATGGAGATTAGGAGAAATTTCTCCTGAAGGTCATTAGTCTGGAATTTCCATCCACAGAGCTCTGTGAAGACTGAGTCAGAAATGTTTGATGAGTCTAGGTAATGGTGAGCTGGCAGAAAAATAGAATTAAAGCCACAGCCAGGTAACCATAATTTTATCAAAGGTGGAGCAGAGCTAGTGGGCTGAATGGTTTTCTTATATCTTGGAATCTGCTGTTTTCCACATTGCTAAAGTTTTATAATCTGCAAATTTTATGTTTGTGTTCCCTACATGCAAGTGCACATCATTAATATATATGAAAAAGCAGTGTGATCTGGGGGACACTGCTTGCATTGTGTCTGGAAAAACAACCATTTACCATTACTGTTTCTATCACTCGATGGATCCCTGCTACTACCATCCCTTTAACCAATGGACTTTGATTTCACTAACCTATTGCTTCAGCTTCATTCCAGCTACAATACGAAGTTGGTGTGTAGCAAGCTTTTTAAATATTTTAAAAGCATCTTGGTTTTTCATTTTCACTGACAGGCTGCCACTGACTGAACCTCTGCATGTAGCTGTGTGATTTCCTAGAAGAGTAAGAAGTCTCACAACACCAGGTTAAAGTCCAACAGGTTTATTTGGTAGCAAATACCATAAGCTTTCGGAGCACTGCTCCTTTGTCAGATGGAGTGGAAATCTGCTCTCAAACAGGGCACATACACACAAATCAAGTTACAGAATACTAATTAGAATGCAAATCTCTAAAGCCAGCCAGGTCTTAAAGGTACAGACAATGTGGGTGGAGGGAGCATTCAACACAGGTTAAAGAGATGTGTATTGTCTCCAGACAGAACAGCTCGTGAGATTCTACAAGCCCAGGAGGCAAGCTGGGGGTTACTGATAATGTGACATAAATCCAACATCCCGGTTTAGGCTGTCCTCATGTGTGCGGAACTTGGCTATCAGTTTCTGCTCAGCGACTCTGTGCTGTCGTGTGTCGTGAAGGCCGCCTTGGAGAACGCTTACCTGAAGATCCAAGGCTGGATGCCCGTGACTGCTGAAGTGCTCCCCCACAGGAAGAGAACAGTCTTGCCTGGTGATTGTCGAGCGGTGTTCATTCATCCGTTGTCGTAGCGTCTGCATGGTTTCCCCAATGTACCATGTACCCCAGGTTTCCCCAATGTACCTAGAAGGCCATGGAAGCAGGATAACGTGACTTGACAGTGTTCCACTCTCAATGTAGATGCTAAGATATGAGCCTTAAGATTATTGTTTAACTGATATAACCACCCTCATTTAGTGTAATCTGAGCCCTTAAATGTTTCCTCCGTAGCTAAAGAAAGTGAGGACAAGGAAAACCTTCCAAAGCGTTCTTCGAGTCCCAGCTTCAAATTTACATTTTCACATACCTGTGCATCTGGGGCAGCAAATGGAACAAACGGCACCAACAGTAAATCAACGGCAGCTCAGACCGCTCCAGCCAGTTCCACTAGTTCTACTTCAAAGCATACCAGTTCATCTGCAATGACAACAAAGGTTTGGATTATCTTGTGTTCAAGTCAATCTGTTGCAGAATCTTTAATATTTTAAAGTATAATTTTGACTACTACTAGGCTTTGATATTCGAGATCTTCAGTTTACATTCGGAGGAGGCAATGATTTTAACTCATAATCAGATTTAAACAAAGTCTCCAAAAAGCTAATTTTTGGTGGAACCATTTTGTTAACAAACCTCGAGCTCTATTATTGAATGAAGGTTGTGGGTTAAAATAAACCTGAATGAAGTGTTAAAATGTACTGTTGTTTTTAATCATCTTGAACTATTTCAAACAAAGGTTTAAACCAATGTAGTGAAAAATGCCCTGGGTGTTGCTGTAATTTTAGTTTTTCAAATTTAAATTGGGTGCAAATTATCTACTTAATTGTATGTTTGTCAGTAGGGAAACTACATGCTTATATAAACATTTTTTTTCCTGAATTTCTTCAGGGAGGTCTAGTGGGGCTTGTAGATTATCCTGATGATGAGGAAGAGGAGGAGGAAGAAGAAGCATCACCAAGAAAACGACCTCGACTAGGCTCATAATTGACGCAAGGAACGGCTTACTTTGGGGTCTGGTACAATGGTGCAACTGTTCCATAAGCTAAGGGTCTGAATCAGGAATGGCTGCTTCACTGTGAATACAAAAGATGCAACACAAGGAGTAGCAAACAGTGTGCCAATGTTTCAACTAGAGGGCTTGAGTTCTATGTGGCAGCAACATGCCACTGAGGAACTGGATCTCTCTGGAACAAACTTGGAAAGGAAAACCGGCCAATCAGGCTGGCAGGGCTAGCAGTTAGTAATTGGGAGCCTGATTAACAGTTTCCCAAATGGGGAAGAGGTTCAGATTTGGGGCGGGTTAGGGAAAGCTTGAGCAAGGGAGCAGGAGCTGCACAAAAATGATGTTTTGGAGTTTTTGCCAGGAAACAAAAACTGGAATAGGCGTACAAAGTATCAGTTGGAAATCCTTGCAGTCTGAATGAATTAGGTGCTGTCCCATGTGTTTATCCTCATTTTTGTTTTGTTTGCCTCCAATTCCAAGTTTTAAATTGGGGGAAAGGAAACCTGCCAATATGTTTGAGTAGAAGAATCTCAACCTACTACTGGGACCATAATGATGAGATTGCCATCATGTTCACTGGATCTTTGGGCATCCATTGGGCCTGTTAAGCATTTTCTAATCAAAATGGTGAATGGTTGGAAAAGCACAGAAGAGTATGCACCTCAGTCAGGTACTGTACTACAGATAGACTGTTTCATAAGCCTGTCTATAAAAGCTGGTGTTGGTGACTGCTACAAGAGTGGTTCACAAGCAAGACTGTTCCTTCTATCTCATCTAATGTACTTTGTGGCAGTTCCCCAGGCCAAACATGCCACTTAAAAGATAAAATTTTATCCCAATCTGATTTTTATGTATATTTTTGGGTATTGTATTACAGGTTAACATTTCATTATAACTGTTAGGCAAGTTATTTTTAGGGAACACTAATTTTAACAGCTGACTGATGGTAATGCTGGAGAGTTTAACGGAAAGTCACAACAAAACATGAATTTTAACTAGTCTGCCTTTGCCCTGTTGGTCACAGTTGTCTCTGTGCAGAAGTAGTTAAGATTCAAGCACAGTAGAAGGCTCAAGTTAGGTTCCAGATGCTTTTATTGCACAGTATGGTGTTCTAGATCATTTTTAATACAGTGGTTAACGCAGGTTGTTAAACCAGCTGTAGCCAAATAGCCAACTGGCAATCTGTGTGTTACAAACTGAAATCACAACTTTTTAAAGCTTTTTTTTGAGGTCATCTGCATCCCTTGGTATTTTGGAGGTTTTGTAGCTCAACTTAAACATTCTTTGGAAAAGAAATGGGCCGTCTGTCATGTAGATATGAAGTATAGTTTTTCCATAAAACAGAAGTTTATTTTGTATGGATGAATAACCACCACTGTAACTGTTATTTTACACTGTTTGTATACATGTGTTGATATTAATGAGGCAATGTAAGATTCAGGAATTAAAATGTGACCCTGTAATTCCATAAACATAATGCTGTTGTGTCTATTTTCTGGTAAAGGTAATGAACTTTTTTAATGGTGCTGAATTGTAAACTGCGAATCAATTATTTGATCAATTGGACTGTTTGTTTTAGGATTTAGTTTTATTTATAGGATTACGCACAATGTTTTTTAAAAAAAACCAAAGCAGCAACTAAATGTGTTCATGCTAATCAAGGTTGATTTTCAATTGTCATTTGGCTTATTTATATGCCTGACTCTTGCAGGATGGCTTTGTGTAGAAGCTCTTGATTAACGTGTATTTAGATCTTATTTTCTTTCCTTTGGTGCATTTAACTTTAGAAAATATACCTTCAGATATGATTCTTTCCACAAATAAACATTACACTTTTAAACTATGCAAAACTGCATGAACATTCCTCCCTCAGCTTGAGTTTTACATGCACTATACCAAATGTTCATGCAGTATAACGAACTTGAATCTACATACTACCTGCGTCCTACCAAACAGGTATACTTTTATAACTAATTAATTTGAAATGAAAGTGACTTTTCTGATCAATTCTTGCTGTTTATAATCTAAATACCAGGGAGAAAATTTTAATTTATCAACAAAGCAGTTGAGGGCATTTGCTTTTAATTTTCATTTCAAGCAATGCTTTAATATGCCAATGTGATTTCAATTAATTATGGTGAGCTTGGCATTTTTAGATTCAGAATTACCAATGATAAAATTCCTTATGTAATTTGTATTCCTCTATTTAGCCTTTGAATAATTTAAAATCTTGGCATCAGTTGAAGCTGTACAGAAAGGGACAACATCTTCCAGTTTTAGGACATTGTAGAATATTTGAATTATCATTTAGTTGATGCACTTTAACCTCCTATCCCAAGTGAAGTAATCCCTGAAACGCCACCTTTAGAAATGATAGAGATTCTGAGTTTCTGCATAGAATCTGCTGTGCACAGCAGTTTAGTAATTATTCAATTCAACCTTTCAGTTATAAACCTGATATTAGAAATATCTCCACTCAATTTGTTTGATTATATTAACTCCATAAAACTAAATGCATTTCTAACTTGTCATGTAGCCAGTACAATAGCTCAAGAATTATTACTTTTTTTTGGGCTGGACTCATTGAAATATTTCTCACAAATCATTTGGATCAATTGTGAAGGCTAAGATAGGCTGGACTTCCCATTATATTCTAGTCACTTTTTAGATTGATTTTTCAGAATCACTGCACTTTATTGGGAGAAATTTTGAGCGTTGCTTACTTCTATACTTTGTTTTAAAGTAAATCAAAATATTGAAGTCTAAACATTGATTTGGAATTTTAGTTCTGTTTTTGATTTAGATTTCATAAAATGTTGTGCATAATCTAATTAATCTCCAAGTGTTAGCCCAAGTACCTGTAATTGTTTTGGGATATTGTATAGTGCTATCTTTTTAGAATGACCTGTTGAATATTCCTAGTTAAATGATTTTATTGCTTTTGCTGTCACAGTGCCAACCTAACAATTGTAGGGATTTTTTAAATTAAGAATAATTTAATTAAAACATTTGTTTAATAAAAAAATCGCTGTACTACTTGACACCAGTTTTTAATGAGTGAGGAATTGAGAGTAAATTATTTCATAAACACCTGAAAAACTCAGTTATGTTACATTTCAACGGTTTGAAAATACAACATCTGCACGATGCAGAAGGGATTTGCTATATTTAAATATGGCAAAAGCTTTAATTCCTTTTGGCATTCAACAGAAGAGGTATAAATATAACCAACAATTTCTAGGTTCTTTTTATAATACTGATATCAGTCTCATTTATAGAATGAAACTGTTGTTTCTTTTCCCACACCTGGTGGTGCAAAAGGCAGACTTTCATCTGATTCCATGGCTGTTTTTGCTTGAGGGGTGCCACTCCGCATCAAGCATGGCTAACCAGGAGTCTCTCCTGCCATTGGTGTATTTTGGAAGGATTCTGCAGATTGATTAACTTATTGCCCACATTATAAACACACCTTCCTTGATCATCAAGTCCTGGGGTGGGACTTGAACTTGGAGCTTCTGGCTCAGAGGCAGAGATGCTACTCAGTGTGCCAGTGAGGTCAGTGTTATTTGATATATCAGAAGCTTTTGCTTGATCATTTTCAGAATCGAAGAGCAATCTCAAACTTATGGATGTTTATTCAAATTATTCATATCAGTCAGGAAATTAAGTCCGTCTTTGTGTTTACAATATTACAATGTGGACAGGAACAGCGTTTATTAGCATTTGCAAATAAGATAATGTGAAATTCCTGCTTCTGTAAATTTGACCCAAGTTTATTTCATAATGAAGTCACCTACCAGGCATATATTACAATGTCAGTTGTATCATATATGTTGGGATGGCAGGTAGTTTATAAATTGCCCCATCACATCCTCAATATGCCCCAAAATGTCAAAGTAATGAATTATGTTTGAAGTGTAGTTACTGCAGTTATGATTGAGTGTGGCAGAGAATTAGCATTGGGGAAGGTCCCAAAGATTTGCCAGACTGGTATTTTTGAGGATAAAAGTATTGGTGTGGGCATAAGGAGAGCTCATTACTCTTTGATTAGCGCTTTGATCTTTTTATGTTTGCCTCAGCTGGCAGATCAGGCCATAGCTTTGGAAACATAAGTAGTGATGAGCCACAGTTTGTAGTAAGCACCAATTCTGAGTGAAGGAGATAAGGAAGGGTCATGTACCAGCCCATTCTTGAAGATCCCATTGCCTTTGGAATTTAAAGCTCCCTGTAAAGCAGAACCAGATGTGGCTGCATAACCTACAGCCTGGATTTGCAATGAAATTACAAATATTGTTGTGACCTTGAGGTTTATCAGTCCAAAGGGAGAGATGGCATGCCTTAAGAGTAGGAAAATTTAATTTACACCCCTTTAATAGCATGCACTTAATATAGGTGCTAGCTGACATGTTCCTACCCAAGGATTAATTTAGGGCATCAGGAAACATAATTTGTTAGCTTGGCTGTGTTAATTCTTTTTACAAGTTGCTGCTAACCGGTTTAATGCTTGCACTCACCGGTAGGTAAATATCTTCAATGGTCTTGTGCTATGTAGAATGTGTTTAGTTCATGAGCATTTTCTCAGCTTCCAGCAGAATCCTTTCTTGATTATCTGATTATCTGTCACAGTTCACATTGAAAAACTAGGAATTTTTCAGGCAGAGAACCCACTTAATCCTGCAATCCCCTTGTGTTATTGGGGGGGGGGGGGGTGGTGGTCGTGGCCTGGGTAGAAGAATGCTCTTTCGGAGAGTTGGTGCAGACTTGATGGGCCTCTATAGGGTGGAGCTTGGATTAGGTCACACAATGAGGAAAGTGTTTATAATTATTGCAATTTTAAGACTAGAAATGTTTAATCAGAAGGGTAATAATCACTGGATTAAAACCTTTAAAAATACACACAGCATTTGCAACAAAATGGATGAATTAATAGTGCAAATAGAAAAATGAATATGATATGCTGGCCATTACACACATTTGCAAAATAATCACAGTCGAGACCTGAATATTCAGAGGTATTGACATTGTGGAAGGAAGGGAAGGTGAGATATAATGGGGGCTTGTAAGAAAGGTACTGCAATAATCGTGGGAGATTTTAATCCTATCAATTGAACAAATTAATTGGTAGAGTAACCTGGAGGATAAGTTCGTTGACTGTATTTGGGGAAGTTTCTTCGAATAATACATTCTGGAACCAACCAGGCAACAAGCTATTTTGGATCCGGTAATGTGCAATGAGACCGGATTAATTGATGATCTCGTAGTAAAGGATCCTGCAGACCAGTGGTTCCCAACCTTCTATCTGTCATGGCACGCCTTTATACTTTAAAAAACTTGAGGCCCACCTCTGATATTCTTCAAGTGAGCTCCTCTTGAAAGCACCTCAAGGTGCCATATGATGCAATTTTCATTCGTTTAAGAAGTTTCAGTGGAAGCATTATTACCATTTCATGTAAAATACAATATTTCTATTCAAAATTTAAACAAGTTAATTGGTTTCAATTGTTTTCAGGTTTGTTAAGTTTCAAACCATCTCCAAGCCCCATGTAGTCCCTGCCTGAATGTAGTAAACACAGCACCCCAATTTACACAAAGCAAGGCTCCATAAAAAAACATCAAGGTGATAATGACCATTGGTTAATCTGCTGTCTTGTTTAGGTGTCCAGGGATAAATGTTGGACATTTCATTAAAGGAGGGCTTGAATTAGTATCTGCAAGACTGCACTGCTGACTGTGCAGCTCTCTCAATCAAACATAACAAATGAAAACTGCAAATGTCTTGACATTATGCCCAGATCAGGATCTACACACACACACACACGTGTATATGTATATTATATATGGCAATAGTGCAATTACACCAGAGTTCTGAAATGCTGTATTTTTGTATTAAATTACATTCTACCCAAATTTAACATTCCTAGGCTTATCTTTTAATTGGAATGCTATTTTTTTAAAAGGAACTATGCTGTCTACACTGCTTATTGAAGAATCTGAGGTGCTATCCACAATCAATTTGTTGTTGTTCCTCATTTGACAAAGCAAGTCAACTCAATTTTTGAATGCGAAGCCTGAGATTTCAAGCCCTTCAGGTCCCCAGGAATTGGATATTAGGATGGGAATGGTAGAAAATCCTATTTGTGTCCAATGTGAACATGGCAACAGCTGAAACTCAGCTCCACAGATCTGCGGGTGGGGGGCAGCTATCATACCTTTGAAGCTACACCAGCTCGTGAGAGTAGGAGGAATAATCCTAAAACTAGAGCTAAGCCATTCAGCGGTAATGCCAGGTGCACCCCTCACAAAAAGAACAAAATCTGGAGCCCACTCAGTTCCAATTACCTGTCAGTCACTGTGCAGGAATCAGTTTCCACTTCCAAACAAGAGGCCGCAGCTGGATGGTGAGTTACAGAAAAGAACCAGAGAGAGAAAATCAAAATGTAGTAGTTCTCAACTACTAAAAGCCCACAGCTGCTTGCATCAAAAGCTCACAGGTAGATGAGAATCGGCGGCTCTCTTATGAAAACATAATTATATACTTACTGCTCTCCTGACTCCCACTCTGCGTCTGCCACACCTCCATTGCTCCCTCTCCCTGTTCTCAGTGCCACACTCCCAGACCTTTCGCTGGTCCTGCAGCGCCCACTGTTTAAAACCCACAGCAGGCTGTGGCGCACACAAGCTTTACTGTGTCACGGCACTGCGGTTGGGAACCACTGCTCTAAGCAAGAGTGAGTAAAACATGATAGAATTTCATATTCAGTTTGAGGGTGAGAATGTTGAATCTGAAACTAGTATTTTCCCTTTGCAATTGTATTTAAGTTTATGTAGACAGTTGGCTCAAATGGAGTGCAGAAAGGTAAACTGGTAGATAAGGAGTGGCATTTATTTCCTACATATTTCATAACTCAAGTTTATCAAAAAAGATGCTACAAGAAGGATACATCTGTGATTAAATGGAGTTGATATCAAATTGAAAAGATGTACAATGCTGCAAAGATTATTAGTAGTAGGACATTTAGAAAATCATAATGCTATCGGGCATAATTAATAGGGTTTTGTGAAAGGAAATGTTTAATTTTATTGGGTTCTTTGAGGATGAAACAAGCAGGGTGGATAAAGGATAATCAGTAGATGTTATGCACTTGGTTTTCCAAAAGGCATTTGATATGATGCCACATAAAAGGTTACTGTGCAGGGTAAGACCTTATGGTATTGCCAGTGATATATTAGTGTGGATAGAGGATTGGTTAAATACTAAGAAAGATCCTTCAGGATAAATGGGTCATTTTCAGGTTGGTGAATTAGTGAAGTGCTGCAGGCACACATTCTGGGGCCTCAACTACATCTATGTTATTGACTTGGATTAAGACACTCAGCTGTAGTGTCAGATTTACTGATGGTATAAAGATAATTAGGAAAACAAGTTGGATGGAATATGCACAAATCGGTTGAGTGGGCAAGCATTTGTCAGATGGGATATAATGTAACAAAGTATGAGCTTGTCCACTTTGGCAGAAAAAGAACATTATTTAAATGGAAAGAGATTTCAGGTGTTGCAGGGCAGAGGGATGTGTCCCTTGTGCATGAATCACAAGTTAGCATGTAGGTACAGCAAGTAATTAGGAAGGCTAGTGGAATGTTGCCTTTTATTGGCAAGGGAGATTCAGATAGACACCAGCCTTCTGACTCTTGTACAGTAATTTCCAGAGAAGGATATATCCTCGAACAGCAGAAATAAACCTAGTCTCTGGCAGATTCCCAGCCTTTGGAGACTCAGCTGCTACTTTCCACAGCTCCCAAAAAATAACTAAGCTTGAGTTCTTTGTGTAAGCCTGGCTCTGCCCAGTCACATGATTTGTTCCCTGTCAATCATCCTAATCAAGTCCTACTCTGCAAAACTCCAGGGAAACAATAAGAACAGCATTAGTTCAGATTAAAACAAACATTCTATCAATTAGGAACAATTATGTTGCTGCAGGAACAATACAGGATGCTGATTATAGACAGAATGGCACCAATAATACCAAAAGCTGCTAACACAGATCCTGCATAAGATACATGACTCAAATACATTTCTTAAAGGCACAGTTTTATCTCAGGGTTTCAATCTGTCTGTGTGGAGTTTGCACATTCTGTCTGTGTGGAGTTTGCACATTCTCCTCGTGTCTGTGTGGGTTTCCTCCGGGTGCTCCGGTTTCCTCCCACAGTCCAAAGATGTGCGGGTTAGGTTGATTGGCCAGGTTAAAAAAAAAAAAAATTGCCCCTTCGAGTCCTGGGATGTGTAGGTTAGAGGGATTAGTGGGTAAAATATGTGGGGGTAGGGCCTGGGTGGGATTGTGGTCGGTGCAGACTCGATGGGCCGAATGGCCTCCTTCTGCACTGTAGGGTTTCTATAATCTCACCTTCCAAGTTTAGGCTCCCCTGGATTTCTAAGTACACTTGAGCATTAATTTGCAAATACAAATTTCAGATCTTTGGTCAAACCAAGCAGAACACCATTGCTCCAAAGGAGAGATCCTTTGTCCCAGCGGCCAGGAGCACTGATTCACCAACATTCAACTACCTTCTTTCACCTTCAGGTCTTCTCTTGGGCTCATTTCACTTAAATTCCAATTCTTGCAGCCCTTTTTTTAACTTGAAGCCCGTTTCTTTGCTTTCTTTTAACTGGGACCTATTTCTGTCCCTTTTAGTCTTTGCCACTCATCTGGGGCACTTGCTGGCTGACTGCACTGATCCTGATTGCAATGACCTCCCAAAACACTCGAGGATCCCATCCTTGTTATTATGTGGGAATAAATGTGATGAGCAGCAGAACATCCTGTACCTCAAGTGCTGCAATATCCACAGATTGCTAACGTAGCGCACAGGATCACAAAAAAGGATTTCATAGTTTTATAAAGTTTTTTTTGATAAATCTGATTTTCTAACAAACAGGATAGATAAGGGAGAATGGGTATTTGGATTTGCGGAAGACATATGGTAAAATGCTACCAAG
Organism: Mustelus asterias; assembly: GCF_964213995.1. NCBI lineage: Eukaryota > Metazoa > Chordata > Chondrichthyes > Carcharhiniformes > Triakidae > Mustelus > Mustelus asterias. The sequence goes on along the minus strand of NC_135815.1, from coordinate 50,758,749 downwards.
ATTGCAAAACAAGATTAGGCCTCATGGAATGAGTTCATGTTAATATTCTAAAAAGTTTTTTAATTTTGGGAAGATTAATGTTGCAAAGAAAAGATAATTAAAATGCTGGGTTCTGGAAATTCCCCGAACATCCCAAGAAATTGCAGTTCAAAAGGTGATTGATCCGTGTTTGTTTAATAAAGTCAGAATAGAGAGCGCTATAGGAGAGCAGATGGGCTTAATTCACTAAAGAGCTGGCGATGTGATGTCTGCAATGCTTTCAACAAGTACCAGCCAGAGAGATTTATTTTTAATTTTGGAAGCCAGAGCTAAATTGGCTTAAAAACATTTAGTAAATTCTGAACAGTTATAAGCCCACTTATTTCATCAGACCAAAAAAGAAATTGTAACTGAGGGATAATTAACCTAAAGATCAGTTTGAGGACATCCCAGGGCATGCCATGTTGTCATAGAAATGCGTTAGTTTAGGGGTATTCTTGGTCTGAATTGATCTAGGGGAGCGATTCTCCCAGCCTGCTGTGCTGCTAGATCAGTGCAGTGAGCTGGGAGACATCAGCAGAGGCCATTACGTGCACTCCATGTTGGGCGCCATGACCTCCACGCATCTCCGGGGCCAGGATTTCTGGCATCATCAGATCAGCGCTGGAAATCAGAGCGGAGCTGATTTAAATATTTAAATTCTGATTTTAATATCATTAGAGGGCCCAGGGACCTGAAGTCTCCAGGCCCGCTAGCACCTCCCCCCCCCACCCCAGGAGTTGCTCACTCCAGCAGGTTTACAACAGCTCCAGGAGCTGGTGACCCAACCCTGCTGGAGTGAAAGGAGGCCATAGAGGGTAAAGGGGTGCTCCTTTGGCAGTGCCAGCCTGGCCCCTTGGCACTGCCCAAGGGAGGGCAATGCCAAGGGGTGGAGCCAGAGAAGCAAGGCCTTTTGAGAGGAAATCAGTGGGAGTTGGGGGTCCCGCTGCCACTCTGAACTTGGGGTCAGTAGCAGAGGGAGGGGAAGGAAGGGGCTGATTGGGGGTGGAGTGGGGGTTGGCACTGCCGCCAGGTTTGTGGGTAGGGGAGAACAGGGCTGGCCCAGAGAGGTAGGGGGTACATCAGTGCTGGCCCAGAGAGGTCCAGGAGGCTAGCGATTGGGGTGGTAGGTGGGGGGGTCGAGGGGCAGCGATGCGGGGCTGCAGAGCTGGCAGGTGATCGAGCTGGCCAGCGATCGGGAGGCCAGCAGCGCAGGGCTACTGCGCATGCACCGATCTCCGCTATGACAGATCAGCGCATGCACATGCCAGCTATGCTGCCGGCCTCTCGGCAGGAATAGGCCCTGCCTATTTTAGAGTGAATCTCCCTGAGGCACTCTGCACTGCTCAAAGTGTGGGAGATTCATTTTGAAAATCCCGCTGAAAGTTACTCTTGTTTTTAGTCAAACTCAACACTTAGAAATTTTTTGGAAGAATCCCAGCCAAGGTGTTTGCTGAGAGTTGTAGCTTGTGTTTTGTATGGTTTGCAGCTCAGAGAGAAGATAGCCAAAATAAATGACAGACATGCAACATGTAAGAAAGCAGAGTAAAAACCCAACTACTGGTCAGACCATGTAGAATACAAGTGAAGCTTAATCTGTTTAAATGTTGTGGGTAACAGAAGATGTATGATTGCTGAGTTTGAAGCCAGTAAGAGCATCTACAATGGGCTTCCGTAATGATCAGCTGAATTAGCTGCAAGTATTGGAAAAATAACCAAACGAGGAACTGAGGCATCCATAGTTAAGAGATGGTAAAGAGAAGATTTACCTTCAGGAATGGCTGGAGCAGAGAGGAATTAAAGATAGTTTCCAGAGGACAGTGGCAAAGAAACACTAATAAGATTGATGTAGCTTATAAAAGAATTAGTGGGGATGTAAGGAAGAATCCTGAGTGTCTAACATACATCGATGCACGAGTTGTTTCAATTTTATATGCAACAAGGTATTTTAAAAAGTGAAGCCTTGTGGTTCTATGGGCTAAAACAAAGTCCCTAATCTGATTGGAACAACATTGATTGAGGAAGTGAAATCTCATCAGGTAGATTTCTGAGATGAGAGGGTTGTCCCGTAAGAGATTGAGTGGCAAGGTCTATGGTCCTTGAGACTGAGTTTAGGAGAAGGGGAGGTGATGTTACTGAAGTGAGAGGGTTTGACAAAAGAGAATCGATCCAAAATTGATCTTTAGAGAAAAAATAATAAACAAAACCTCTACGCTTTCTTCCTTTAGCCTGGGACAAATCTCACTGGTCCTGACAGTTTACCCATGTTTAAAGATAAGCCCCATGATATTTTCCTCCACTGTTTATCTAACAGAATATTTCTTATTTGGCATTTGCATTGTTCCCTTCTTTGATGAAGAAAAGATGGAAAGTATTCAATTATTTGATTCTTTATTCATATCGAGTAATTTATATGAACCAATGTTAAGCAAACTCTCGAATCAGAAGTTGATGAGAATAGTTAAATGGCCAAGTTCCTGCATCAGCCACAGGTAGATACATATAAATTCACAAACACAGGAAATAAACAGGAAATGACCAGTTTGCCCATTGTGCCTACAGTGATGCTTTAAGCAGCATGTTTTACTGCCCAACTCATCAATTGCTGCATTATCTCTTAGGAAAATTGAACTTGCAAAAACCTAATCAATTTAGGGGAAGAAATCTGAAAAATTCTTCTTTCTGATCCTTTTAGGATCAAAATTAGTCAAGAAGATTATATTGGCTGAGTTATATTACGGAGAGGTTGAATAAACTAAGATTGTTTTCACTGGAAAGACAAAGGCTGAAGGGAAACCTGATGGAGGCCTATATAATTATGAGGCATAGACAGGGTGGATAGTCAGAGGCTTTTTCCCAGGGTGGAAGTGTCAATTACAAGGGCACAGGTTCTAAGTGAGAGGGGGAAAGTTTAAGGGAGATGTGCAGGGAAGTTTTTCATGCAGAGAGTGTTGGGTGCCTGGAAAGCGCTGCCAGAGGAAGTAGTGGAAGCAGGCACATTAGCAACATTTAAGAAGCACCTGGATGGGTACATGAATAGGGAGCGAATAGAGGGATACTGTCAGAGTAAGAGCAGAAGGTTTTTTGAAATTTCTTTAGGGCTTCGAGGGCCGAAGGTCCTGTTCCTGTGCTGTATTGTTATAGAATAGAATCCCTACCGTGCGGAAGGAGGCCATTCAGCCCATCAAGTCTGTATCGACCACAATCCCACCCAGTCCCTATCCCTGTAGCCCCACGCTAGTCCCCCTGACACGAAGGGTCAATTTAGCATAGCCAATCAACCTAACCCGCACGTCTTTTGGACTGTGGGAGGAAACCGGAGCACCCGGAGGAAACCCACACAGACACGGGAAGAATGTGCAAACTCCAGACAGTGACCCAAGGCTGGGAATCAAACCCAGATCCCTGGTGCTGTGAGGCAGCAGTGTTAACCACTGTGCCATCGGGCCGCCCCGTGTTCTTCGTTCTTTGTACAGTATTACGGCAAGCTTATGTATAATTTGATCTTTGGCCCCACCAAGAACTGATCTGATTCTCTTAAAGCATGGTGAATCTACATAACCTGCTTTATCATATGTTGACTATTCTTTACCTGTCTTTGACCCACTTTTGCACTAGTGTAATCTGAATGTGGACCCTGCTTCTCTTTGCAGTTAGCTAGCCTGTTCTGCCACATGTACCAGTTTACATATGTCAAACCCAATGATAATAAATCCTGGGCCATACTTGGTAAGCTTCTGATTTTACAATCTACAGCATCTAACAATGCTAATATGCAATACATTGATGGAATGCATCCTCATTTTTAACAGTACTGATCACGGTACATATTTTGATTTGAAACAATTTGTTTGAATCCTAAACAATCGCTTCAAGTAAAATCTATTAAATGATTACAAGATCACCAGTAGGTCTATATGAAGTGTGTCTCCTGCCCAATATATGCCATAGAATTTAGTTTGGAAAGAAATGTTGCCAGCTGCTTTTATAGAACTTTGTCCAACATTTCATGAAATCTTCAACACCAAAGATACAAACAAAATAACTGTCTGTACAGGCGAGTGCTTTGTAGCTTTTGGAAGCCTTTTTTAATTTGCCATCAAGATGCAATACAGTAAAACACAATTACTCTGTATAAAGAAAGTTGTGTGAAATACAATATACTTACAAATCACAAGCAGGCAAATACAATTGGTGTATATCGTGGCATTCAGCTATTAAAGTAGGGATGGGAATGCTACAACAGCAATTTCTTCTCCTCTCTCAATCAGCTATAAATAGATAAAAGCGTTGCTCCAGTTTGTATTCTGGGAGGTGCAAATTAAGGCTATTCACTCCAATTGTCTTTATCCTTCCAGAAGCTTGGGGCTATCAGCACATAAGGTGGAATAGATATTATACACCTTTTCTCACCTTCGGTTGCCAGTGTGTTAAAGTGTGTGCCTCAATTTAGTCAAATTTATGCTCTATAAATTAATTTAAATTGCCTAAGCAGAGACCTTTTCTAGTCACAATGTACATTAATAATTCAGTTGAGGCAAAAACATCAATTTACTGATTACACAAAGATGGGAAAAATTGCAACCAATCAAGATAAAGCTGATAATAAAGAGATCTGGGTAGCTGGATTATGAAATGGCAAATTACTTTTCAACTTTGACAATGGCAAAGTGATAAGATGAATTCAGAATCAATGGAACTATAAAGTAAATCGTGTTAAGTCTACAGGATGCAGCGCACAAGACAACTATGGGTATCGATGTGCGGCAATGATAAAAAAATGGCTCATAGGATCTTGGGTTATGTAGTGTAAGGGTATAGAACAGAAATTAGGGAGCAAACAAAGCTAATTTTTCTTCAAATGCTCCATGAAGAACAGCAGTGACAAGAAATTATGGTCCTGCAGACCTCAATTTTCCATTAATTTCAATTAATAGAAACCAAGGTCTGTATGCCTGTGATTTTCCTATCTGAGCTGCTTGCAAAGGTCATTCCTCACTGGCAGGGCCTGATGATCAGGAATGCAGTTTAATGCAATCTAACAAGGCTTTGTTTCACCCCTTGTGCAGTCCTGATACCTTGCAGGAAAAGCATTATAGTGCCAGGAAAAGTGCAATGCTACTTTCCTGCTCTCAGACATCAAATACCAAATGAGGAGAAACTAGAGAAGCTGAATTTGTTAACAGTAGAAAAGGGAAGTTTTGAGGTATTCAAAATCATTTAGGGTATGTACAAGATGAACATTGAGTGACTGTTTACTTAGCCCCCGAGACTGGGGAAGAGGGAAGTTGAATGGATGGATCAGATGCAACAAATTCATGAAAGGCGATGAATGTTTCACGCGCCCAGGATGTTTATCAAGGCTGACGTCATCTGTTGGACAGGTTCTTGGTGAGAAAATCAGTTGTGTATTATAACTAGTAAACTGTGACTTGTTTTGAACTTGGAGCAGATAGTCATCTCTAGTCCTGTAGTGTCATGTTCCTCTGAAAGGCATCAACCACAATATCAGGCAAAACTGCAAACTTTCCACAGAACCTGTGCTACAAGGTCCAGTTAATATGAAAACGTAAAACACCAAGAAATACAAGAATCTTTGAAACATTGATGTGATTGGGAGTAAACATTTCCTTTGCCATCCTGCTGCATTCTCCGTTATTTAACTTGTAAAAATTGGAAAGAGTGCCTGGTATTTAGAAAAATCTAAAGAATTGGAAGCAAAAAATTAACATCAGCCAGCTGCTGTTTCCTGAACTGCAGCTTTGCTGTCAAGAATAATTGGAAGCAAAAGGCTCAAATTAGCTGGCAAATTTAAATGATCTTATAGAGTAGTCCACCAGCCCCTGCACTTTGCTTTGTTACAAAGGCATGAGTGGTGGCTGGTTCCATCCTACATTTTGGCAGTTAAGAATTTCAGATGAGGAATTTCTCCTATTACGTAATTCTAGCAAATCCATTCAAGGGTTATCTTTTTGTCACAAATACAATTTGCTCTGTATACAATCCATAGGAGATGTGGGATACAGAATAGAACCTTCAGTACCCTTTTCTTGACATTATGTTCACATTTAGTGTTAAATCCATCAGATACAGCACAAGATTTCTCTTAATTCAACTAAGAGGCACTTGTAATTTAGGTCCACTTTAGCTGCCAGGTGAGTTGATAGTACGGTTGAAATTTCCTGCTATCAGACATCAAATACCAAATGAGGAGAAACTAAAGAAGCTGAATTTGTTAACACTAGAATGACAAGTGGAAGAGTCGCTAGAACGTGACAAGTATTTGAAAACTCGTCCATAATGTGCCAACATCTGAATTAATTGTGACAGATTTGGAGGTGTCCAAGTAAACTGTGTGGTGAAGCGGCAGAGTGATTTTAATATGTTAATAAGCCTCTGCTCCTCCGATTTTGGCCACTAAAGGGAGGTGGGAGTTGGCAGCGCATTAAGTAGTTAAGTGGGTTGTGAGGATCAGGAGTATTTCCCCTAGCCCCTCAAGCAAATATGCTGCGATTGATAGTCCAGTCTCACCAGGGAAACCCTGCTTCCCATCAAATGCTCCATCCTGCACCACCTCCCAACCACACTTCTATCCCCCCACCCCACCCCCACTCGGCCAAGTCAGATTTTTCATCCCTCTTTGCTGCCTTGCTCCTAGGGCTCTGCACCGTGACCTGATCTTTTCCAATTGCTTCTAATGCTGCTTTTTTGATGTGTACAAGGCCAGCTGCCCGGTGGGAAACTGAGTGAAATATGCTGATAAAGCACTGGCAAATTGTATGTTCCTGGTTGTTTCCCCCTCTTGCAAACATCCCCCACCTTCCCCACACCTATGCTCCCTTATTCTCAATGTACCTTCTTAACATTAATCTGAACCACTAACTTCTCCACAGGTTAATCTTAACTTCAGGAAACAAGTGAATTGTGATTCATCACCGTCCTAGACCAATTAAACTAACAAAGGTCATCTTGTATTCTGCAATTATTTCTAATAATTCAACTGCACAATAAGTAAAATAACATACAAGGACTTAGTTCAGAAGTCTGAATCTTTCCTGTGGGGCCTGGGGTCTTTCTGCTAGCCCCAACTGTATCAAGCATTACAAGCTAGAGAGACAAACGAGTAATATCTATACAAGGTGAAAGTTGTTTAAGATTGATTATTTGGGCGCAGACCATAACTTCAATTGCTTGCAAAATCCTAGCCTAAAATCAAGTTTTGCATGATATACAATGAATATCTCAACATCCCTCAAAACATATTGTCCTCATCCAAAGAATAAGGTATATCCATATCGCCTCTACTGATTCAATGGAATTAGTTATGTTAGACTTTGTAGCTTTTAATAAAACTGACTTGCTTTTTGGAACTATCCACATAAAAACAAATACTTTGTCTAAATCAGACATTTAAAAACCCGTTCAGTGCTTGCTTGCTCTGATAGATCTAAGGGATGTAAATCTCTGTTTGTCCTCAATTGGTGCATTAGCCATAAACAAAGAAGAACTGCAATACCAAATTGGCAATTTGTCAAATTCTAGGTGGTTTTATATTAAACCCCAAATAAGGGTTGAGGACTGACCACATTAATTGCACTTAACAACAAACAGAAAAGGGAGATTTTGGAATGTAAAGGTTGCCCTACAGGTAAGATGGCGCAGTGTAGTGATTTTCCTGGCCCCATCCCTCAAACAGGCTCCCCCCCCACCTCCAATAGCAATAAAACAAATGAAGAATTCAAACCTATCTCCCAAAAGGAAAAAGAATTGTGCCCAAGCCAGGTATGTCACCTATTCACTATTTGGCTAAATACTGGAACAAATGACAGGTTAACTGTTTTACAGTTGAAATAAAATAATACTTAACCATTAGATCTTATACTTAAGAATGTGATTAAAATATATTTTTAATTTAATAGAATTCCATTTTGTTTTAAAAAGTGACTCCCCCCCCCAAAACTCCTATCAATTAGAACTGTCAGTTTCTTAATATTTGCAAAACACAGATTTGGGTGCATCTGGATTCCATGAACATGTAAGCCTTCTATGTTTACATCTGTTAATACTTTACACATCAGTCCTAAACTAGATCAAAGAGTCTGAACAAACCAGTTTATTATACAAGCGCACAGTAAATAATGAGATGGCTATAATTTCTGGTGTTTTACAGGCAATAGTTTTGAACTACAGTAAAGATTATAGCTGACAGTACAAAATTCAACTACCATCACAGGTTAAGTTGCAAAGAATTTAATTTTGCTGTTATAGCCTGTAAATATTTGTAAATAGTCATAGTAAAGGGTAATACAGTACTGTTTGGACTTTAATGCAGTTGAATCAAAGAACTCGAGTCAGAATATCTGGTTTTGGATCCTTCTTTGTGTCGTCCACAATATTTTATTTTTTGATAACTTCCTGTTTAAGTTTTTCTGCCAAATGTTTCCTTTTCTGTATTTTCTGCTTTTCTTCCTCAGAAAGATTCTTAAATTTAAAAAAAATGTAAATTAGTGTTCATTTTATTTCTGTAAAATCTAGAAAGTATAATTATACTCATCACAAGATTGCTACAATGCTATTTCCCTTTACAATATATGAAGATCCCTTCTTCACGTGCATCAATCATTCCATAATGACCTCCAGTGAAATTTGTGCAGCTGAAGGCATGTGGCAAGCTGGTAGGGGTAAGACATGAAATAAGCCCTTTCTTTCCTTCCACCATCAACTAACTCCCTCAACAGTAATAATACTGTTTCCTCTAACAACCTGTCTGGAAGCTGACAAGTCAAAGTTTACATGGCATGTTGGACCTTGAACCTGCCAAAAGTTTAACAAATGCATTTTGATCACTGATTTCATGATTTGAAGGTACACTAGTCTTAAATATAGTTGTTTGGTACTTGAGTATTGCTGGAAAAAAAAACTTTGTCAACACTTCATCTTGAACTCATTAGGACATTTACAAGAATACACAATAAGTTTATACTGCATAAGAAGAGAGTGCTGATTGCTTGGCAAGTGGACTTTGATTGGTAGAGGTGTTGTCATGGAGAATGCACCAGTTGATGGTGACTGACAGTTTAACTGCCAAGCATTGTTTAAAATTTAAACCAAGCAGCTTGACTCCTGATAGGAGTGCTCAGGGCAATGCCTTGACCTAAGAATGTGTTGAACATATCTGTTGTACACAATGCTTCTTGCAGCTGCCTTGTTTTTCTTAGAACTATCCAATCAATCCCTTTAAAAAGAGAGACAAAAGGATCAAATTGATTCTAACAAATTAGTGCTACCTGTATTTTAAGTGCTTACTAACCCACTCTCAAACTGTAAATTCTAATAGGGCAAAGTAACCCAATTTATCCTATTTGCTATACAGAAAATGCATTAAGAAAGTGAATGGAAACTGAAATAACAGGATGAAATACAGAATCATGTTAAAAATAAAGCTTCTGAAAGGAAAACACAAAATGATTTCAAAAAGGAACATTTTTACTCATTGGCCTTCAGTTGTTATATCCTTTGGCTAGATTATCAGAAATTTGAATTTAAATTGAGGTTTTTTTCAGCTTTTTAATTGATTGCAATAACTAAAACTCAAATTTAAATATCTCTCCCCTGCCCTGTTTCCTTCCCTCCTGTCCTGAACATTTACACGGCACCCATGGCATTTCTTAGAACTATCCAATCAATCCCTTTAAAAAGAGAGACAAAAGGATCAAATTGATTCTAACAAATTAGTGCTACCTGTATTTTAAGTGCTTACTAACTTACTCTCAAACTGTAAATTCTAATAGGGCAAAGTAACCCAATTTATCCTTATTCCCCATTTTGAATTTGGGCATTACGTTTGCTACATTTAACTCCATTGACACAATTTACAAATTGGCAATAGCCGCTGCTATTCTACTCTTGATTTTCAATAGCCTGGGCCAGGTATATACCATAGAGGCTTGGTGACTTATCCATTTTGAGATCCACTATATTTCTCAAATCTATTTTTTTTCCATTTAACTGACAATTGGCTCATATCCTCCAGTACTTCACTTACATTCTCAGTTCCATCTATACATCAGTAAAACCTGATGTAACAATGTTTATTTAATGTATAATCTCGTGCCACATACACAGAGCACTATAATGGTACTGAAGTGGATCTTAAATCTGATACTATGGTCCTGGTTTACCAGGCAGAAGTGATCCCTGTGCTTCTCTTTGGAGACTTGGACAACTTACAACAGGCACTTTACAACAGGCACTTTAAAGCAGTGCAGAACTACCACCAGAGTGTCTTCGTAAGATCTTCAAAATCCGCAGACAAGATGGGCAGTACAACAGCAGGGTCTTCTCCCAAGCTAACAGCATTGAGGTGCTAATCACTTTGGTACAACTGGAAAGGACACATACTTTCTATGCCTAACACCAGACCCCTGAAGTTCTTTTCGGAATGTGGTCACAGGAACGGACTCCCAGGAGGACAATGGAAATGCTTTAAAAATATCCTCAAAGCATCACTAAAAGGTCAAACATCCCCATTAACTCATGGGATTTCCTGGCCAGTGAACGACAAAAATGGAGAAGGTTCAGCCAGGAACTCACTGGACAAGGAGGCTCCAAAAATATCCCCATCCTCAATGATGGGGGAGCCCACCATAGCGGTGCAAAAGATAAGGCTGAGACATATGCTACAATTTTCAGCCAGAAGGGCCAAGTGGATGATACATCTCAGCCTCCTCCAGAGATCCCCGGCATCTCTGCTGCCAATCTCCAGCCAATTAGATTGACTCCATGTGATATCAAGAAACGGCTGAAGGCACTGGCTACTGCAAAGGCTACTTGTCCTAATAATATTCCGGCAATAGTACTGAAGACTTTTGCTCTAAAACTTGCCGCACCCTTAGCCAAGCTGTTACAGTACGGCTACACAATGCTGGCATCTACACAGCAATGTGGAAAATTGCACAGGTGTGTCCTGTACACAAAAAGCAGGACAAATCTAACCCGATCAATTATCACTCCATCAATCTAATCTCCATCATCAGTAAAGTGATGGGAGTGGCACTTGCTTAGCAATACCTGCTCACAGATGTTCAGTTTGGGTTTTGCCAGGAACATTCAGCTCCTGACCTCATTGGTTCAAACATGGACAAAAGAGCTGAACTCCAGAGGTGAGGTGAGAGTGATTGCCCTTGATATCAGGGCCTCATTTGAGTGTGGCATCAAGGAGTCTTTGCAAAACTGTAGTCAATGGGAATCAGGGGGAAAACTCTCCGCTGACTGGACTCATTCCTAGCACAAAGGAAGATGATTATGGTTGTTGGAGGTCAATTATCTCAGCTCCGGGACATCACTGCAGGAGTTCCTCAGGGGAATGTCTAAGGCCCAACCATCTTCAACTGTTTCATCAATGACCTTTCTTCCTTTGATTTGATTTGATTTATTGTCACATGTTTCTTGCACACTATACAGACAAAGCATACCATTTATGGAGAAGGAGACGAGAGAGTGCAGAATGTAGTGTTACAGTCATAGCTCGGGTGTAGAGAAAGGTCAACTTAATGCAACGTAGGTCTATTCAAAAGTCTGATGGCAGCAGGGAAGAAGCTGTTGCTGAGTCGGTTGGTACATGACCTCACACTTTTGTAGCTTTTTCCCGACGAAGGTCAGAAGTGGGGATGTTCGCTGATGATTGCACAATGTTCAGCATCATTCGTAAAGCCTCAGGTACTGAAGCAGTTCACGTCCATATGCAACAAGACTTGGACAATATTCAGGCTTGGGCTGACAATTTGCAAGTAACATTCATGCCACATAAGTGCCAAGCAATGACCATCACCAACAAGAGTGACTCCCCAAAACCTGTCCACAATCTACAAGGCACAAGTCAGAAGTGTGATGAAATAATCTCCACTTGTCTGGATGAGTGCAGCTCCAACAACACTCAAGAAACTTGACACTATCAAGTACAAAGCAGCCTGCTTGATTGACATCCTGTCCATAAACATTCACTCCCTCCACCACTGATTCACAGTAGCAGCAATGTGTGCCATCTACATGCACTGCAAGAACTCACCATGGCTCCTCAGACAGCACCTTCCAAGCCTATGACCACTACTATCTGGAAGGACAAGGGCAGCAGACACATGGGAACATCACCATCTGGAAGTTCCCCTCCAAGCCACTCACTATCCTGACTTGGAAATATATTGCCGTTCTTTCACTGTTGCTGAGTCAAAATCCTCCAACCCCCTCCCTAATAACACTGTGGGTGTACATGCCACAGTTTGTTCAGTAGGTGATCTCAGATAAGCATGGAAGAATAAAACAGAGGCACAAGGGAAAAGGAATGGTGGAGTATGAATGTGTTATCAATGGACAACAATAAGTGCACCTTTCAGCAACCAGATCAATTGATACATTGGCCAGTTATCTGCTTTTGGATTTTATGGTGTCCTCCAACTTTGTCATCATTTTTCTGAGTCTGTACACCTGGATTTTCACTACTCCAAAAATACCCTTATCAGTCCATCAGCCAACACTCTATCCTCAAACAGTTTCTGGGCTTCACTTGTCTCTAAATTTGTACAACAGCTCATTGATGTTTCATACTGATTCCTAAATTGTCATTATTTCACCATGCACCCTCCAATTTTAACTCAGGAGGAATGTAGGTGTGGGTAAGAGGGTGGTTGTGGGTGAGAGGGTGGGAGTGGATGAGGGTGGGTGAGGGTGAGAGTGGGTGAGGGAGTGTGTGTGTGTGTGTGGGGGCTCCCATTAAAAATGACAAAAAGGTAAGACTTGGAAGTATTTGTTGAATAACAACTTTTTTATTATAATAAATGTAAACATACAAGACATAGAAATATCTTTTGTTGTTTTTGTATGTTTGTATCTATTGTGCGTTAATAATAATTTTTTGTGGTTTGGTTCTTCAACACAATAATAATGTTTTTCAGGGGTTCCTTCAGTACCCTTGGAAGGTCAAAATGATTCCATTGCTGGAAAAGTTTGGGAAACCCTGCCCTACCTCAATCTTCAGCTCTTCTCAACTTTCCTGTTCTCCTGCTGCAACTTTCCTGTTCTCCTGCTGCCGTCCTGACTTACTGTTCGATAAGGTTACAGCTTCCCTCTTTGCCTTTTTATATCCTTCAGCAGGTTGAGTGGGACAATCAACACTGCCTCAGTACAACCAACAACCTCAAATGCCTCATACTACTATCTTGTCATCCTTCCTGCCTAGTGTGTCCACTGGGGGGTAATGTTACCGTCCAGCTCAATCTTCCCACTGCTGATCCTGAGGACTCTGTCAGCAAATCAGTTCTCATCACCCTTCTAAGCAGCTTCCTTCAGAATGTCCCTTCACTTGCGAACGAACACCTTTGTCAACCATGAACATCAACATCTTGACTTTTCAGAAACCTGGCTGAGAGACGTGGACATCTCCCATCTTGATGAAGCTACATCCTCCACCAGTCACTCCATCGATACCATTGTGGCGCTTAACACAATATCACATCTTGGCCTGAACCCCTTCTCCTCATGCACTTTTTCCTCCTTGAACATCTCACCTCATTCCACCCTCTCACCTCTCTTTCAAAATCATCATTCTATACCTCCCTCCCAGAGAAGATAATTTTCTCGCTGAGATTTCTCCACTGTTTTCTTCCCTCAGCCTCTGCACTGAATGACTTATCATCCTCAGGGATGTCAATCGAATTAGGCAGCCTTTGTCTCGAGAGATAATGATTTGTGCCGTGGTGGTCAACTTCGTGCTGAGCATTGCCTGGTGTGGCTTAGAAGCCCCATTCTGGCATGGCAGTCTCTGCCCCATTTACTGTAGATGAAAGCAGAGCTGAGTAGATGCACAATTCACTGATCTCTGTTTTCTCTGGGCCCTCTTCCCGTCAGTTGAGCTTCTCCTTTCTGCTTGCTTCTTCTAATGTCCTTCCAAACAGTCAGTATCCAGAGGTTGCAGCCATCAGTGACTGTCTCCCAGCTGTCAGTGTCAATCTCGGCCATCTTCATATCTTGCTTGGTGTCTTTATAGCAGAGTTATGGATGCCCAGGAAGTCATGACCCAGTAGCCAGTTCACCATACAGAGGCTCTGTGGGTATACAGCCTTCATCCATTCGATGAATGTACCAATCCAGTGCAGATGTCGTTAGTTTAGCAACAAATGTATCATATGAAATTGGCATGCTCCAGTTAATGTGTGTGGGGACTCCCATTAAAAATGACAAAAAGGTAAGACTTGGAAGTATTTGTTGAATAACAACTTTTTTATTATAATAAATGTAAACATACAAGACATAGAAATATGTCTTGTCTTCCAAGTAATGCCAAGGGTATGTCTGAGACAGTGAAGATGGAAACCATTTAGCTTTTTCTCCTGCCTAGTAGATGTTGCCAGGTCTCACCACTGAAATTGACAGGCAGTTGGTGTTCTCAGTCAGTTTTCTATTATTCCACTGTCTCTTACTCAGGCTCAATATTACAGCTGTAGTTTTATCAATATAGGTGTTATTTTCAGCATCAAGTGACAGATTGTGGAGCCCAGATATGTGAAACTATCAACAACCTCCAGCAGCAGATTGTCAATGCTGATAGATGGCAGTACGACAACATCCTAGACCGTGACATTTGTCTTCCTGATGCTGATAGTCAAATCAAACTCTTTACAAGCATGAGTGAGTCTGTCCATTTGTTGATGAAGGTGTTCGTTGGTATGGAATGCTAGTGCAGCATCGTAAGTGGAGAGCATCTATCAGATGAGGACTTGGTGTACCCTTTTATCTTGAATCTCACATGAACAAGACTGAACACCTTTCCATCATTTCTGGTTAAAAAAAAGACACCTTCTGTAGATGACTTGAAGACATGTGATAGTAGCAAAGAGAAGGATATACCAAAGAGTGTCAGAGCACAATCGTGTTTGACCCAACCGTGGATCACAAAGGGTTCTGACATTGCTCCATCATAGCTGACCTTACCTATTGTGTTGTCATGTAATGTAGCGATTCCATTGAGCAGCTTTGGTGGGCAGCAAGTTTTCTCCAGCAGCTTAAATAAAATGGTCAAATGCCTTTGGCTTCAAGGACAGGTTCCATCACAGTGCTGATATTAGCCTTGAGCCTCCACTGCAACTCATCATGCTGTTATAGGCTCCCTGTTATAGGCAGCTGGGGTGAACAAAGTGGGTGGAGAGAGGTCAATAGTGAAGAAGTGATTGCTTCAGGGCAGTGGAGGCAGGGAGAGTTTCATGGGGTGGGTGTGTGTATGCTCTTCCTGGTCCACACACTACTACAGAAGAAATTACTTCCCACCTCCCACCACCAGTCACAGTGACTGGAAACCCGCAGTCCTTAAATGCAAATAGTTCCCAAATTCTATGGCACGGAGCCTCAATTAACTATTATAATTACCAACCCACACCTTTACAGAGACATACCTATCAACCCAAATCTGCTGTGTTGAACCAGATGTATGCATATTTGGTTTGGGTTGGGTTAAATCTGAAAGAAATACAAAACCTAAGGTCCTAAACCTCTCCTGTGCATTCTTGAGAGGGAGTGGTCAAATTTTAATCTCATTTATTTCTGGAAAGACCATGGCCGGAATTCTCTGGCTGTTCATGCCCTGCCACCACTGCCAGTGAGAACGAGATCAGCCAAATCTCCATTCACTGCAGCGGGAACGGAAAATCCCAACTGCGGGCAAGGTCAGAGAATCTGCACCCATGTTCCAGCTTCATACCTGCTCAAAATTCAATTATCCAAGATGCAACTATTTGTATCTTGTCCGACGTGAAGTCTCATCCTTGTTCACCCAAACTGGTTATCATCTTCATCCTCAACTCTCTCCACAGCCTCACCCCAATGCCTTTCTCAGCTGGTACCTCCTCTCACACTTTTCAATTTCTGTCCTTCTATACAACACATTCATCTCCACCTGTAGCACTGTAAAAGAGTATTTTGCAGTGTCAAAAAATGTAAATGATAAATTAAGTAAAGATTAAAATAATTAGAAAAGGGTAGAAACAAGTAAATAAATGGATGGAGCATGCAAATTAGGTATAGCTTTAGTGCAGCTGGTAAATGTTAAGAAGAGGTAAAGTTAACCATTCAATTTAGTGTTCACCCCTATTTTGTTAAGCAGTTAAATCTTATGAGCATTTATGTAGATTCACTACTTGCCCTTTTAGTTTCTCTCCACTGCTAGTTTTGTGAAACCTTTATGCTGGCCATTAAAGCTTAGACTTTATTTTAAGAAAGGGAAGAAGATCTTAATGTAGATTGATGCTAAGTATGAAAGCGTTGCATTTGGAGGATGCATGTGTACCTCTGTTCAGTTACTCTAATGTTGTCACCCACTATGACAATAAAGCACACTGCAGACTGCAAATGAATTCGCTTTACAATTTTATCGACTAACAGTACCTCTTTGGTTTCTAGTGTGGGTTGTGGTTTCTGGTTTTCTGGATTTTTTGTTAGTTGTTTTTCTCTTTGTTCTTTCTTCATAGCTACTAATTTATCCCTCTGTTCCTTAAGATATGTTGCTCGGTCATGGAGCTGCCTCCTCTCACTCTCAGAAAGTTCCTGCCAATGAAGAATGAACAGAATATTAGTAATTTTGGATTTCTTTGTTGAGTCAGCATGACATCTGTGATGGGGTATGAGCAATATTGTTGTTATGGCTCATCCTTAATTACACCGAGGACATTAAGAGTCAACAGTGACGTTTTGGAATTAGGTCATGTGTTAGCTATGCCAGCTGGAGTTGGCAGGTTGCTTCCCTGAAGGACATGAGAGAACTGGTTGGCTTTCTGGATGCCCATCCATAAATTAGTGGTATTTTATTAATCAATTATATGAATTGACACAGCAACCTTAAATGTCATTATTTTCCAATCTATTGTACCATAATTTTCAGCCTGTGGTTGACTTAATGCATCCAAAGTTACATTTGTTGAAAATATTGAAATTAATATTGAGGAAATGGTGCTTAATTAATATAAATGAACATGCATCCATCATGTAAATTGCCTAGAAAAGGCTCATCAAAGCATTTTGACTATTAGCCTATCGGTTAAAATAGAAGCATTTCCTATCGTTTTTGTACAATCCTCAGCACCAACATTGTGGTTCAAAAGTCACTAATGATGTAAAGTGATGGCATATTTTTTCACCTGCAAAAATAGCTTGCATGGATGAATGAAAGCGTGCCCACTCTGCACATGTGGGTAAGGGAACCAAAGCCTCTTTAAATAAATGAGCAAATTCATAATTTGGTCTACAGTATACAAAGACCATTAAATTGTAAATTAATTCACATAATTGTTCAAATACAAATCTAATAACTTTGGAACAGTGTAAAATCTACTTTTTTTAAGAAAGGAAACCATCTGCATTTTACATAAAAGAATTGTAACGTTTTCCATAATGATTTATACAGGAAATTAATAAATTTCTGTTCTGAAAAGCCTTATTGTAAAAGGTGAAATGTTGTGCAAAATCAATCAATAAATTCAGGACACATATATTTACAGATAATATTTCCACATCCAAAGAACCTACATTTGAAAGCTTCAGATTGAGAATTCCCCCAATGTTTCAGTGGTTGTCTATCGATATGGGGAGAGGCCTCCAGCTGAGCATTAGGAGCTCGAGGAAGATCTGACACATGCACATCTGCGCTACTTGTGCTGGAAGTTTAAAAATCCAATTGCTTCCTGCCCATACAACTCTTGCAATTCCATTGACACTGGAATCAGATGGTCACGTACATGGAGACTTGGCTCTTCGGCTATACTTATCGCGGATTTAAACCAGTAAAACAGTTGGAGTGTTGATGCATTCCAGAATCCACAGCAAAGTTCAACCCCCTTCCTGGCAATGTTCAGATCCTTCCCTAAAACCACACAATGTTAACCACACCCACCTCCCCATCCTGGCAATGTTCAGGACCGGTCCTGGCAAGGTTCAACTCCCCTTCGACCACCAGACAACATTAATCATTCACCCTTCCCTGCCCTGGCAATTTTCAACCCCACCCCATGTTCAACAACAACCCCCCCTCCTCCTTCTGGATAATGCTCATCCTCTCCCACCCCTGGACAGTGCTCTCCCCCACCCCAGAGAGTGCTCACTCTCTCCTGGACTTTGGACGGTGCTTTTTCTCTAATAAAAGCAAAATATTGCGGATGCTGGAAATCTGAAATTAAAAAAAGAAAATACTGGATAAACTCATCAGGTCTGGCAGCATCTGTGAAGAGAAACAAAGTTAATGTTTTGAGTCCAAATAATCCTTCCACAGAATTGAAGAAATGTAATGAATTATATAAAAGGTGGGTGGAGGGGGTGGGGCAGAATAAGGATAGATCAGGGTAAAGGGGAGATTGACAAAGGTGTCATGGACATAAAACAAATGGGAGTGCCATCAAGGGATGAAGAGTGCAAATCGTGGCAAACGGTAAGATAGCAGAATGAACTCAATGTTGAATCCAGTAGACTGTAACGTGCCTCGTAAGCATGGCATGACCCCAACCTGCCGGTCACTTGCTATTTCAATTCAGCATCTGGCTCTCATGCCCACATATCCGTCCATTCTAGGCCTCCTGCAATGCTCCAGTTATACCCAATGCAAACTCGAAGAATAACACCTCATTTTCCAAATAGGGACATTACAGCCTTCTGGACTTCATGTTACCAGCAAGACTATCAGCAGACAATGCAGGGGAAGAATTAGTCATTGGACGAGCAACACGCAGTCAGCTGCCAGGCTAGTTTAAATTCCCAGTTTCAGTGTGGGGCGCAATGAGTGACAGGTAGGTAAAGACAGTGAGCGAGAGAGTGTGGGGCAGTGAGAGTGAGTGAGAGAGTGTGGGGCAGTGAGAGTGAATGAGAGAGTGGAGCACTAAGAGTAAGAGTGTGTGTATGGGGCAGTGAGAATGTGAGAGAGTGTGTGGGGCAGTGAGAGTGAGTGAGTGTGGGGCAGTGAGTGTGAGTGGGGCAGTGAGAGTGAGTGAGAGTGTGTGGGGTAGAGAGAGTAAATGTAGCCATATGAACGGAGTGGGAATGGAGGGATACAAAAGAATGGTCTAGTTTGGACCAGGGAGCAGTGCGGGCTTGGAGGGCCAAAGGACCTGTTCCTGTGCTGTATTGTTCTTTGTTCTTTGTGTGTGTGGGGCAGTGAGAGTGAGTGAGAGGGTGTGGGGCAGTGAGAGTGAGTGAGAGTGAGTGGGGCAGTGAGAGTGAGTGAGAGTGTGTGGGGCAGAGAGAGTAAATGTAGCCATATGAACGGAGTGGGAATGGAGGGATACAAAAGAATGGTCTAGTTTGGACCAGGGAGCGGCGCGGGCTTGGAGAGCCGAAGGGCCTGTTCCTGTGCTGTATTGTTCTTTGTTCTTTGTGTGTGTGGGGCAGTGAGAGTGAGTGAGAGGGTGTGGGGCAGTGAGAGTGAGTGAGTGAGTGTGGGGCAGTGAGAGTGTGTGGGGCAGTGAGAGAGAGTGAGTATGGGGCAGTGAGAGTGAGTGAGTGTGGGGCAGTGAGAGTGAGTGAGAGTGTGTGGGGCAGAGAGAGTGAGTGAGAGTGTGTGGGGCAGTGAGAGTGAGTGTGTGCGGGCGGCAGTGAGAGTGAGTGAGAGAGTGTGGGGCAGAGAGAGTAAATGTGTGTGTGGGGCAGTGAAAGTGAGTGAGTGAGTATGGGGCAGAGAGAGTGAGTGAGAGAGTGTGTGGGGCTGTGAGAGTGAGTGAGTGTGTGGGGCAGTGAGAGTGAGTGAGAGAGTGTGGGGCAGAGAGAGTGAGTGAGAGTGTGTGGGGCAGTGAGAGTGAGTGTGTGCGGGCGGCAGTGAGAGTGAGTGAGAGAGTGTGGGGCAGAGAGAGTAAATGTGTGTGTGGGGCAGTGAAAGTGAGTGAGTGAGTATGGGGCAGAGAGAGTGAGTGAGAGAGTGTGTGGGGCTGTGAGAGTGAGTGAGTGTGTGGGGCAGTGAGAGTGGGTGAGTGAGAGTGTGTGGGGCAGTGAGAGTGAGCGTGTGTGTGGGGGGCAGTGAGAGTGAGTGTGCGTGTGGGGGGCAGTGAGAGTGGAGTGTGTGGGGCAGTGAAAGTGAGTGAGTGTGGGGCAGTGAGAGTGAGTGTGGGACAGTGAGAGTAAATGTGTGTGTGGGGCAGTGAGAGTGGAGTGTGTGGGGCAGTGAGAGTGAGTGAGAGTGTGTGGGGCAGTGAGAGTGAGTGTGTGTGTGGGGCAATGAGAGTAGTGTGTGTGTGGGGGGGGCAATGAGAGTGTGGGGCATTGAGATTGAGTGAGAGAGAATGTGGGACAGTGAAAGTGAGTGAGTGTGGGGCAGTGAGAGTGAGTGGGGCAGTGAGAGTGAGAGGGTGTGTGGGGCAGCGAGAGTGAGAGGGTGTGTGGGGCAGCGAGAGTGAGAGAGTTTGGGGCAATGAGAGTGAGTGAGTGTGGGGCAATGAGAGTGAGTGTGTGTGGGGCAGTGAGAGGGAGTAAGTGTGTCGGGCAGTGACAGTGGAGTGTGTGGGGCAGTGAGAGTGTGAGAGAGGGTGTGGGGCAGAGAGTGAGTGAGTGTGTGGGCAGTGAGAGTGAGTGGGTGGGGCAGTGTGAGAGAATGTGTGGGGCAGTGCGAGTGAGTGGGTGGGGTAGTGAGTGAGTGAGTGTGTGAGTCAGTGAGAGTGAGTACGCAAGTGTGTGGGGCAATGAGGGTGAGCCTTACTGCCAATCTCAGAATTCTCACTCACTCAAACCACCCTACATCAACATATACAAATGTATCACTAACAATGGGTAAGGGTGAGTGAGTGAGCACATTGAGAATGTGAGTGAGCCAGACACACACACACACTGATCCCTCTCACCTGATCAGTTTTATTAATTAATCTTTTTAACTTAGCAAATTAATCCCCCGAGTGAAATGGTTGGACAAGCCTTGTTTAGAGGATACCATAGATCTGCATTCTGTGATTTGCATCATACATTGGTGAGATATTGGGCAAGAGCAGGCTGCAGCCAGAGCAGAGGGCAAGGATAGTGTCGGTGCCAGCTCATTGGAGGGTGAGGTAATATACAGAGTTCGCTACAGAATATTTAGATGAGCATTCTGATAGGACAGCTAAAAAAAGGATTCACATGCAACTAAATGCTTGGTACTTTGGGAAGCCTGCTTTCAATGTTGAGGAGCATGGATTAGTTTGGCACTGACTAAGCACTGGCTTTATGTAAATGTTTGAACACACCCTTTCCAATATTGGAGGTGATACCCATCTCTATACACTAGTGGACTGAACCATGATGCAGCATTTGTTGTCTGGTTCTGCAGCTTTCATTGCAGCACACACAGCACCACCCAATGTCCGAGTGCTAGCCTGCAAGCTGAGACTGTTGTCAACAGTGAACGTGTGGCTAACCCTGTCCAGAGGTGCTTGAAGGACATCACAGCAGTCCTGCAATCTGTCCTCCAACAGATATTAAGATTGTTGAGGCTTTGCTTCAAGGGAGCAGTGGTTATTGGGGACAAAATTAATGGTCACTTGGGCAAATATAAGGTAATTGAGGAAAGTCAGCACAGATTTGTTTAAGGTAAATCAGGTTCGAGTTTGCTTGTTTTTTTTTTGATGAGGCAACAAAAAGGGTTGATGAGGCTAACGCTGTTGATGTGGTGTACATGGACTTCCAAAAGGCATTTGGTAACATGCAGTGCAACAGACCTGGGATCAAAGTTAGAGATCAAGCAATAAAAGGAACTGTAGCAACATGAAAATTGGCTGAGTGACAGGAAACAAAGAGTGGTGGAGGGTTATTTTTTGACTGAAAGAAGGTTTATAGTGGGGCTCCCCAGGGATTGCTGTTAGGATCCTGCTGTTCCTGATATATTAAAGATCTAGACTTGGTATACAGGATACATTTTCAAAAATTGCAGATGAAACAAAACTTGGAAGTATTGAGAATCATGAGGAGGGTGTAGGGCTTCAAAAGGACAGTCACATTGGTGGAATGGGCAAAGAAGTGGCAGATTAAATTCAATGCAAAGAAGTGTGAAATGATTCATTTTAGTTGGAAGACTTAGAGGCAATACAAAATAAAGGGTACAATTCTAAAAGGAATGCAGGAGCAGATGGAGCTGGGATATGTGCATAAATCATTGAAAGTGGCAGGACAAGTTAAAAAAGGTTATTAAAACATACAGCATTCTGTGTTTTATCAATAAGGGCATAAAGTATAAAAGGAAGGAAGTTTTTAAACTTGGATAAAACAATGGTTTGGCCTCAGCTGGAGTATTGCATCCAATCCTGGGCACCACACTTTAGGAACGATGTGAAGGCATTTGAGAGCGCGCAAAAAAGATTATTGAGAATGGTTTCAGGGATGAGGTGCTTCAGTTATGTGGAAAGATTGGCGAGATTGAGACTGTTCTCTCTGGAGAACAGAAGGTCAAGAGGTTATTTGATAGAGGTATTCAAAATCATAAGAGGTCAAGACAAAGTTGATTGTTTGAAACTGTTCCATTAGTGGAAGGACTGAGAACCAGAGGGCACAGATTTAAGGTAATTGGCAAACTAAGCAATAGAGCCATGAGGAAAAATGTCTTTACACAGCAGGTATTGATATTCTGGAATGCAAAGCCTGAGAATGTGGTGGAGGCAGGGTCACAGGGAAAATGCAGGGGAGTGGAACTAGGTGAATTGCGCCTTTGGGGACCAACACAAACACAGTAGGGCGAATAGCATCCTTCTGTGCCGTGATCATTTTATGATTCCATGACTAGTTGAGATAAGAGTATAGTTTTTATTCATGTTCTTTACTTTTAAAATTATTTTATTTTAAACCATGAACCTTGTGCCTTCATTCCTTTAGTGAATGTCTGGGCTTTTGGCTTCCCAAACAAAAAATATTAAAAACGTTACTAGACTCTACTGGGATCATAACACTGGACAAATTGAAACTATAAGTCAAAATTTTCTAAACCTCTAAACGAAAGTTGATAAAATTTTAGAAAGGACAAAAATTGGCAATAATTTCCTGGACCTCATTATTTACTGGGATATTGGAACAGCGTACAATCATGACTGTGCAGATAAAATATCTGAAAATGGAGCCTGAAAGGGAGAGAGGTAGTAATGGTGTGGGGCATGATGCATATGGTAAGGCAGCTGCCACGTGGCACAATGAGGAAAAGTTGTGCAAGCTCTAGTCAAAAATCTTTGCTCTGATTCTCTCAGATTTGATATTCATACTACCCATTGTACACAGAATAGGATATGAAGAAGAAAGTAATTGAGCTTTTCTGGGAAACAGAAATTAAGTGAATGGATTCTTATCTGGTTTCAGATTTTACTTAAAATGGAATTCAGCTCTCCTGCACTTACCATATCTGAACCTGAAATTCCAGCTTCTTTTTTCGCCTGCTGTAGCCAAGCTTCTGCTGCATCACTTTGCTGCGTTGTTTTTTCTATTGTTTCAGAGGGCAAAGGTTTTTCTTCTCCTTTCACTGGCACTCTCAATGGTCCTAACACTTTTCTGGTAATTCCATTGCTTTGCCCTAGTAAATAACCAATAAATCAAAATAAACAAGGTAAATTACCATGGCAAAATATGGAATAGCCACTCCAGTGACCCTTACACCCAAAAATACATTCACTTCTTCATCAAATTAGCTTGATCATGAACTCTTGTGCCATTGTGAAAGGGAGATATCTGAACATGCTAGCTATTTTTAGTTGCAAATTCAAGCATGTAGAAAAATATTTTTCCAACAAATTTAGAGCTAAAGAATGCTTTTAATTTGTACTCATTTGTGTGGTAAAACATTAACTAATGTTTGATAGCATATCAGTCAGCACCATATCAGAAAACAACTCACACAGACCTGAATTGGAGACTCCATGATGTATTCAAAATGGCAAATAGATTCCAGATTCACAAGTTCTGTCCCCATATCCAGCAGAAATCATTTTCACTGGTGATGGGGTGGCACATGACTCACACATGTGGGAGACCCTGAACTCAGTTCAAACAGACCTCATTTTCACAGCAGCAAGAGCCTTGTCCCGCATTGTGTGAATTACAAATCTTTAGAGAAGTCATAAATTCTCCGGAAGGCAGATAAGGTCTGTAGAATTGTCCAGCTTTCAAGTTAGTGAAATAGCCAACCTTTAAAAATTGAAAAAAAACTGCCTGCATGTGTCTGAGAATTGAAAAAAACTATGTTCCATCCGTTTCAATAGCTGTTTGTTGATATAACCCTAAGTGCTAATATTATAGCATTATTAATGTTTGACTACTTTCCACAACCTATCATAATCACAGTGGGGTACTGTAATTTCACCACTGGCACCTCAAAGAGCTTGTTAAAGGATTGGCCATCTTTGATGTGGGGTTGTAAATATAAAGGTTTATTTTTATATGGAATTAAGTACTTGGGGATTTATATGTATTGAATGAGCTTTCGTGCATGAGTTTCTTTAATATAGTGAAATCTGTAATACATATTTATGAATTTATTTTTCTCTGCCTGAGGCCTGTCCACTGGATACTGGATGAGTTGGATTGGTGCAAGAGCAAAGAGTGGTGGGTAGGGGCTCATGAGTTGGCACCAAGTGCTATAAGGACCATGGGGACAAAGGTTTTTATTAAATAGGATGTGGCTAGGCCAGCAATTGTTGCTGATGCCTAATTGCCCTCTACAAGGTCGTGATGAGTCGCCTTCTCAAACTGCTGCAGTTCTTGTGGTGTAGATACTGCAATAATGCTGTTTGGGAGTCTCAGGATTTTGACCCAGTGACAATGAAGGCGTGGTGATATTGTTCAAGATGGTATGTGGCTTGGAGGGTAACTTGCAGGTGGTAGTGTTCCCATGCATCTGCTGCTTTTATCCTTCTAGGTGGTAGAGGCTGCATTTTGGAAGGTGCTATTGAAGGAGCCTTGGTGAGTCCCTGAAGTGCAACTTGTAGATGGTGCACATTGCTGCCACCATGCATTGGTGGTGGGGGGAGTAAATGTTTATAGTGGTAGATGAGGTGCCAATCAAATGGGCTGCTTTATCTTGGATGATGTTGAGCTTCTTGAGTGTTGCTGGAGCTGCTCTCATTCAAGCAGGTGGAGGGTATTCCAGCATACTCCTGTTTTCTTGTAGATGGTGGACAGCTTTGGGAAGTCAGGAGGTGAGTTATTCCTCACAGTTCCCAGCCACTGGCTCTTGTAGCCATAGTATTTACATGGCTGATCCAGTTCAGTTCCTGGTCAATAGTAACCCTCCCCACAGGATGTTGATAGTGGGGGATTCAGCAATGGTAATGTCATTGAAGTTGAGGTTAGATAGTTAGATTCTCAAATGGTGCGAGGTATGGCTCGGCATAGAGGGTCTGAGGCCATCAGGGGTGTGTGGGTGGCATGGGTTGGCACGTATGTCAAGGGGAGTTGGTGTGAGGAGTGA
The DNA here is from genome assembly GCF_964213995.1 of Mustelus asterias. Taxonomy (NCBI): domain Eukaryota; kingdom Metazoa; phylum Chordata; class Chondrichthyes; order Carcharhiniformes; family Triakidae; genus Mustelus; species Mustelus asterias. Next base: position 50,733,302 of record NC_135815.1, on the reverse strand, counting down.
GGACCAGAGGACCTGATGTTAAGAAAACAACCAGAAAAAAGTCCCACAGCATTGAGTTGGGCCTTTAAACAATCTGTCTTGGCATTTGGCAGCCCGAGTGGCCAATTCCAAGGGCTGTGAATCCGACTTCATCTTGTACCCCACCACAGAACAAATATCCCACCATTCAGAGCTCTTTTACTTCAGGTGGATCTGACTCGGGATGAAAATCCAGGCCATTCACATGCATCTCTTGCCCACAACTTACTCTAAGTACTCTATCTTTTTACTTTTGTTTATGCTGCTAGGGAACTAATATCTCTACAAATGAAGAAGCTACTTTATGAAGTGCTGCTCTAAATTATTGTGCTTCAATTAATTAATCTTTTTCCCTCTATTTTATGACTCCACTTTCAAACAAGATAAGGTACTGCTTTACTATCATAGTACCAGTGAGAAAAAGTCCCCAGAAAGCAGATCTTACTGGAATGATAACGCCACTACTCTTTTTCAAGGTAGTGCAATGTTATTATACATAGATTGCTAACAGCGAAGGATGAGGGATCCCAAATACTGTAGGGTTACGCTGGAGTTTAATATCACACGGCTTATCAGTACAAATAAGCTTATCACTGTTTGTGCAAAAAAAACATCCTACTAGGGCACTGGCTTGCAGGGTTATTTGAAGCTGAGTGAGAAGAATGCCATCCCCAGATAATATCTACTCCTCCAGGTCCAATTAATGAGCTTTGCTAGCTGATCAATAATCAACAGAGACTTGGAGCACTGTGACCTGCTTGGCTCTTAATTTAGATAACTGGGCATGCCACAGAAGACTAAGTTCAAAACTTCCTTTGCCAGGTCTTTTCATCTTGGGGGCAGTCTTAAAAGTTATAGTCTTGACTCAGTCAATAGCACTCTTGTCCTTGAATTGCAAGATTGTGGGTTCAAGGCCCAGTCCAAAGTCCATAATCCAGGCTGACGCTTCAGTGCAGTTAAGGGATTGCTGCATTTTTAGAGATTGAATGAGACTTCAGACTGAAGCCTCTCAGGTGGATCCAAAAATCTAATGGCACTATTTGAAGAAGAACGATGACCAGGAGAGTGCTTCCAGCGTCTCAACCAATATGTATCCCGTAACATTACCAGACTATCTGACCATTTACCTCACTGCTGTTTATGGGACATTGTTGTGTGCAAAATGACTGCAAGGTTTCCCTATTTTACAACAGTCACTAGACTTCAGAAGTAACTAAATTACTGTGAAGCACTTTGAGATATCCTAAGATTGCCAAAAGACACTATATAAAAGCAAATTCTTTCTTTCATAGGTCACCAGTTGGCAATGCGGAGCTTCAGTAGCAACTGTCTGCCCCTCTGCAATCCAATCATTGTGGATACCAAACCGTAGCTATATAATGTGTACACAGCACAATGCTCAAATGAGATCTTGATGCCCTCAGGAGCATTGCTCTAGTTCTAGCACCTTCACCAGAAGACAGTGCCAAAGACCTGGGTTCCATTCCTGGCTTGAGTCACTGTCTGTGTGGAGTTTGCATGTTCTCCCTGTCTCTGCGTGGGTTTCCTCCGAGTGATCCGGTTTCCTCCCACAGTCCGAAAGACATGCTGGTTAGATGCACTGGCCATGCTAAATTCTCCCTCAGTGTACCCGAACAGGCGCCGGAGTGTGGCGACTCGGGGATTTTCACATTAACTTCATTGCAGTGTTAATGTAGCCAACTTGTGACACTAATAAATAATAAATAAATAGAAGATACTTCAGTATTGCTCCTTTTTTAAAAACTGGTAAATACATTAAAATTGTTCCATTAAATTAAAACATTTCTGTTGAATATTTGACATATTTCATGGTCTTAAGTTAACTCCTGCTGCATAAGACAACACAAATCTGTAACTCCTTAATGCAAAAAACAAGTTGTGTTTAAAAGGTGGAGAAAAAATGCAATCTGGGTGTTCTAATGCATACATCTCAAATGTTATGCAAGAAATGTTGTGAAGTGATAGCTAGGGCAAATAGGGTGTTGGGGTGCATTCAAAGGACAACTGATTACGAGATGAAGCATACTATTTTATCCTGATACATGACCTTGGTCAGGCCTCACTTGGAATAGTGTCCCGTTTTGGTCTCCTTACAAGCTAGGTGATTTTTGGAAAGGGTGCAGAGGAAGGCAAGTAGACTAATTTCCAGTCTAAAGCATATTAGTGATTAATGTAGGCTTGAAGAGTTGGGATGCTACACTTTAGAAAAGCGGAGACTTCTGCGTGATTTGAGATTTATAAGATGATGCAGGGAACAGGGTCAGTTCCAGCTGACAGCTTGTTCCAATTAAATAGGTTAGAGAGGACCAAGGGCCATAATTTTAAGCAGTGTAAGGTCAGATCAAGGCTCGCAGCCACAAAATCGCCCTTTTCCCAAGGAACGGTAGATTTTTGGAAGGAGCTGTTGTGTCATGCATTGGATGCCAAAGTGGAACAGAAGGTCTTTATCTGCTTGCCATTGTTCTTATAACACACATGTCCCAAAGCACTTCAAAAAAGTGTGAACAGATAAAAATTGAAAAGGAAGTTCTCAACAGAAAAGAAAGGAAGATAAAAAGATACCTCAGAAAGTATTAGGGTACTCTCAGGCTTTATTATTCCTGTAAAAATCTTTTCTAACAAGATTTAAAGATTTAAAAAACAATAACTTTTTTTAGCAAACATATTAACATGTATTTCAGATTTTTCCATTTCATGTATTCAATATTTGACTACATTTTATTGAAATATTAGCAATCATCCTCCAAAATCATTAACAACACCGATAATACATTTAACATTACAGGTGCTGTTCCTGTTGTTACCTGATGAATTGCTTTGTTGATCATTGCCCGTTTTGTTCCTAATTTCAGATGAGGCTACATCTTCTGTAACTTGCTCTGAGGTATTTTTTGACTTCATAGCACTCTGAAAAAAACAGATATTTAAGCTTGATAATTCAGAACATAGTGGTTCCTCTACCCTCTCAATAGTTTCCATGTCTTGGAGTTTTAGTAACTCGTGTGTTCAGTATTGTATCTATCTTTCCAGGACATTGACTTGTCACCTAAGATTGGCAATTGTCAATATTTTAACGCTGATAGTAACTTGTTTTAAATAAAGAATTGGCAATTAGAAAACATCTATTAGAAAATCCAGGCTATTTCCAGCAGTGTGCCTTTCTAACTGAAAGGTTCTTGTGAACCACAATGATGGGCAACTGAGCTAATGACTGTAATACTATGAGTATCACTGCCCTACACAAATATAATTATTTTGTATTAGCAAGTTTCTAGACATTATTTTAGTAGTCAAGTCAAGTCAATTCAAATGATGTTGTTAATGCAACAAATTTGCATTGGAACTCCATATTCCCTCTCATATCACCAAGGTGTTGTGCATATATAGGGTTAGCACTGCTGCCTCACAGCACCAGAGACCTGGGTTCAATTCCCGGTTTGGGTCACTGTCTGTGTGAAGTTTGCATGCTCTCCCCATATCTGCGTGGGTTTCCTTCCGGTGCTCCAGTTTCCTCCCACAGTCTGAAAGACGTGCTGGTTAAGTGCGTTGGCCCTGCTAAATTCTCCCTCAGTGTACCCAAAGAGGCGCCGGAGTGTGGCGACTAGGGGATTTTCACAGTAACTTCATTGCAGTGTTAATGGAAGCCTACTTGTGACAATAATAAAATAAACTTTTAAAAATATTTTTATTTATTTATTTTTAAATATGTTCAAGGCTTTAATTTAATTCTTGAATTGAACTCTTTGATTTTAAAAATATTTCTAATAAATTAAATGATATTTTCAAACATGCATTCAAAAACATAGCAAGTGTTTTTCCTGTTTGAAAAAGTAGCTTGTTGCCAAATGAATTTAGTTTCCTGGATTGCTAAGGTCTTGTGGGGTCAAAACTCAATAAATGTTGTTCCAATATCGATAGTAGCAAGAAGCCCATTGCAAAACATAAATGCCTCAGCAGCGGCATAAGTATATGAAGGCCAGCACCACTTAAAGCTAACCTGCAGCACTTAAAATGGGAGCTACACCAGACAAACATTGTGAAGCCATGGGTCAATGCCAGCTGTCTATCCTAAGGACTTAGATGCAATGCTGCAAAATGTTTGGGATGGCACAGTGGTTACCACTGCTGCCTCATTGCACCAGGGATCCGGGTTTAATTCCAGTCTTGGGTGACTGTGTAGAGTTTGGGGGAGGCAATGGCCTAGTGGTATTATTGCTAGACTATTAATCCAAAAACTCAGCTAATGTTCTGGGGACCCAAGTTCGAATCCCGCCACGGCAGGTGGTGGAATTTGAATTCAATAAAAAAAAACCTGGAACTAAGTCATCTACTGATGACCATGAAGCCATCGTCGATTGTCGGAAAAAAACATCTGGTTCACTAATGTCCTTTAGGGAAGGAAATCTGCTGTCCTTATCTGGTCTGGCTTATATGTGACTCCGAGGCCACAGCAATGTGGTTGACTCTCAACTGCCCTCCAAGGGCAACTAGGGATGGGCAATAAATGCTGGCCAGCCAGCAACGCCCATGTCTCACAAATGGATAAACAAAAAATTTTGCACATTCTCCCTGTATCTGCGTGGGTTTCCTCCCACTGTCCAAAGATGTGTAGGTTAGGTAGATTAGCGGGGCAAATATGTGGGGATACAGTAATAGGGCCTGGGTGGGATGCTCTGTTCGAGAGTTGGTGCAGCCTCAATAGGCCGAATGGCCTCCTTCTGCACTGTAGGGATTCTATGATCACACACAAGTGATGTGGAGATGCCGGCGTTGGACTGGGGTAAACACAGTAAGAGGTCTCACAACACCAGGTTAAAGTCCAATAGGTTTATTTGGTAGCACAAGCCACAAGCTTTCGGAATGCTGCTCTTTCAACACCTGATGAAGGAGCAGCGTACCGAAAGCTTGTGGCTTGTACACATAAGTGGTCAAGTTTAGTGAATGTAAAACAGAGCACAGCTGAGGAAACACAATGCAGAATTGAAGTTTGGTGAATGGAGGAGTTAAGTGAAGGAGGGGAGGTGTTCATTTTATTTTTCTATTTTTCTCACTCTGTAGGAATTGGTTCCTACACTACCACAGGGAAAAGAGCTAGCTGCTTGGTAAGTATCTGATAAATGGATAAGTTCTATTCTATCCCTAAGGTTTAAAATCGTCCACAAATTGGTGGTAAACTTAATAAAATATATAAAAAAGCAACATAAATAAAATAATAATATAACTAATTACTTCAAAAACATTAAAACATTTTTAAAAATCTTTTTTTAAACTTTTAAATATGGTGTTATGGTTGCAGCATGTGGAAACTCCTGGATAACATTGTGACCCAGGGCAAACACATCTGCAGTCTTTGCGGTTCAAGGAACTTTGGCTCAGAGTCATTGAGCTGAAGGCTGTCAGGGAGGGGGAAATTTAGCTGGATGCTTTGTACCAGAAAGCACATCACTTAGGATAGGGTCTTCTGATTTGGTCTGTAGTCAGGGACAGGAGGGTGTGACTGCGAGTGAGGCAGGTAAGGGGATCCACAGGACAGGAATGCAGGAATGTGAACCTCTACAATTGTCCAAGAGGTTTGAGGTTTTCTCAGCTTGTTTGGATGAGTGAGGGCTGCAGGGTGGATGAGCAAAATGACCCGCGGCACAGGAAGCCATTCAAGTGGGGGGAGCAAAAAAGAATGTAGTGGTAATAGGGAACAGTATATTGACGGGAATTGACTGTTCTTTGCAGCAAAGAGCAAGAGTCTGAACAGCTGTGGCCCCTGCCGGGTGCCAGGGCTTGGGTCATCTGCTCATGGCTGAAGAGAACCTTGCAGTGGGAGGAGGAGTAAGCATTTGCTGTAGTCCATGTAGGTACCAACGACATAGGTAAAACTAGAAAAATGGTTCTACATAGAGAGTATGAGGAGCTAGACACTAAATTGAAACGCAGAACCCCAAAGTTTATAATTTCAGGATCATTATCTGAGCTATGTGCAAATTGGCATAGGGTGCATAAAATTAGGGAGCTGAATACATGGCTCAAAGACTGGTCTGAGAGAAGTGGGTTCCAATTTGTGGGGCACCAGCACCAGTGCTGGGGAAGGTGAGCGCTGTACCGTCTGGACGGTCTACACCTGAAACATACTGTGACCAATGTTTTTGTGAACTACATAACCAGGTAGAGAGGGTCTTTACAATAAATAGTGATGGTAAAGGATCAAATGTGGAAAGATATAGGCTGGAATTCTCCAATGTTGTATGACCAGCCACTACTGCCAGCAAGAACAGAGAATTTGGCACTCAACCAAAACTCCATTCACAGCAGCAGGACCAGAGACTCCCAGCCATGGACAAGGTTGGAGGATCCCAGTCATAGTATATCAAGGAGTAGAGACGAGGTAAGAAAGGAAAATAGTAAAATGGGAAATGAGGGTTAGAGAATAGCAGGAAGGCACTGAGCAAAAAAACTATGGGACCTGGGTTCGATTCCCGGCTTGGGTCACTGTTTGTGTGGAGTTTGCACATTCTCCCCGTGTCTGGGTGGATTTCCTCTGGGTGCTCCGGTTTCCTCCCACAGTCCAAAGATGTGCAGGTTAGGTGGATTGGCCATGCTAAATTGACCCTTAGTGCCAGGGGGACTTGCTGGGGTAAATGCATGGGGTTATGGGGATAAGGCCTGGGTGGTATTGTGGTCGGTACAGACTCAATGGGCCGAATGGCCTCCTTCTGCACTGTAGGGATTCTATGATGATAAAAATGCACTCGAATCAAGACTAGATGTTATAAACATAACAAAAGGACAAAACTAAAGGCTCTGTATCTGAAGGCACGTAGCATTCATATCAAAATAAACAAATTGATAGTGTACACTGAAGTAAATAAATATGATCTCATGATCATTACAGAGACGTGGCTGCAGGATGATGAGAATCAGGTCCTGAATATTGAGGGATATATGACATTCAAGAAGAATAGGAAGCTAGGTAAAGGTGGAGGGATAGCACTGTTAATCAAGGATGGCATTTATGAAATAGTTAGAGATGACCTTGATTCAGGAGAACAGGATCTAGAATCGGTTTGGCTCCCTATCTCATATACCTCAGCCTCCAATGGCACTGAAACGAAAGGATACAGCTCAAGAAGGATGATGTATGATCAGGAGAGATAAAGCTTTCACCGCTGCATCACCATGATTTGATCCCAGTCATTGATAGCAAACAAACTGCCATCAGCCAGATGATAGTCTGACATTCATAGAAACTCTGAGGATTTATGCATTATCCCCTCTGCAAGTCACTGTCATTCTCCTGCAGTGGAAGGACAATGAGTGACTGCTCCATACCCTGACTGGAGCTTTATCACAGAGGGTGCGTGCTCCCATCAGTCAGACGGGAGATCAATGCTCACAGGAGGCATATGATGTCCTTATTGGATCTCCTCATCACTCTCCATGAATCTAGTGGCAATGAGCGTGTCTCAGACTTGTTTACCTCGTCTTGACATTGCCACTGCCTCATGGCTGACCCTCTCCCTCAAAGACCTCCTCAACCTCATCCCCTTCAATATCCTCCTCATTGGAGAAAACATGCCACTCCTCCATTTCTCCTTAGACATTTCCTTCCTCCATTGCCGTGCCAGGTTGTGCAGGGAGCAACAAGTGACCATGATGTGCAACACCCTCTGCGGATTGTGTTGCAGGACTACACCAGATCAGTCCAGGCACTGGAACTTCATCTTTAGCATCCCTGTGGTCTGTTCCACCAAAGTGTAGGTTGCAGCATGAGCCTCATTCTATCTTGTCTCAGCTGTGCTCCCTGGTCTCTATGCAGGCGTCATCAGTCACCTCCTCACTGGGTAACACTTGTTCCCAAGGAGACAACCCTGTTGTTCCTGTGGACCCCGAAACATGTCAGGATCTGAGAGTGGCTCAGAATGTAGGAGCCATGAACACTCCCTGGGCATCAAGCACAAACCTGGGAGATGTGTTTGGTGTGGTCGCAAATCAGCTGAACATTCAGCGAGTGGATACCCTTGCGATTCATATAGTTCACTGCTTGATGCTCTGGAGATCTGAGTGCCATGTGAGTGCAGTTGATGGCATCCTGCACCTATGGAAAGCCAGAGATTTGTACAAAACTCATTGCCCTTGCATCCTGGCTTGCAACATTCTGGTCAAAATGGACAAGTCGTGTACCCATGTAAACATTGCATCTATCATCTCCTGGATGCACTTGTGTGCAGAGGCTTGCAAAATCCCACAGAGGTCACCTGTGGAATCCTGGAAGGAGCCACTGGCATAAAGATTGAGCAACACTGGCAATAGTTGCCCTCCAAATCCCCATGGTGCCAAATCCCACAGAAGAAGGCAGATATGACCAACCAGCTCCCTGGATATGCTTAGTCTTCAGATGTCTCAGACATCTTCAGATACGTTAGACACTGTCCATAGACACTGGGTCTAGCAAGGTGCCTCCGATTGATGGCTGTCCAGGGTTCATCCTCTGCGGGAGGAGCAGGCCCTACCACCCTTTCCTCTTCACGGTTCTGCTCTTTCCTTTGTCGAACCAGGAGTAGCTGACTTCTACTTCTTCTTTCCTGCCCATGAGCAAAAAGAAGTGACAGTGAAATCACCAGATTCCATGCTTCAATAGTTCTCCTCAGTGCAGTATCAAAGAGAGAGATTTAACAGTTAACTTCTGAATCCTAAGGACCACTCTTTGCCCATTTATTGTCTGAAGTTGCCACTCAAAACCCATTGAGTCATTGGCCACAACATTGATGTCCAGTCCTTACTTCACATTTTACTTTGACAACACCTCACATCAGCCTTGCCTCACACCACATGACTGAGTGGCCAGTTTTGACTACTACATTCTGCACTCTTATCTGAGGCACTGGCATTGTCTCAAGTTTCACTCCAAGGTCTTGCACTCAACCTGGGGGGCACTTATCAATACGCACCTTAACACCCAGAAAATCATTAGGAGCGTGTTCCTCAGCAGTGTGCCACTGCCTATTCAATGAGCAAGCAAAACACTAGATCAGGAGAGATGAAACTTTCACCCCTGCATCTCCATGATTTGATCCTAGTCATTGAGAATAATCGAACTGCCATCAGCCAGACAGGAGTCAGACATTCACAGAACTTCTGTGAAGAACTATGCACTGTCCCTATTGCAAGTCATCATTGTCCTCCTGCAATGTAGAGACTATGGGTAACTGCTGTGATCCAATGATGGGCTCTTTATCACAGAGAGTATGCGCTGCTCAGTTGGTGTATGGTACAGCACACCATGGCAGTCAGCGATCTTGGAAGTCAGTGCGTCAAGAGGTAAATGCTGAGCAACAATCAATGGCATTCAGCCACATAAGTGGTGCTTGAGTGGGAATAATTGCATGACTCCAGGCATGTCAAATGAGTTACAGCTGAACAGTCTGACCTGCAATGGGGTAATGATCACAACATGTCTTTCCATTAGCCTTGCCCTTGTCAACATCTGCCTTCAGAAGTGCCCTTCCCAACTTTCACTAAATTTGAATAGAACAATCACCCACCCACTGCACTGCAACAAGCTTCCCTTCCTTCAATGAGGCCCTTCCAAGAAGCCCATGACCCAGCAGCAGTAGGGAGCCTCAGGAATGGTGCTTTTCACACTAGACAGACTCCCCTCACCCCCCGATACTCTGGAGTCCTCCCCCAGGTACACTCCAACTAGGCCCCTGGTAGCCTGGATTAACCACCCCTCCTCTCCATCCCCAGTAGTCTGGTGTCTTCACCCCGGTACCCTCTGACTAGGCTCCCAATACTCTGGAGTCTTCCTCTGGTATCGCTACAGTCAAGCTTGGTCACCCCCAAGTCAACGGCTGGTCAACCCCAGTCAGAGCTTATACTCCCCAGTGAAAGCTGGTTACACCCTGTCAGAGCCGGATTGCCCCCAAATCAAAGGCTGGTCACCCACAGTCAGAGCTTGATCGCCCCTGAATCAAAGTCTGGTCACACCCTGTCAGAACTTGATCGCCCCCGAATCAAAGTCTGGTCACACCTTGTCAGAGCTGGTAAGCCCAAGTCAACCTCCTTAATAAGCAGAGCCACCGCGTGAGGGCTGCACTCACCTCCAAGCTTCCCTTGGAGTAGTGCTCATGAGGGGCACACCTTTTGAAGCCAGTTGTGATTCATATCTTTCTGACATCATATCGCCGTGGATGAGTTTTTTGACAGCGGTCGTGATTCTGGCCTATGGGCCTGATAATGAGATGCAAATATATTCAAATAAAGTTCCTGATGTTGAACGGTGGAAAACACTTCCTGCCACTGATGGAGGAAGGGCACGATTGTGGCAAGCTTTCACGCTGATATAAAACGCATCTTTCTCCTTCTCACAATATTTTCTGCTCCCGTTGCCAAACCTACATGACGCCAACGGGAGCAAAAAACCCTGGTCCAAAAATATCATATTCCTCACCCTGGACTCCAACACCGTAGGCTGCAGCGACTCTAGCCCATTTTTCACCATACATTGCCAACACCTGTTGCACCTTGACAGCTTCATTATAATATCTGGGGAGCCCTGAGCCTCACCATTCTAGCAAGGTGTCAAAAGTGCCATATATAAAAACATAACCAAACCATCTGAGTAAAAATAAACATCGTTTGGAATAGCACTTGTTCAATATCAAAACTGCACATTTAAACCTTCAGGTTTCAAAACATTGCAGGCTTTATAATTCAAAGTGCCTTTCAGCATGTTAAAATACCATGAACAGCTGGGGATTATTTCTAAATAAACGTATACCAATTTTTTTTTGACTACTAGTGCATACAAATATATGAACTATCAAATGGAAGCTAAGGTGAGAACTTGAAAATAAAAATAGAATTACTTCCAAGACATCACAATAGTCAATGGGAAGGCACAAAACAAGGTATATATTTGGATAATGTTGATACTTGTGAGAATCTTGTACTAGGTTTTAGATTCTTGCACTTCTCTGACAATCTTAAAGTTTAACCTAGATAATTCTTATTCCAGAAAAACTGTCATATTTAAAGTAGCCTGAATTATTCAAAGAAAAAAAAATTGTTTCATGAGTTTGTAATTATGACAGAGACTAAGAAACTCGCAAATACTTCTACTACCTCATCTAGGTTACTTGTGGATGCAACTGCATCTTCTCTCGCTGATGTTCTCTTTTGTAAAGATTTCTGAACAGCCTGTAAAACATTTTGGTATGTTAAAACAGTCATCCTCACTGCACTATATAGCAACAGGTTCCTTAACATCTACACATACTGTACTCCTCCCAATTTCAAATAGGAAATGGAAACCAACCATCAGAACTGGGGTAAACACTACACTGAAAAGAGTAATTTATTCAAAATTATATGCTCTCGCAATAATACCCCAATTTATCTAACCTAATCCCAAACCTACCTTTAGTGTCCAGCACTCCACCTCCCTCATTAACCTTGATTCCCGTTTCATACTGGTTTCTGCCTCCCCTTTGTAACTATCATCTTGGGGCTAAGCCAGTTAACTGTAGAGGCAAACTTTATAAGAGGAAAAAAAGGGAAATCCAATTCAGATTAAGAGAATTTCCTTTGAAGAAGGGTTCCAAATGTATTTTTGAGCTGAAAGCTCCACTCTGCATCCAATTAATCCCAAAATTGCTCAGTTCAGATAATGATGGATCAATTACTTTCTCGTTATGTAAGTTACATTTTTTTAAATTATAAAATAAAAACTCAAGTCACAACCCATGCTGTAGTAATAATAAATTCAATGAAGGTTGGCATTTACTAAGATGTTAGTCACAGTCTCTGCCGATGTGGAGATGCCGGCGTTAGACTGGGGTGGGCACGGTAAGAAGTCTCATAACACAAGATTAAAGTCCAACAGGTTTATTTGGAATCACAAGCTTCCGGAGTGCTGCCCCTTCATCAGGTGAGGAAGCGCTGCTCCTTCATCAGGTGGAAAGGATGATTCTTTTCCGAAGTTCGTGACTTTTAACCTGGTGTTGTGAGAATTCTTATAATCCCCACTATCAGTGCATTTGGATCTTGATTTTTTTACCTACATGAAATTTTACCAGAAGAAATTCTGTAAACTTCCAACATTTATTCATGCATTTTAACAAATTGCTTGGTTGATAACCAGCGATTATTCAGTTAATCAATTTGTAACTAATGATTGTTCAACAAATGTATAAAACACATCTATTTCTATCTCAATAATCTTCATGATAACCATTACTTCTATCATATTACAGTGCAAAGCAACAGTAAAATAATTTAAGATGGCACATGACCTTCAATTTTTTTTCACAAGTCAATGACTATGTAGTGGTACAAAATTACGTTGATAAAAATTCCTCATAAGAGGGTGAAAAGGGCAGTGGAATTTTTTAAATCTTTCATAGAATGTGGGCATCAACAGCAAGGCCAACATTTGATGCCCATTCCTAATTGCTCTTGAACTGCGTGGCTTGATAGGCTCTTTCAGAGGGTAGCTAAGAATGAACCGCATTTCTGTCACAGCTAATCACACATGGGCCAGATCAGGTAAGGATGGCAGATTCCCTTCCCTAAAGAACATTAGTAAACCTGATGACTTTTTATGACTAACAAAAATATATTTGTTATCACCATCACGGAGACTAGCTTTCAATATCAGAATTATTAGTTAATTGAAATTAAATTTCATAAGCTGACGTGTGAGATTATCTCGACATCATAGTTAGGGTTCTGCATTACGAGTCCAGTAACATTATTACTTATTACACAAGGAGACAGTAGCGTAGTGGTAAAGGTAGTATTAAAATGTAATGAAAGCATGCAGATGAAGCTTTAATTGCATATGTAAAGGATCCAATTCAAAATATTTTTGGTCTATCATAAATTGTGGTTTAATTCCATTTTCTGCTGAAGAATAAGACAAATTGGATGTTTTCTGGCTCAGGCTACCATAAGACCATAAGACATGGGAGCAGAATTAGGCCACTCGGCCCATCGAGTCTGCTCCACCATTCAATCATGGCTGATATTTTTCTCATTTCCATTCTCCTGCCTTTTCCCCATAACCCCTGATCCCCTTATTAATTAAGAACCTATCTATCTCTGTCTTAAAGACACTCAATGACCTGGCCTCCACAGCCTTCTGCGGCAAAGAGTTCCACAGATTCCCAACTTTGGCTGAAGAAACTCCTCCTCATCTCTGTTTTAAAGGATCGTCCCTTTAGCCTGAGGTTGTGTCCTCTGGTTCTAGTTTTTCCTACTAGTGGAAACATCCTCTCCACATCCACTCTATCCAGGCCTCGCAATATCCTGTAAATTTCAATAAGATCCCCCCTCATCCTTCTAAACTCCAATGAGTACAGACCCAGAGTCCTCAACCATTCCTCATACGACAAGCTCTTCATTCCAGGGATCATTCTTGTGAACCTCCTCTGGGCCCTTTCCAAGGCCAGCACATCCTTCCTTAGGTATGGGGCCCAAAACTGTTCACAATACTCCAAATGGGGTCTGACCAGAGCCCTATACAACCTCAGAAGTACATCCCTGCTCTTGTATTCTAGCCCTCTCGACATGAATGCTAACATTGCATTTGTCTTCCTAACTGCCGACTGAACCTGCATGTTCATCTTAAGAGAATCTTGAACAAGGACTCCCAAGTCCCTTTGTGTTTCCGATTTCCTAAGCATTTTCCCATTTAGAAAATAGTCTATGCCTCCATTCCTCCTTCCAAAGTGTGTAATCTCACACTTTTCCACATTGTATTCCATCTGCCACTTCTTTGCCCACTCTCCTAGCCTGTCCAAGTTCTTCTGCAGCCCCCCCATCTTCCTCAAAACTACCTGTCTTTCTACATATGCACTCTGAATTACTGTAAAACACATGACATGCTTTGCCATGCGAAAACACAGTGGGTGTTATTTTAACCTTTAGGAGATTTTATCCCTAAGAAAAAGGGTGAGTGGTGGCCTCCAACCCATCATTTCCAGCTTTAACAGAGATGGGTTGGGTCACAAATGCACTCTCAGAAAACAGGTTGGTCACTAAAATCTTTTAAGGATGCTGCATGGCTCCTTTGTAACTGAATTCTTACTTCTAATGCATAAAGGTCCAGATTACTGGGCTGTGGGAATCCTTGCAGCTAAAATGAGGCAAGTTCTGCCAGGGCCACTCAGCTCCACACTTAGTGCGGCCCTGGGCCAAATATGGGCAGAGGTGAGAGTGACTACCCATGACATCAAAGCAGCATTTTCCTGTATGTTGCATCAAGAAGGCCAAGCAAAATTGAAATCAATGGGAATCAGAGGAAAACTCTCCACTGATTGAAGTCAAAGGTAGATTGTTGTGGTTGTTGCAGGCCAATATACGAGCTCCAGCATTTTTAGTTGCATCATCAATGACATTCCCTCCAACTTGAGGTCAGAAGTGGGTATTTCCAGTGATGATTGTACAGTGTTCAGTACTGCTTGCAACTCCTCGATATTGAAGCAGTCTGTGCTTACAAGAAACAACATTCAGCCTTGTGCTGATAAGTGACAAGTAACATTAATGCCACACAAGTGCCAGACAGTGACCATCTCTAACAAGAGAGAGTCTAACTAAATTCACATGCAATAACGTTATTATTGATGAATCCCTCATCATCAACTTCCTGGGAAGTATCATTGACCAGAAACTTGACTAGATTATAAATACTATGGCAACAAGAACAGGCCAGAGACTGGGAATTATTCCTGGCTCCCCAAAGTCTGTCCACCATTTACTTGGACACAAGTCAGGAATGTGATGAATACTGTCCACTTGCCTGGATAAGTGCAGATGCAACAACTCAAGAAGCTTGACACCATCAACAACTCAAGAAGCTTGACAAAGCAACCTGCTTGATGTTACCCCATCAAATACCTTAAACATTTACTCTCTCTACCGCCAGCACACAGTGGAAGGAGTGTTCACCATATTCAAGATACAATGCAGCAACTTGCCAAGGCTGCTGCAAAAGACCTTCCACACCTATGACTTCCACCATCTGGAAGAACAAGGGCAGAAGATGCATGGGAAAATCACCAACTGCAAGCTCCCCTGTGAGTCACATACAAGCCTGACTTAGAACTAAATCACTGTTCTTCCCCTGTCACTGGGTCAAAATCACTCTCACC
The DNA here is from genome assembly GCF_964213995.1 of Mustelus asterias. Lineage (NCBI taxonomy): Eukaryota > Metazoa > Chordata > Chondrichthyes > Carcharhiniformes > Triakidae > Mustelus > Mustelus asterias. The sequence continues at coordinate 50,718,120 of NC_135815.1, read as the reverse complement.
TCTCCTTTTGCCCATGTTTGGTCCAGGGCCACACTTTAGAAACTGCCTCTTTAACATCACTATGAGTGTACCTACACCAAATGGACTGCAACAGGTCAAGAATGTGACTCATGACTACTTTGGCAAAGGCAAGTGGGAATGGTTAACAAATGCCAGAGCCACTTGCATCTTATTTCCAATTCGCCCAACCTCTCTGCACTGCAACGCGAGACTTAACTAACATGTCCTTGGCTACATTCCAGACTGACAGCCGGCCAGTTTGACTGGCAATCAGGTGGGAAACTTGTTGACATTTTTGTAAAATATGTCCTGACATTACATTTAGGATTCCTGTTGAAGAAACCTCCTTGCGACCTCACCCTCCTCTTCTCTTCCTGGCCTGAATAAATATCAGGGTCAAAGATGCCACTAGTTTCTTTTTATAAATAACGAGTATTATAGAATGGTATAGTAAGCACCTTCCTATTTGAATGTATGCACTGATGTCTTTAGCATGAGTGATGTCATCAGTAGCGTGGGTTTTCGCAGGTCTAGCCTCACCATGAGGGACCATAAAGAGTAATATAGGTTTTGATGAAAAAAATATTGTATTATATATTGATTATAACTATATATCCCTTTTCTTGAGGATTCTCAAAATTCAAAAATTGTTAGGATTTGCTGAATTTACAATCTTACTTTGGGCAAGCAAGAATTGGGATTTTAGACAGGTAAACCAGAGGCACTATGCGTGTCACAACTCACAACCGGAATATGGGGGACAAATGGAGGTTTGGACTGTCAATGGATTTACTATGTTGACATAAATTCATAATGATAAATGGGAATTGCATTACTCTGACAATAATAATATACAAGCCTCTGCCAAGTGCCTGATGAATGGCAACTGAAGTCCAGTGGCTACAAAGTTAGGGCAAAAGAAAAATCTATTTCCTGTTATAGCTATTGCTGGTGGAGACTGTTTAAGAGCTTCAGTCTTCATTGTTGTATATAAAGAGGACACAAGTCGATTGAGGTTACATAGAAGCAGTAATAAGTAAGAAAAATTGGTAATTACTTTAAAATGTTTGAGGAATTTGCAATTGCTTTTTAAAAATGTTTTAAAAAAGACTTTTAAGAGTTTGTATCACTTGTAAAGGGATCAGTTGTAATTTCTGGATAAGAAATACTGATCCATTTGACCTGACGACCCTTGACCTTGAAACTACCCATAGGAAGGAAGCAGAAATACAGAGGCTATGGAACACAGACACAAAAAAGGGAACAGCTGGTGAGAGAGATTTGTGTAGATCCATATTACCACATCCTTTGGGAGCTGTGACTTCTGCCCTTGCTCTTCCAGATGAGAAGGTTCCAGAGATAGAAATTCTACTTGCAAGGACTGTGTAGCTAAAATGAGAACAATACAGGCAGGCTGGATTACCAACAAATGCTGTGAGATAGGTCTTTGATTGGCCTGTTCATTCATGCTTAATTTACACTGGTTCTGATTCAATACAAAAGTTACAAAAAGTGAAAGCTTATTGATAACTTCTTCATTTGGGGTCATTCAGTAAATTTGGTTCTTTTGGCTTATGGATCCCATGGGGATCATAACAAAACTGGGGTCTGGAGTTCAGGATGATCTGATTGAAGAGAAACTGAAATGGGTTCACTGGAACTTTTCAGCATTGAAACCAAAAACATTTCACATTTGTTTTTGCTATATTTTATTGGGATAGTGATACAATTATCTTTGAGGTTCAAATCTTTGCTGAGAGGAGCTAACTCTCAGGGACTTGAAAAAGTTGCAATAAGATGATTTATTGGTAGTGGCAGAGCATGTGGTGATTAAGGCAAGACCAGAAGCTAAGATGAACAGGATGCTTGAAATATTGGCAAGACATTTGGGCTCAAGGAAGAAAAGACTGCTTCTGTTAGTGATTGACTAGTCAGACGGAACTCCCCTACATTTTGATTTGGTGAAAGATTCTCACCTAGTACTTAAAGCGAGAATGGAATGGAGATGTACTTTGTGTCATTCAAGCAAGTTGGCACAAATATGATTTGGATGCAAGGAAACTGGGTTGTGCTCCTACAAGTGTTTTGGTAGGGAAGGTTTCAAAGCTATACTGACCTCTTTGAGCAGGGCATTTGTGTGATTATAAAGTAAAGACTGCAATATTCAGTGCTTATGAATTGGTGCCAGAGGCCTATAGGCCTCTGAGAAAGAGAACGAGCAAGGCCTATGCAGACTTTGCCAGGTAAAAGAAAATGGTGTTCGATTGGTGGTGTAGGTTGAAGGTGAAACAGAACTTCAATAACTTAGGGAGATGATGTTGGTGGGGGAAAGTGTCTATTTGGAGTTAAAGTCTTACCTGGAAGACCACTAAGTTCGTAAAATAAAGGAAACCTGTGTTTGCAGACAAATGAGTTTTTAAAATTCATTCATGGGATATAGCCATTGCTGTTTCCTAAGATAATAATGTTCTGATCAGTAAAGTTCACAACAAGCAGGGAGACTACCCCAGATTCACTGAGAATGTAAATCAGGTGTTAGAAAATTATGGATGTTTTTGCTCATATGGTGGGGCAGGCACGTTGATCATCATTCTTAGGAATTCAGAGCGACTGTTGGCCAATAATTGACTTTCTCCCAGATAGTTCAATTAATACTGAGGTATTAGTTCAGGGGCTCAACAGAGGCTTGTGGGGAAGTACCGGTGTCGTGGTATTGTCAGTGGACTAGTAATTCATCGCTCTGGGGACTCGGGTTTGAATCCCACCACAACAGATGGTAAGATATGATTTCAATAAAAATCTGGAATGATGACCGTGAAACCATTGTTAGCTGTCGTAAAAACCCATCTGGTTCGCTAATGTCTTTGAGGGAAGGAGATCTGCCATCCTTATCTGGTCTGGCCTACATGTGATTCCAGTGGACTCTTAAATGCCTCTGAAATGGTCCTAGCAAGCCAGAGTTCAAGGGCAATTAATGACGGACAATAGTCTAGTCAGAGACGCACACATCCCATAAATGAGTACCATGCCTTTGTACTGGATTGATTTAAAATGTGACATAATCACAGGTCCTATTATTGTTGGTGTTGCTTCCAGTTTGCCCATGGAAAGTGTGATTATTTGTTGGAAAACAGCTTGACTGGGGGAAGGTACTGGTGTCCCACAGTTTTAGAAAAGCCACCCGAGATTGCTGAGACAGGCTTTACAGGAGGAATTTCCCGAGATAGAACTATAGAAACCCTACAGTGCAGAAAGAGGCCATTTGGCCCATTGAGTCTGCACCGACCACAAGCCCACCTAGGCCCTACCCCCATATCCCTACATATTTACCTGCTAATCCCTCTAACCTTCACATCTCAGGACACTAAGGGGCAATTTTAGCACGGCCAATCAACTTAACCCGCACATCTTTGGACTGTGGGAGGAAACCGGAGCACCCAGAGGAAACCCACACAGACACGAGGAGAATGTGCAAACTCTACACCGACAGTGACCCAAGCCGGGAATCGAACTCAGGTCCCTGGAGCTGTGAAGCAGCAGTGCTAACCACTGTGCTACCATGCCGCCCAGAGATATTCTTGGATTGTGTTGAAACTAGGGCCCAGCCTTATGGGACTCAGCTAGAGGACGCAGATTCAGTTATTGAGAAGGACAACTCAATGGTCTGGTTGGTTGAAATTTTTCTAAGGACTTGGATGAGTGTGATAGTGAATTGTTTAGCAGATCCACCTTAGTTAAGATCCAACAGGCAGCCCCTAATCTAAGGAGCTTGCCTCAGGCAATGTGTTTTGAGGCAGAGGTTGAAAAGGTTATTACATCAAGAATCACATTTTAATGAGGAAGTGGAGGCCTCCCCAGAAGCTAGCTGATGAGGATTGAGCTGTAGAACACCAAATGGTTGTCCCTTAGTGCTGCCAGAGAGGTTGAGGATTGGCCATGCTGTTCCAATTGCAGGTCATGTGGGTATTCAGACGAGTATTTTGATAAATTTTTATTGGCTAAAGCAGAGTAAGGATGTTGATTTCTGTAAGGCACGTCATCCTTGTCAAGTGGTTGGGAAGTCTCAGCCTCCAATCATCCTGATTCTGGCATTTGATGAACCCTTCAGCAGGGTTCTAGTGGATTGTGTGGGACCCTTACCAAAGAGGAAATCAGGCCATAGGTGTCTCATGACCATCCTGGATTTGTCCACCCAATTTCTGGAGGCAATACTGTTTAAATGATCACCGTGAAAATGGTGACCAGCAAATTGATCTGGTTTTTCATGAGATATGGGTTGCCAAAAGAAATTCAATTGGACCAGGGGTCAATTTTTATGTTAAGGGTGTTCCAAGGGGTCATGTGTAATTAAAGATCTGAGGCAGTTCAAGTCAGCTGCTTATCACTCAAAATCTCAATGTTTAGGTATCTCTGGAGAGATACAATCAGACCTTGAAGACTATGATTAAGGCTTATTCTCTCAAATACTATTAAGGGATATCATTTGTTATTCACGACTGGAGACTCACCAAATCAGTCAACGGGTTTTAGTTTCTTCGAATTGGTCCATAGCTATGAGGTTAGGGGGCTCCCTTAAGCTTATTAAGGAGAGATTCTTAGCCTGGGAGGAGATCAACCTCCTCAATTATGTATCTAAGTTCCAGGAAAGGCTCTCAAAAGTTTAAGGTGGCTAGGGAACACCTTGAGGTTTCTCAACAATTAATGAAAGCACAAGTGGACAGAGCTACAACGGCACATCATTTTGCTCTATGAGATAAGGTGTTAGTACCTTTGCTGGTGAGTCGTTGCAGGCTGGATTTAGTGGGCTTTACTGTATCCAAAGGAAATTCAGAGAGATAAATTCAGTGAATACCCCAGACCAGAGAAAGAAAAAAAAGTGTCATGTAAGTATGCTAAATAGGTATTATGAGCATGAACCTAATCAGCCAGTAGGCATAGTACAAGTTATAGACCATACAGAAAATGTTGCTGATGTCCCAAGATTACCCAACCAATGAGTCTGAGAGCCCTCAGATTGAGTCTTCTGTGGTGACATTGGTGAACAAAAAGCTATTGGAGGTCAGTTTAGGTCAGTTGGCTGGACAGCTGGTTCATGATGCAGAGCGATGCCAATTCCCATACCGGCTGAGATTATTCATGAAGGTTGCCTTCTCAACCTTGCCTCTCGCCTGAGGTGTGATGATCCTCAGGTTAAATCACCACCAGTCAGCTCTCCCCTTAAAAGGGGAAAGCAGTTTATGGTCATCTGGGACAATGACGACTTTACTTTTATTGGAGGCTCTGGGTGCTATACACCAATTACCTGAGGACCAATAGAAAGACATAATTGCACTATTGAAGGGAAATAAACCAGTATGTACAGACCAGCCAGGTTGTACATCTCTGGCTATCCATGAGATTGATGTAGGAGAAGCAGAACCAACTAAGCAAAAGCCCTATAACCTAGATCCATGCAAAGCGCCCTAGGTAAGACAGGAGGTTAAATTTATGTTAGATAACAATATAAGTGAACCCAACCAAAGGAGTTGGAGGTCCCTTGTAGTACTGGAATCAGATTGATTCCAAAGATAAAAAATGCTGGAAAATCTCAGCAGGTCTGACAGCATCTAAGGAGACAGAATAGAGCCAATGTTTCCAGTCAGGATCCTGACTCCTTCATTCCTCCTTGAATACAAAAAGGAATAATCCATTTGTACTCATTGGATGTCATACTAGCCTAATAAGAAGATAGGTCTATTACTGTTCCTACATTCCTTGGGATTATTTAATAGCCATGTGATTTTTTTTCACATGCTTCATTGCACCTATGTTTCAAGAAATATTTTAAGAAGTCTAACACCACCAGGTTAAAGTCCAACAGGTGGACTTCCAGTCATTATTCATCTAAATTGAGTTTGTGTCTTTGTGCCCTGTTTGTGATCAGAACTCCCATCCACCTGACGAAAGGACAGCCTGTTCCGAAGGCTAGTGGCTTTTGCGACCAAATAAACCTGTCGGACTTTAACCTGGTGTTAAAGGTGTTCCAAGAAGTCATGTGTAATTAAATAAATCAAATGCCAGACTGTGTTTACCCCAGTCCAACGCCGGCATCTCCACATCAAGAAATATTTGCCATTTCTATTAAACCTAATTTTTGTTTTAGTTCTCCTGATTAGTCTTTAAATCCACTTTATTGTTGCTTTCTTGGTCCACAATTGGGGTTATTTTTTGACTTATGCCTGAATTACTTCCATTGTTGTTCATATGGATTTTTCTATTACTGTTTCTCTAGTGGCACATTTTAATTCTCTACACTTTGTACCACCTTTAGAAATATTTTTCTTCTAAGATATGCTCTTTTAAGTTATGTTCTCCAGTTTGATCTCAGCTCCCTCAATGCTTACCTTCCAAAAGCTGATTGATTCATAGATTTCTTCCTCACACTTTAATCTATATAAAACATGTCTCACTTTATTACTATTAGGCCTAGATAACCAAGTACAACTTCAGATAAAGGGCTAATCCCTTTTCAAATTTGTTGTTTCTATCTTGATGAAGAAATTGTGTCCTTATACATCTATTCAATCCATTCATTCACTTTATTATTCAACCAGGTCTCCTTGTGATGCCAATAATAGCAAAAACTCCTCCCCTATCAAGAAGCTCCAGGTTTCCATTGTATTCCCAAGATATTCCAGCAGAACTCAAGCCAAAGATAGCTCTGTCACCCTGTCCTCAAATCTGAGGCAACCTTTCTCTTTACATAACAAGTGACTATTTTTGTGGAAGGTCAGCAAATGGCTCGCAATCTTCTTATGTGTCCCATTCACATGTGAAGGTAAAGAGTCAAATTCTTTATGTCATAATTATTACTTAACTAGTCATCTTGTATCTTACAGGTTCATGTTACCTCCTGATTAGCATTGTGGGATTTTTAACAGATCAGCAGTCATTTGTCTTGCGGCCTATCTTGCCAGCTTAAAACCGCCTAACCTCACTAAATTCACTTTATGATTTTTGCTAGTCTGCTCCTCCTCTGTCTTCATCTAGGATAGACTGAACTTCTGGCTTGCTGAGCAGTTCATTCTTGGAACAATGTGAGACATCTCACTTGCTCACCAATTTAATGGTATTCTTTCAATCATGAGTCCATAAAACAATTATCACCTATGCCTAACTGCTTGAGAGTTTACATTCTAGATTAAGAAACGGTTTTCTTAAAGCATCTGGAGCTATTTTCACAATCACCTCCCTTAACGTTAAACAAACTGTTACAACCTACCATACAAGCCACAATTAACTATTTCTCTACCAGTACTGCCTGAACAAAGAACAAAGAACAATACAGCACAGGAACAGGCCCTTCAGCCCTCCAAGCCCGCGCCGCTCCCTGGTCCAAACTAGACCATTCTTTTGTATCCCTCCATTCCCACTCCGTTCATATGGCTGTCTAGATAAGTCTTAAACGTTCCCAGTGTGTCCGCCTCCACCACCTTGCCTGGCAGCGCATTCCAGGCCCCCACCACCCTCTGTGTAAAATATGTCCTTCTGATATCTGTTTTAAACCTCCCCCCTTCACCTTGAACCTATGACCCCTCGTGAACGTCACCACCGACCTGGGGAAAAGCTTCCCACCGTTCACCCTATCTATGCCTTTCATAATTTTATACACCTCTATTAAGTCTCCCCTCATCCTCCGTCTTTCCAGGGAGAACAACCCGAGTTTACCCAATCTCTCCTCATAACTAAGCCCCTCCATACCAGGCAACATCCTGGTTCTCTGCATTCTCTTAATTTCTTAAAATATTCTCTATATACTGAGGCATTAAATCATCTTTCCTGAGGATAATATGTCTTACAATATCTTAGTCTATGCAATTGGCAAGATCAACACAAAATACCATTAGTGTTTTTAACTCTTTAAAAATTAAGACTTAGGTCTGATTTAATAAATGCTTTCACAATCAGGATTTGAAGCCTGTGCATTTTGAGTTCAATGGAGCATACCGTACCCGGTCTTCTAGGCCTAGGGTTGGTCAAAGACTCTGACATTGGTCTTACGTTGCTTTGTTCTTGGTATTCGTTGAGGAGGACTAGAGGCAGCCAGATGTGACAGGTCTTCACCAACCCCCAGGCCTAGGTTTCTCTTTATTAGGGCTTCAGGCCAACAACATTGCGGAGGTGCAAAGGCTTCGTTGAAACTCTGGGTGGATCCTGGATGTTGCTCAATGCTCCCGTCATGGTTTTGAACTTTTCAAGCTCCGTGGATGGTTATATGACCCTGCAGTTCATCACTAATCCTAAACTTTGTTCCCTTCTGACTATACTCTTGATTTTGTGGTATTGGGTGGGTTTCTACCAAAGAAATTCTAAATGTCGAATTTGCATAAAGACTGGAGTAAATCCCACTGGGTTTTTCAATGGGATTTTCAAAATGAATCTCTCACTTTCTGTGCACTGCAGAGTGCACTAGTGTGATTCATGTGAAAAAGCTGTGGATGGGGCCTATTCCCGCTGGAGAGGCCAGAAGTATAAAGCTGAGATCGGCACATGCACAGAAACCCCGCATTGAAGGCCTCCCGATCGCTGGCCAGTACAGCAAACACCCAATCGCTGTCCCCTGCCCCTCCTCTTCCCCCCTCCCCAATGCTTAGCCCCAATTGCTGGCCTCCCTCCCCCTGTCACTGATCCCTCCGCAGAGTGGCAGCAGGACCCCCCACTTTCACCAATTCCCCTCCCTCCTCCCCCCCGGCCCCACCTCAAAAGGCCTTGCCCCCCTGGCACTGCCCAATGGGCAGTGCCAAGGAGCTGATGGCACCAGAAATCTGGCGGCGGGAGACTCATGAAGGCTGTGGCGCCCAGTGAGAAGCCCGCTAAATGGCTCCGCTTGTGTCTCCCAGTGCAGCGGGCTGGGGGAATCGCCCCCATTGTCTTTTATCCTGAAAGAGGTGAATGACAGAGGCATTATTTCATCTGTTAACTTGTGAAAATCAGGATTTTTTTCTCTTTGATTGTAATCGTCCACTGGCATGCTGTGATGGTGGAATGAAAGAGGCACTTAGTTTAATGTGCATTACTGTTTGCATTCCACCTTGGTTTTGATGTATGTACCAGGGGAGTTTGGGTGGGTAAGGGGGTCTGTCCATGCTGCTTTTGACCGTGTCAAATTCTAATTCTTGGGTTTCAGTCTTTGCAATATAAAGATATTTCCTTGTCTGGGGATTGTTTGGAGGTATCCTTTCTATTGGGGAGCATGCTGAGTTGGTTGTATGACATGAGGGTTGTGTGGTATTTACTTTTTTTACAAAAATGTTGCAATCCTTGCATTTACACTGAGGGAGTACATTTTTGGTAGCCTTCACTTTATAGATAAGATGAGTAGCTCCACAGCAGGGTAACAGGTATGTGGTTTGGTATAGAGGTTTGTTTATTTATTAGTATCACAAGTAGCTTACATTAACACTGCAATGAAGTTACTGTGAAAATCGCCTAGTCACCACACTCTGGTGCCTGTTCGGATACACTGAGGGAGAATTTATCATGGCCAATGCACTTAACCAGCACACCTTTCAAACTGTGGGAGGGAACCTATACAGACATGGGGAGAACATGCAGACTCCACACAGTCACCCAAGCCGGGGATCGAATCCAGGTCCCTGGCGCTTTGAGGCAGCAATGCTAACCACTGTGCCACCCTTGTATGGTCTTATAGGTTGTCACTGTGGGTGAGGAAAACTCTGTTAGAGCTAATGAATCTCCCACTTTGTACTTTTGTTATTTTGGGATTAAAGAATCCTTGCTTGTCTCCAATGAAGGTACAGACTGATCATGTATCCTGGGAGGGGCTGGGTTCTTTTTTTTCTGTTGTTGATGCCTCTGGTGTTGTTGGAGAGGGGGGAAATATTTACTGGTGCACTCTCAGGTGCAGTCGGCTAATCGTTGGATATCTAGCCTTTCTTGGCTTGGTCTTCTATATTTACATGGCTGTGCAGGGTGTGATAGTAATTACGTGGCTCATGGAATGTACAGTGAGTAATCTTCAATTGGAGATTAGACTGGATGGAGAAGTAGGTTGCCCTTCTCCAAGTGACCTTATATAAGGATTTTCAGATTGCCCTCCTTCTTGAAGCTTGGGCTCCCCTTGGGAGAGGTGGGGGAACTGTATCCTGTTGTTTATGAGGTTATGTTGTCCTGTTCCTCGTATCCTTTTTGAAAAAGTGTACACTGCTAACCACATCTGGTGTCTATTGGCTAATCCTGATGTTCCTGTCTCTGGGGTTTCCTTTCTTTATGTGGGCTGGTGAGGTGCTGATACAGGCTCTGATTTGTTATATTTAATTCCAGAGGGTTTCCTTTAGCTTATTGAAATGAGGAGAATTGTATCTCTCCCCAAGATATCCTGTTGATGGGTGTCTTGACAAGTTAGGTCTTGATTAGTTGTATTTCACTCCATAAGGGATCCCGCATATTGTGTAGCTCTGTTATCCTGTGCAAGAGGGCATGCACCATGGTGACGTGCTCATGGCTTAATCCTGTTATCCTGTGATTTCCCCCACTCTATCTGGTATCCTTTCATTATCTGTACAAAAGGAGACACCGACTACAACAATTACGATGATTGATAATCTGAACTACTTGTACGAGTATTTCCTGGTTTTTTCTGTATTAATATATGGAATGATAATCACTCTGTACTGTCCTAGATTTTGGGGATTTGTTGCAACTTGTGGTAAAATGGAAAACCCTCAATAAAAACATTCATTAAAAAGCATTACAGATCAGGATTAGTCCGGGTTCAATCAATGGTTCATGTAATGCTAATGCTCTACACATGCACAGTTAAAACCTGGAAATCCCAAAGTTGATCCCCTGCTGCTCCACAGCCTTTGCTATTTCAGTCTTCACTGATGGAATCTACATAGTCATCACTTTAATGGCACGAACGCAAGATTACATGCACAACAAAGACTTATGAAAATGTTGAGGCTTGTAGAATGAGGAATAACTGAGTCCTTGATGGCATAGTAGTGAAAATTATTGCTAAGAAAACTCTGACCTGAAAAGTTAGTAAGTGTGGAATCTCATACCCTTAGAACAAAAGTTTTGCATTTTCCGGTGAGGATTTTTCAATCTAATTGATTGATGATCCTCCATGCTCCTTGACCTACTGAGAGATATCATATGTCCCTTCCAGCGGGTATCGCATTGGATTACATGCCCAAAAGCTAGAAATTTTCACTGACAAACCTGTCAATAGCCTCTGGGCAACTGTACCTGAGGTGAACAGTGAAAGCCTTTCCTTTGATACTCAAATCAAAATCCAGGCTTCTATCCATTCAACATCGCAACAAAACTTTGTTGCCATGTGATTTGAATTTAGATTTAGAGAATTACATTTTACCACAGATGTACAAGTACCATCTCAAATACATTTTATTACCCGTTGTAAATTTTCCTTTCCTAGTTCGTGTTGTCTGGAAAGTCGTGCTTCCTCCTGCTGTGCATTCTGCACAATTGCTTTCTCCATGTCATTTTGTGCTGCTCCAGCTTTGGCTTCTGCCTCTGTTGCATATCTTTTTGCCATCTCTCGTTCATACTCATCTTTTGATTGTCTAGGGAAGATTTAGAAAAGCACATGTCTAAAATTAAATATACATTTCTTAGGTAACAGTAGTTCTGACCCAAATTACATTTTCAGTAAGACACTAGAATCTTGGGGACGAAAGGAATGAGATTTTAAGAGGTTTTTAATCCTCTGCGGCATAGCATCTCCTTCCTGTATTCTTCAGATAATGATGTGGAGATGCCGGCGTTGGACTGGGGTGAACACAGTAAGAAGTTTAACAACACTAGGTTAAAGTCCAACAGGTTTATTTGGTAGCAAAAGCCACACCTTTTGGCTTTTGCTACCAAATAAACCTGTTGGACTTTAACCTGGTGTTGTTAAACTTCTTCAGATAACGGCAGGTGACATAAGTGGTAAGACTATGTGAAAACAACAGATCAAAATTTTATTTTAAAGAAACGTTTAAAACAGTTTCATCTTTAGGACACAAGACTTCTTTAAAATTACCCTTGTCTAGAATAACTGATATATTGAAAATGACACAAAATGGGCTGGATTAAGCAAACCTGCATATGGCAGCCAAATACAGAGGCAAGGGTTGGGGGAAGGCTTTCCCAGTCAATTCCGATGGCCATTTTGATTGCTGAGGATAATGTGGCAGGTCGCAATTCAATGCGCCCTGAAAATGATGTTAGGTTCATTCAGCCTTTTAAATGCCTGTCTCAATTTTGAATTTCCCAGAGTTCGAAATCTTCAGCAAGGTGCATGGGTTTTTGAAGTCTGTACAAAACATGATGGTCAATCAATTTGTAAATCTTTGGGGAAGCCCATATTGGAGTTGGGAATCTTTTGTTAGATAAGCTTATACAGTGATGCTGTATGCTAAATCAAGTATGTTTTAATGCTATTATTGATCATAAGACTCTGTCCTTAAATGGTAAGTGACCATTAAATTGATCAGCACTGTCTAAATGTTCAGATGCAATAGAGTACTTTCTCCAGTATTAAAGGACTCGTATGCATTCTCAACAGTATTGGGAATCATATATTAATGTGCCATCTGAAGTCTGTGTTTTACCTTTTACATTAATTTAAAGTTCAAGCACCTTTTGAGCCTTTGAAAAAACTGAACAGGAGAGTATTAAATTATTTGCTCCTTTAGTGTGTGATTGATACAGCAGTCACACTAATATGAACAACATTCACTCAATATATATTCAACATCACTGTTGATTCCCCGCCAGTAAACCGTCTCTATAGCAAGATTTCTGCTACATTCAATCCCCAAATGCCCTTGATGTAATTAGGTTAGAATCTCGGAATGCAGAGCTTCATGTATCAGGACAGAGTACAAGAATGAGATAGAGAATCTGGTGAACTGGTGCAGCGACAATAATCTCTCCACAATCAACAAAATGAAGAAGATTGTCATCGACTTCAGAAAGCGTAGTGGAGAACATGCCTCTGTCTACATCAATAGGGACAAAGTACAAATGGTCGAGAGCTTCAAGTTTTTAGGTGTCCAGATCACCAACAACCTGGTCCCCCCCATGCTGACACTAGAGTTAAGAAGCCCACCAACGCCTCTATTTTCTCAGAAGACTAAGGAAATTTGGCATGTCAGCTACGACTCTCACCAACTTTTACAGATGCACCATTGAAAACATTCTTTCTGGTTATATCACAGCTTGGTATGGCTCCTGCTCTGCCCAAGACCGCAAGAAACAACAAAAGGTTGTGAATGTAGCCCAATCCATCACGCAAATCAGCCTCCCATCCATTGACTACACTTCCCGCTGCCTCGGAAAAGCAGCCGGCATAATTAAGGACCCCACGCACCCCAGACATTCTCTCTTTAACCTTCTTCCGTCAGGAAAAAGATATAAATATTTGAGGTCACATACCAACCAACTCAAGAACAGCTTCTTCCCTGCTGCCATTGGACTTTTGAATGGACCTACCTTACATTAAGTTGATCTTTCTCTACACCCCAGCTATGACTGTAACACTACATTCTGCACTCTCTCGTTTTTTCTCTACGAACAGTATGCTTTGTCTGTATAGCACAAAACAATACTTTTCACTGTATATTAATACATGTGACAATAATAAATCAAATCAAATGTTTCTCTTCAAAAAAATATTCCTCAGGATATAACCAGCTCATCTTGATTTAATCAGAAACAGCGTAGATTTTTTATTTACTTCCTGTCTGGTGTCATAAGATCATAAAATACAGGAGCAGAATTAGGCCCATCAAGTCTGCTCTGCCATTCAAACATGGCTGATATGTTTCTCAACCCCATTCTCCTGCCTTTACCCCATAACCCTTGATCCCCTTACCAATCAAGAACCTATCTATCACTGTCTTAAACTCAATGATCGGGCCTCCACAGCCTTCTGAAGCATTGAATTCCAGATTCACCATCCTCTGGCTGAAGAAATACCTCCTCATCTCGGTTATAAAGGGTCATCCCTTTATTTTGAGGCTGTCCCCTGGGTTCGGATCCCTTCAGGCTATCCTTCCACAATTACCTTCCACAACAATAATAGAGGAGGGTTATGTGCCATCTGTTATGAGCAGCCTGCTCAGGATGTCTGATGTGAATATTTTGCTGCCCTGTTTGTGTCAGGCATTATAATCATACCCCTGAATCTTCACAAAAAGCCTCTTCAACCATAGAGAATCACTTGTAAGTGGTTTGCACTTTATGGTTTCAAGTGGCTTATGGTCAGTTTCCACAGTGAAGTCCTTTCCAAAAAGGTGGTGTGAAACCTGGTTATGCCAAAGACCATGGCTAAAGTCTCACGCTCAATCTTGGAATAATTAGCTTGGATATGTGACAGACTCTTTGATGCAAAGGCAATTGGTTTCTCTTCTTGCACAATTCATGCGTCCAATCCATTCTGGGATGCATCACTTCTAAAATGGTCTCTTTGGTAGGATTGTAGTATTGAAACAGGCAGCATGATGGCATAGTGGTTAGCACTGCTGGCTCTGGTTCGATTCCAGCCTTGGGTGACTGTCTATGTGGAGTTTGCATGTTCTCCCCGTGTCTACGTGTGTTTCTTCCAGGTGCTCCGGTTTCCTCCCACAGTACGAAGATGCATAGGTTAGCCATGGTAAATGTATGGGTTTTTGGATAAGGTCTGGGTAAGATGTCTTTTGGAGAGTCAGTGTAGACTCGATGGGCTGAATGGCCTCTTTCTGAACTGTAGGGATACTATGATCTAACGGTTCAATAATGGTTATTTTAAAGACTTAAAACACTTGCTGGTGTTTGGATGCATCTTAGAAATCATAGAAACCCTACAGTGCAGAAGGAGGCCATTCGGCCCATCGAGTCTGCACCGACCACAATCCCACCCAGGCCCTACCCCCACATATTTTACCCGCTAATTCCTCTAACCTATGCATCTCAGGACTCTAAGGGGCAATTTTTTTTTTAACCTGGCCAATCAACCTAACCCGCACATCTTTGGACTGTGGAAGGAAACCGGAGCACCCGGAGGAAACCCACGCAGACACGAGGAGAATGTGCAAACTCCACACAGACAGTGACCCGAGCCGGGAATCGAACCCGGGACCCTGGAGCTGTGAAGCAGCAGTGCTAACCACTGTGCTACCGTGCCGCGCAGCAGTTCTCAGAGAGATCGCTCGCTCAGCAAAATTAGCGCTATCGGGGGTCAAAATGTTGAACAACCCTAGGCAGCTTTATAAATCTTTCTGGTCCTGGGGAATTGGCATGGCTCTAACCTTGTCTATTTAGTCTGGGTCTGGTGCATTCCTGTGGTGGCTTACATCAACCCAAAGGAGTTGATGTGCCCAACATTGACCTGGCACTTCTTGCTATTAAGTATGAGACTCTTCCAACAAGCAGCCAGCATTAGGAAAGGCTAATTTCAGTCGTGTTCTACCTTCGTCCACCCCATCACCACAACGTTGTCGACTATATACAGTCTAGGACATTTTCAGTTATTCTGTCCATCTATTGTTGGAACATGTCACAAAGAGGGAGAGGGGTGCAGAAGGTGCAAAACATTGAAGCCCAGAGGCTCGGGAGGTCAAGTTCTCATTGTTGTCCAGACTGAGCAGCCAGAGCCCAGGTCTGAAAGACCAGCTTTTTAAAAAGTAGAATTGTCAGTGTTGACAGTTCAGATTTTCTTTTAAAGCCAGCCAACCACAAAGCTGCCTGAAGGTACTTCCTGCTTTCAGCAACTGTCAGATCTTTTGTAAAGCAATGCTGCATTGATACAATAAAGGATTTGATTTGTCAGTTGTACTGGGATACAGTGAAAGGTATTATTTCTTGTGTGCTATACAGGCAAAACATACCTTTCACAAAGTACATAGCAGAAAAGGTTAGGGTGCAGAATATAGTGTTGCAGTTACAGGTAGAGTGAAGAGAAAGATCAGCTTAATATATGACAGGATCATTCAAAAATCTGATGACAGCAGGGAAGGTTTCTTGAATCTGAACTGAAACATATATATATATACACACACCATGAGTACAGGAGCACATTGCACACTTTCTGCCCTTTGTCTACACCTGCAACTTTTGGGTCATATGAGAGGTGATATTACTTCCTTCAGTGATTCTCTATTTGAAGTGATCCCACAACACAGGGGGCAAAGAATGGGTAGTGAGGGGGCTAAGGGGTGAAGGCTCAGGGGTCAAACAGTTAGGAGTAGAACTGGCCTATGTCCCAACAAACTGAGGCAAGCTTTCTAAACTACCTGCTTCAGCAGCCACCCATTTCCTTTCCCACCTCATAGCTGCTTTGAGAGGCAGAAACGGCCCCAACACCAGCTCGATACCGACTCCCAAAGGAGAAAATGTGTGTGTTGGTTTATACAGGAGGCAAGGTTGGGACTTGCAATTCCTGGCTCTAGCATAGAGATCCAACCCAAAATGTCTACATCACATCCATAAATCATTGGTATCGTATTTAAGTTCATCCTTTTTTAATTCCATTAATTTCATTTTAAATGTAGGAATGCATCAGCAACAACAAAGCATGACATAATTGGGGACATCAATTAATTTTAACTTTCTAAATAGTAGATAGGTAGAGGCAGTTGAAATCCAAAGAACATGTGGGTTCAGGTACATAGATATTAAATTATCATAAACAGGCAGAGAAAATAATCAAGAATCTAACAGCAAATTAGATAACTAGAATACTAGGGAGTAGATGTCACGAATGAGCAACAGAAAACCCTAAGCTCCAGTTAGACGAGACCTGGGGAAAAAAGTATCTTAAATATGAGACGAACCTTTGTTTCCAAAAGTCCCACAATAAAGAGCCCATTTTTTAGCAATGTCTGGTCAAATCACTCCCCATCCTGCCTCTATAACAAAGAGTAGAACACAACCCAGTAATCTTTGGTACTCTCTGCCGAATGTGAATGATAACTGCCATTACTAAAATGGTGAAATTCTTAATTTCATTGCTTCTAGTCCCCCCACTCCATTTTTTTAGGTTTATGGCCAATATTCTGGTGTATGTCCAATTTCAAAATGGCTGTTGGTTCTCCATCACAAGTACATTCATAAAGTTAGAAATCATAGAAACCCTCCAGTGCAGAAGGAGGCCATTCGGCCCATCGAGTCTGCACCGACCACAATCCCACCCAAGTCCTATCCCCACATATTTACACCACTAATCCCTCTAACCTACGCATCTCAGGACTCTAAGGGGCAATTTTTAACCTGGCCAATCAACCTAACCCGCACATCTTTGGAAGAAAACTTTCTGCTCCAAAAATATTTGCTGCAAAGCAAAGGACAATGGGCACATACCAATTCAAAGACCACAATGTCAGGAAGTGGTCCTTTTCTAACAGAAAATAGGGACACTCCATGGTATGATAGATTCAGCTATCTAAAAATTTAGGTCCCAACGTCCTTTAAACTAACAAAACTAGAGTTGAGCTAAAGATACTTTACATCATAGGTGTGAAGTACAACACGTTATTTCTTTATCAGATGAAAACCTATAAACAAATGTTATTTTTCCCTGCTTTCTAAAACAATCAGTTTAGAACAACTTGTATCAATAGAGCAGTTAATGTAGTAAAATGTCCCACAGTGCTTCACAGGAGCATATGAAATAAAATACGACTGGCTGAAGCAATGATCCCAAAACCAGGATTAAAGAATATGCAGTATTCTAGGCCCTCTTACGATCACTCCTATAAATTCACATGTTTGTGTTTATTTATAATTGTTCCCACTAGCTGACTGTAAGTGAGATTCTTTACACTTAAATTCCCACTTTTACAGTTCACACATTTTAATAAAATTGGCATCAGCCATTAAAGTTACCCTGGCACCACTGAAAATCTAAAATTTCAGTTTATGTGCAGTGTAAAAAGCCAAAAGCAAATAGACATTTGATAAATTAACTTAATAAAATTCTCATTGATAACACTTGAACAAATGCCATAATTAGCTTCTGCATATCACTGAGCAATATATATATAACAATACGACTGGAGATATTTTAACAATTTAACCTATACATCATTTGAATGATAATTACTCAATAATAAACTATTAATACAAATAATTCAGATACAATAAAACTAAAGTCATCCAAGCAAATCCTAGCTTTGCTAAAATCTACTGACAGGTTATATTACACATTTTTATTTCACTGTTCCAAATCACCAAACTAATTACCAATTCTTAACCAGTGTGCCACAATTCAAAAATACAATTTGGCTATTACATTTTAAATTTTCCATGCTAAGTTAGGAATTTATTACGTCCTCAAAGTTAAAAGTTCTTTTGAATCAAATGAACATTTAATTGAAACCTGTATTATATAATAAATACATAGATGAAAATTAAAGTTGTAGATAGCAACTCAAACTTAACCAACATTGAAAATATTAACTTTGTCATTTTAAAAAATAAGCAATGTATTCTATTAACTGTTCAAGTGCAGAAATGAGCACTGTAATAACAGGATTTACTTGCATAGAGCAGTTACAAATAAATTTTTCTTAATGTTGAAACCAGGACCGTGGGTGGCACAGTGGTTAGCACTGCTGACTCACAGCACCAGGGACCCGGGTTCGATTCCCGGCTTGGGTCACTGTCTTTGTGGAGTCTGCACATTCTCCGTGTCTGCGTGGGTTTCCTCCAGGTGCTCCGGTTTCCTCCCACAGTCTGAAAGACGTGCTGGTTAGGTGCATTGGCTATGCTAAATTCCCCCTCAGTGTACCCGAACAGGCGCTGGAGTGTGGCGACTAGGGGATTTTCACAGTAACTTCATTGCAATGTTAATGTAAGCCTACTTGTGACATTAATACTTAAACTTAACCTCAGAACAGTACCTTTTACTCCCATACCAATGTTAATTTTTCCACTTCCCACAGACCTAGTTAATAAATTAACAGCAGGCAATTTTGTACAGCGGCCAATTAGGAATGAAGTTGAATCTCATCAAATTTATTTGATGCAGTATCCTCACCATCAGCAGTGGGAGGATACTTACACATATTATAGAGAATGAACGGTATAGTAACAAGTGATTCAGCCCAACTGCTCTATGCCAGTGTTTTTGATTCACCCATCTTCATCTGACTATCAATGATTTCTCTTTTGTGTACTTATCTACCTTCCCCTTCATTGACATCAACTATTCCGTGTGGTAACCTCAACTATTCCATCTGCCCATTTAGGACAGAGATGAGGATTTTCTTCTCTCAGAGGGTTGTGAATCTTTGAATCTCTCTTTCTCAAAAGACAGTGGAAGCTGTCTTTGGATATTTTTAAAGGAGAGATAGATAGATTATTGATAAGCAAGGAGGGTGAAAGATTACCCGTGGTGAAGGGGAGAAATGAATGTGGAGTTGAGGTTACAATCAGATCAGCCAGGATCTAATTGAATGGCAGAACAGGCTTGAAGGGCCAAGTGACCTACTCCTGCTCTTAATTTGTATGTCCGTGGAAGGTTCCACATTCTCACTAACACCATATGAAAAAAGAAAATTCTCCTGAATTCTTTATTTGATGAGGTAATGAGCATCTTATATTTATCGTCCCTTTTGGTTCCCCATAATTGGAGATATCCTTTATATATGCATCTCCTCAAGCCCTTCCAGAATCCCAAAGACCTCAAGTAAGTCACCATCACAAGGTAACTCTTGAAGCCTCAACCTGTTCATTCACAATGTTTACATAGGCAAACTCAATTATAAAACTGGGCACAGGAGTTTAAATGGGAAATGGTAGGCAGAAGTGTTCTAAGAAATAAAATCAAATTTTGTAAATATGAGGCACAACAGAGGCAAAATATTTTATGTATTAAATATATGTATCTGAAGCTGACAGTGAAGTAATAATTGGTTGCTACCACAATCAGTATTCAGCCCAAAACACAAAAATCGCTGCAGATAGGATTCATGGTTTTTATTCAGTTGAAGAAATGGGATATTGTTCCTATCCAAATCATTACGAATAAATGTTCTTCAATTAGAAATATCTAGCACAACAGCTTGCTTTGACTTACAAAATTGTCTAGATTTTACAGCAAGGTGAGAAGTGGAGTTTGTATTTCAACAATACATCACTCCATATTCACTTTAATTGATTAAATCACTCACGTAATGGACATGACATGGTTAAAATAAGGTTACTAAGCTGCAGTAACCTTATTTATCACACTATGTTTGTTAGAGAATGGTTTGATCAATTGGTTGTCCCTTCATTGCTGGGTTTTATCCAGACCTACGTGCAAACATTTTATCCTTTAACCATGATCAATCTATATGGTTTAAGTTTATAATTTGGTCTTGCAATGTGGCTCATGTACGCTTACTAGAAGCCACATATATTCATACACAGGGATCTGACTTCCACAGGTAAAAGGAACATGTCCAGACATTGTGTCTTTTTTGACTTAAACAAAATTGTGGGGGACAATCGTTCCCTGGTGCATTCTGCATGGCAATTCCTCAGCCAATCAGTTAACTTGCCAACCAATCAGCACCCTTTCCCCATGCAGTATAAATTTTTGCTCACTTTGAAATTTGGCATGTTTGCATCTGTCCTGATGAGTATAAGATGAAAAACTTCAACAGCATGACATTTGACATTTTTGTATCTGTCCTGATGATTACAAGATGAAAAGCTTCAACAGCATGCCTCTTTCTTCTGGAATACTAAAGTCTGATAACTCTATTATATCAATGCTTTTCCATAGATAAATTAGTAATTTTAAATTAATGATGAGTAATATACTACGGCAGGATGCAATCTAACACAATTACTTACTTTAACACCTCTCTCAATATCCTAAGTTCCTGTTGTTCCAATTCACTGATCTTGTCCTCTCCATCTGTCAAACATTCAGGTAGAACACCTGTCAAGGAAATAAATGTCTTTTTACGATCAATTTGTAAATGACTAATGTTTTCTTATTTTGAGCTATTTTGCATCATCATTTAAGTCTTTGGAACAGAAGTTTAATATATTAACTGCAAAAGTTAATAAAAGTAGCCTCTCCACGGGGGAAAAATTAATTATTGTCGTGGTTTATCACATTAAAACATTTTAATACCAATGGAAACAGACAATGCGTAGACACCATTTCAAATTTAGGCACATAATCCATGCAAGGTCCATGTGTGATTATTGTAAACAGATTTCCCTTTTATAATACCCACTGATTCCCTATTTTAAGCAGTGATATATTCCTTCCTCTACCTTTTGGAGGCTGGAATGATTGCTGGAGAAGGGGTTCAAACATCAGAGATCAAAGGCTGGTGGCAAGGGGGGAGGGGTGGGCAGAGTTCGAAGGCTGAGCTGGGAAGGAGATCAGAAAGGCTAGCTGGGGAGTGGTTGGGGTAAATGGGAAATTGAGATGAGATCAGAAAGTCTAGAGGGGAAATACGAAAGTCAGATTGGGCAGATATCAGAGATTGACGGAGTAGATCATAGTTCCAGCTGGGGAACACAGAGACATAAGGGATTAGAAAGTTGTGGGTGAAGGCCAGGTTTATGGGAGATCGTGGCTATGGAGGTACATGGGAGATCTGATCGCAGGGAGGGATTGCAGATGGTTGTGGCCATTGGCCAATTGTGGAAATGGTTTCTACATTATGTTTGGTGGGCGAGAGACAGTGGAGGGATCACTCCTGCTCTTTGTTGTCCATAAGAAGTGCTGGAAAGAAACTGTTGTGCTGGATCTGGCAGTCTTCACTAATCTTTATGTGCTGGATTTCCTGAGACATGGCTGGCTAGAGTGGAATTTAAATCAGTGATTAAATGATCAAACTGTAGCCTGGGAACAATTTGGTTGCCTGTCCCTGCTGTTTATCCTTCATTAAAATTGGAAGTGGGTGGATTGGGTTTATATTCAGAATTTTTAACATTTTAACATCCCACACAATAGAAACATTCTGGAGGTTAAAATTTCTCCTCCTGTTTCTGTCTCTGTTTACTCGAGTAATTTCCTAGTATTGATCTTAAACTGACAGGTCTATAATTAATTGTTTTTTATTTGCCTCATTTTAGTTGTTAATGCAATTATATAAGAACACAAGAAATAGAAGCAGAAGAAGACCACATGGCCTGTCGAGCCTGCTCCACCATTCAATACGATCATGGCTGATCTTGGGTTTCAACTCAACTTTCCTGTGCACTCCCCCGATCCTTTAATTCACTGAGATACCAAAAACTTGTCCATTCCAGCCTTAAATATATTCAATGATGGAGTACAGAATTCCAAAGATTCACAACCCTTTCAATGAAATAATTTCTCATCTCAGTCCTAAATGATCAGCTCCTTTTCCTGATACTGCACCCCCACATTTTAGATGCACTGACCAACAGAAACACTCTCTCAGTGCCCACCCTATCAAGCCCCTTCAGAATCTTCTTTGTTTCAATGAGATTTCCACTCATTCTTCTAAACTCCAGAAAACATAGGCCTGATTTACTCAGCCTCTCATCAAAGCACAATTCCCTCATCCCAGGGACCAATTTAGTGAACCTTTGCTGTACCACCTCCAGTGCAAGTACAGGGGCACACATCCTGAATCTAAAGAACTTTGGAAAAGGAGAATTACAACTGCAGTTGTAATTCTTTCACCTGTTTCTTTTAATACCATGGGGAGAAAACCATCAAGTTCTGGAAATCTGTCTATCAAGATGTAATGATACATTTGCATTAAGCTTTTGTTAAGACTCAGGTTAGAAAAGTGTGTGTAGATTTGGCAATCATTATAAAAAGTACATTAGAGCCATAGAAAACACACAGCAAGGTGATGCCAAGGTTGGGAATTAGCAATAGAGAGAGATCAAAATATTGGAACTATCCACACTGGAACAAAGAAAAGCTAAACAAAATCTAAGAGGGTTCAAAATTATGTTGAGCTCTAGTAGGATGTATTGCTGGTTGGGGAGTCACTGACAAGAGGTAATTGAAATAAGATTGCCATTAAAGGTCTTAAATGTTTTATCATAAGGATGTTGTTGTGGCAGAGATATTGCATCTTTTATAAATATTCAAAATAAATGTTTGAAATACAGGAAGATGTACAGCTATGGGTAGATAGCAAGAGAGGTGCATCAGTTTTGCATTATCCAGCAATGAAACAATGGATTGAATGGCTTTCTTCTGGACCATAAAGTTCTCCTATTCTATTATGAAGAGACCTAAAATTTTTAAGTTTATTGGTTTTCATTTAGAAAGATTTAAAATAGTCTTTTAGATATGTTTTATTTTGCTTCCAGATGTAGCTAGTGTTCGTGATAATTTTTCCACCTTAGAACTGAGATATTTCACAAGTGCAACTCACAGGCACTTCTGCAGAAATTGTTTGCCTCTTATAGTTTTCTTTTATTTTTGACATGTAATTTCTTATATTGTTCATCTGTATTTCCACGATATCCATTGTATACATGAGTAACTTGCTATATCACGTAAAGTTCATAATATTTTACATCATCAGATTTTCAGCCTGAAAGATTACCTGTTTTTCTTTATCAGCTTCTGCCTGAGCATTTACAGCACTTCCTCTTTTTATTTTAGACTGTCTCTGGATGTTATCTAAAATTGAATTCTGAGGTTCCACCAAGAGATCATTAGCAAAAATGAGATCATAAGGATTTGGAGGCAACTTGTGACTTACACTGGTAATTGATTGGCAGGCAGAAGGCAAAGAATAAGCTTAAAAGGAATGTACTTGGTGCAAGTTGACAAATGGTGTTCCCCACGACTGGAATCCCAATTTTCCATCATTTACATCAGCGATTCAGATAGAGGAACAAGAATTGTACTCCAAGTTTGCAAATTACACTAAACTAGGAAGTACATTAAGTTGTGTAGATGGGAACAGAAAGTTACAAAGGGACAGTAATAAGACAACTTGCATATGATATAGCACCTTAAATGTAATCAAATGACCCAAGACTCTTCACAGGAATGTTGTCAAACAAAATGTGACCCCGAACCACAAAAGGAAACATTAAGACATATGACCAAGCATTTGGTTAAAGAGGTAGGTTTTGAGGAGTGTCTTAAAGGAGGAAAGAGACAGCGAATCAGAGAGATTTGGGGAGGGAATTCCAGAGTTAAGAGCTGAAGAGAAGGCCACCAATGGTGGAGCAATTAAAATTGAGGATGTACAAGTGGCCTGAATTGGAGGAATCCTGATATCTCAGGGGGTTGTACGGTTGGAAGAGATTACAGTGATAGGGAGTGGCAAGGCCATGGAGGGGCTTGAAAACAGAGACTTTAAACATCAAGATGATGCTTAATCAGGAGCTAATCTATCTAAGTGAGCACTGGGCATATGTAAACAGATTTTTATTCAAGACATGGACAGTAGAGTTTTGGATGAGGGTTAAATTATTACAATAGTCAAGTCTAGAGGTAACAAAGGCATTGTTTCAGCAGCAGAAGAGCCGAGGTAGGGGTAGAGTTGGGAGATGTTATGGAGGCTGAATTATGGAGGTAAGTAGTTACGTAATCAGACCTGGACAGATTGAATGAGTACACAAAATGGTGGCAAATGAAGTGTGAGGTAATCTTCTTTGGATTTAAGAAAGACATCAGACAATGTTCTTAATAGTGAGAGATTAAAAACTGGAGGAGCAAAGGGATTCAGGTGTTCAGGTACACAAATCACTAAAAACTAGTGCACAGATGCTAAAAGGTGTAATGGAATGTTGGCACCTATAACAATGAGTTTAAAATACAAAGGGGAGGAAGTTGCGTTTCCGTTGTACAAAGTCTTGGCAAGACTCATTCTGAAGTCAGAGTTCAAACTTGGACACCATTTTAAATGAATATATTGGTTTTGAAGGGGTACAGTGCAGCTTCACCAGAAATGATACTACAATTGTTAAAGATTATAACTCTGAGGACAGTTTACATAAAATTCAATGAAATACATCGGACTGATGCTGCCTTGCCACTTTTCCCGCCAAATGTTCAAGCACTTTGGAAAAAGGAAGAGGCGGGACATATTACATCATGCTGGCACCTGATCCCCATGGAAATGGAACACCTCTCTACTCTCCAATCCTCCCCAAGGGAAGACCCCCCAACCCAAACTTCCCCCAAGATCACCCTGGGCATGCCCAAGCACTGCCACCTGGTACTACCCAGACACTGCCACCAGGTACTACCCAGACATGACTCTCATCCCCCCTCCCCCAGGGGACAGTACTTACCTGTGCACCCCCAGCGGGGATCATTCCCCAAGTCCCCATTAGTCCAGACCTGTTGTGAACTCCGCCAACGTGACATCACGCCGGTGGAGGGTGGGGGAAGGATTCCTTATGTGGAGGGGATAATACAGTGGTGAAGCCCATTAGCGATATTTAAATGTAGGATAATGGAGTTCCCAACCTTTCATGGGGGCAGGAACAATGTCAATGGGAAATCCCATTGGCATAAAAGCCATTTGGGGACACCCGTTGGATTCTTCACCTCCATTGGCTTTCCTGCCCATCAAAAACAGAACAGATAATCCCCCCCCCCCCCAACCCATCGTCTTCCCTTGAATTCTGAAAGTTAAGGGGGGATCTAAGTGGGATGTTTACAATGATTATGGATTTTATGAAATAGGAACAGAGAAACTCTCTCTTCTGCTGGGGAATCCAAAGCAAGGGATCATAATCTTAAAATTAAACTCTCTCTTCTGCTGGGGAATCCAAAGCAAGGGATCATAATCTTAAAATTAGACACAATCTATTCAGGAGCCGAAAGCAGGAAGCACTTTTTTAATACAAAGGGTAGTATGAAAGTGGCATTTAGTCCACCAAAAGCTGTGGACGTCGAGTGAATCAAAATTTTCAAGATTGAGATTGAATTGCATGTGAGCAGAGTTGAGGGACAAGTCAACCAAGTTGTAATTTTCTGGTGGAAATAGGCTTGGATGCTACGATGCTCTTTATCTTATGTCTGGTTCCTTAACAAATATTTGCTGGGAGATCAAATCCAACGTTCTTACAGCTTTTATAAATTGCTTTCATACCACCATATAAAATGCAAACTTAACAACATCTTGATCACATTTCATAAATGTTGGATGCTTCCCAACAAACTCAGAATTTCTTACCAAGTAATGCTTTTAGTGAAATTTCACTTGCGTGGCAATCTGAAGCACATAATCAGCATCAGTTCTAACACAATGATTCAGTAATTGAAACATTCTATGCAAATATTACTAGTTTATAACTTAACATTTGTTACCACTTATTACCATTTCTCTCTTGAATCATCCGAAGAGCTTGTAATTGCAGTTCAACATTTTTCTGTAGCATCAGTGACTTAAAGACTTGAAAATCTTCTGCAGCTAGTACTGGTTGGAAGACAGGCTATTAAAAAAGAAAGTTTACTTTGAAAAATAAGACAAAACCAACATATATTTGTATAGCAGCTTAAACATGATAAAATATTCCAAGGTGTTTCACAGGAGCATTATAAAACAAAATCTGACACTGAGCCACATAACCGAGAGCTTGATCAAAGAGGCAGAATTTAAGGAATGTCTTAGAGGAGAGTGAGCTAGCGAGGCTTTTTAAAGGACAATGACAACACTTGATTAAACTATTTAATTACACATTACATCAGAAACCATAGAAACCATAGAAACCCTACAGTGCAGAAGGAGGCCATTCGGCCCATCGAGTCTGCACCAACCACAATTCCACCCAGGCCCTACCCCCATACATTTTTTACCAGCTAATCCCTCTAACCTACACATCTCAGGACTCTAAGGGGCAATTTTTTTTTTTAACCTGGCCAATCAACCTAACCCGCACATCTTTGGACTGTGGGAGGAAACCGGAGCACCCGGAGGAAACCCACGCAGACACGAGGAGAATGTGCAAACTCCACACAGACAGTGACCCGAGCCAGGAATCGAACCCGGGACCCTGGAGCTGTGAAGCAGCAGTGCTAACCACTGTGCTACCGTGCCGCCCGAAGCCAGCCCACCAATAGTTCAAATGAAACATAACATTGCAAAATGTAAAAATTCTCTTCAAACCAATTATTTCACAACACACATGAAAATTTAAAAGCAAATCAATTCAAAAGAGTGATAAATTTTCACACAAAGGCTAAGGAAAACTAAGATTGAAACTGAAATTAGGAACCAAAGCTTTTGTGGAAACTGAAACTAGTTGAAATCAGGTAAAAAGATTCAGTCATCTAACCTCCCAGTGCTGCAGTACAAGCAGGCTGAAGGAGATGGAGGCTGGATCCAGGGAATAGGCAAACAGACAGTTGCTGAGCAATTTATGTTACTTAAAATAATAGGGGATCCACACCATCCTTGCAAACATTATACTTTTTCTCATTGCATATACTTGTTTTGAGACCATGGGCGGGATTTTCCGGCCACGCTCACCCCAAGACGTGAAAATCCCGCTCGAGGTCAATGGGCCTTTTGCATGGTCCTGTCTGCTACAATTCCCGTGGCGAACGGGACGGAAAAATTCCACTCTAAATCTTTGGGCCAAAAGTCATGAAGTTAACTTTTACGCGGGTATTGTTTGAGAGGATGACAGACATAATTGATCTGGGCCCAAACAAATACAGTTGCAACAGAAGTAAAACCCAATAACACTAAAGAATTTATGTTCGTTATCATTCATAATATCACTTGAATAATTTGAATAAATAAAAACAAAACCTAAACATAGATATGTTTAAGCATTTACTTACCACTATTCATTTTCATTCGTATTTATTAACTTACAATGAAATGGTGCACTGTTAAAATCACTGCACATATCACACTTTTTGTCCCGAGTAGAACCCTCTCTGCCGCTTACTGTTTGCTTACTATTTACATGGGTACTCATTTATGTTCACTATCATTCTATCCTCATATTCTCTCTTTCCCAGTCTTACTTTCCTCTTCACTTCCCTTCTCAATTTACTGTATCTTGACCTGGTTCTTGCTTGAAGGAATCACTGGATGTGCACCATACACATTTTTTCTTGTTTCAGCAAATTCTCTATCGTCTTTATTATCCAAGGAGCCCTGATCATGGTTCTCTGCATTTTGCCCTTGTCTGAATCTACATACCCTACACCTGACACATCTCCTTATGTTCTATTCCAGTTAGTCCTGTCAGTCTTTGAAAAAATTTTAAATTTCTGCCCAAAGAGTTGCCTCAGGTGGGGGGAAAGGCTTTGCCTCAGGTGTGTAGCCCATTGGCTGAGCTGCCAGCTTTTCCTGCCAAATTTTTAAACAATCAGGGAAAGTAATTGCTAGAGGCAACCTGTTCTTACTTGTGTGCCCCTGGCTGGTTCCCTTTGCCAGGTTCACATTAGTCCAGATCTGTTGTAAACCTCCCTGACAGAGGTGGGAGGGTGGAATCGAATGTGGAGGGACAATACAGTAAGAAGTCTCACAACACCAGGTTAAAGTCCAACAGGTTTATTTGGCAGCACAAGCTTTCGGAGCACTGCTCCTTCATCAGGTGAGTGAGGAGCTGTGTTCACAAACGGGGCGTATATAGACACAAACTCAATTTACAAGATAATGGTTGGAATGCGAGTCTTTACAGGTAATCAAGTCTTAAAGGTACAGACAATGTGAGTAGAGAGAGGATTAAGCACAGGTTAAAGAGGTGTGTATTGTCTCCAGCCATTGTCTCCACTCCTCGTCACAATGGATGTCTCGGCACTCTACACCAGCATCCCCCACGACGACAGCATTGCTGCAACTTCCTCAGTACTCAACGCCAACTGCCAATCTCCAGATGCAATTCTGCAACTCATCCGCTTCATCCTGGACCACGTCTTCACCTTCAACAACCAGTTCTTTATCCAAACACATGGAACAGCCATGGGGACCAAATTCGCACCTCAATATGCCAACATTTTCATGCACAGGTTCGAACAAGCCCTCTTCACTGCACAGGACCTTCAACCAACACTATACACTAGATACATCGATAACATTTTCTTCCTTTCGACTCATGGCGAACAATCACTGAAAAACTACATGATGACATCAACAAGTTCCATCCCACCATCAGACTCACCATGGACTACTCTCCGGAATCGGCTGCATTCTTGATCACACGCATCTCCATCAATGACAGTCACCTCAGCACTTCACTGTACCGCAAGCCCACGGATAACCTCACGATGCTCCACTTCTCCAGCTTCCACCTGAAACACGTTAAAGAAGCCACCCCTACAAACAAGCCCTCCATATACACAGGATCTGCTCAGATGAGGAAGATCGCAACAGACACCTACAGCGCTGAAAGACGCCCTCATAAGAACAGGATATGGTGCTCGACTCATCGATCGACAGTTCCGAGGCGCCACAGCAAAAAACCGCACCAACCTCCTCAGAAGACAAACATGGGACACGGCGGACAGAGTACCCTTCATCGTCCAGTACTTCCCTGGAGCAGAGAAGCTACAACATCTTCTTCAGAGCCTTCAACATGTCATCGGTGAAGACGAACATCTCGCCAGGGCCATCCCCACACCCCCACTTCTTGCCTTCAAACAACCGCACAACCTCAAACAAACCATTGTCTGCAGCAAACTACCCAGCCTTCAGGAGAACAGTGACCACCACACCACACAGCCCTGCCACAGCAACCTCTGCAAGACGTGCCGGATCATCAACATGGATGCCATCATCTCACGTGAGAACACCATCCACCAGGTACACAGTACATACTCTTGCGACTCGGCCAACGTTGTCTACCTGATACGCTGCAGGAAAGGATGTCCCGAGGCATGGTACATTGGGGAGACCATGCAGATGCTACGACAACAGCTGAATGAACACTGCTCGACAATCACCAGGCAGGAGTGTTCTCTTCCTGTCGGGGAGCACTTCAGCAGTCACGGGCATTCAGCCTCTGATCTTCGGGTAAGCATTCTCCGAGCGGCCTTCACGACACATGGCAACGCAGAATCGCCGAGCAGAAACTGATAGCCAAGTTCCGCACACATGAGGGCGGCCTCAACCGCGATCTCGGGTTCATGTCACCCTATCTGTAACTCCCACGACTTGCCTGGGCTTGCAAGATCTCACTAACTGTCCTGACTGGAGACAATACATATCTCTTTAACCTGTGCTTAACCCTCTCTCCACTCACATTGTCTGTACCTTTAAGACTTGGATTACCTGTAAAGACTTGCATTCCAACCATTATCTAGTAAATTGAGTTTGTGTCTATATATGCCATGTTTGTGAAGACAGCTCCTCACTAACCTGATGAAGGAGCTCCGAAAGCTTGTCCTACCAAATAAACCTGTTGGACTTTAACCTGGTGTTGTGAGACTTCTTATTGTGCTTACCCCAGTCCAACGCCAGCATCTCCACATGAGGGACAATACAGTAGGGAAGCCTGCAGATGATGTTAAAATGTATTTAAATGGGGGCTGGGGACAATTGCATCATCAGTGTGAATCTCATTTTTCGGGTCTCGAGATTCTGAGCTCCCGTAGCCATTTACCCCCGTGGCAAGTGGCAAAATCCTGGCCTTTGTTTCCATTTTATCCTGCTAGACACCTTTTCATCCCATTAAAATTAATTCTTGTCCAACTTAGAATTTCTACTTTAGATTTTTTCTTACTCTTTCCCATTACTCATTTAAGCCTCATGATCAGTTGATCATTCTTGCCCAGTTATTCCCCCACACTTGATCCACATGGCCCACTTCTACACAAGTGTGTCGAAGACTGTGTGCCAAGGAAGCAAATCCACGTGTTTCCTAACCGGAAACCATGGATGAACAGGGATATCCACTGCCTGCTGAAGTCCAGGTCTGAGACCTTCAAGTCAGGAGACCCTGACCTATACAAGAAAGCCAGATATGACCTAAAGAGAACCATCAAAGATGCCAAAAGACAGTACCGGGCCAAGTTAAAGTCCCAGGCTAGCCACACGGACCCCCGCTGACTATGGCAAGGTCTGCAAGACATAACAGGCTACAAGATGAAGGCATGTAAAATCGCCAGCTCCAACGCACCCCTCCCTGATGAGCTCAATACATTCTACGCCCGTTTTGAGCAAGAGGTCAGCAAGAGCACGCCCTCCACCCTAGAAGCCTCAGATGAACCTGTATTTGAGGTCACCATTGCAGATGTCAGAGCAGCTTTCTCAAAGGTCAACCCACGATGGTTTGTCCTTCCAAGGTGCAATACCTCACACTTGTCTGCATTAAACTCCATCTGCCATTTTTCAGCCCATTTTTCTAACTGGTCCAAATCCCTCTGCAAGCTTTGAAAACCTTCCTCACTGTCCACTACAGCTCCAATCTTTGTATCATCAGCAAATTTGCTGATCCAATTTACCACATTATCATCCAGATCATTGATATAGATGACAAACAACAATAGACCCAGCACTGATCCCTGTGGCACACCACTAGTCACAGGCCTCCATTCAGAGAGGCAATCCTCCATTTCCACTCTCTGGCTTCTTCCATTGAGCCAATGTCTAATCCAATTTACTACCTCTCCATGAATACCTAGCGACTGAACCTTCCTAACTAACCTCCCATGCAGGACCTTGTCAAAGGTCTTACTGAAGTCCATGTAGACAATATCCACTGCCTTCCCTTCATCCACTTTCCTGGTAACCTCCTCGAAAATCTCTAATAGATTGGTTAAACATGACCTACCACACACAAAGCCATGTTGACTCTCCCTAATAAGTCCCTGTCTATCCAAATATTTGTAGATCCTATCTCTTAGTACTCCTTCCAATAATTTACCTACTACTGACGTCAAACTTACCGGCCTATAATTTCCTGCATTACTTTTTGAGCCTTTTTTAAACAACGGAACAACATGAGCTATCCTCCAATCATCCGGCACGTCACCCGTGAATACCGACATTTTAAATATATCTGCCAGGGCCCCTGCAATTTCAACACTAGTCTCCTTCAAGGCCCGAGGGAATACCCTGTCCGGTCCTGGGAATTTATCTACTCTGATTTGCCTCAAGACAGCAAGCACCTCCTCCCCTTTAATCTGTATAGGTTCCATGACCTCCCTACTTGTTTGCCTTATTTCCATAGACTCCATGCCAGTTTCCTTAGTAAATACGGATGCAAAAAACTCATTTAATATCTCTCCCATTTCTTTTGGTTCCATGCATAGCCGACCACTCTGATATTCAACAGGACCAATTTTATCCCTTACTATCCTTTTGCTCTTAATATACCTGTAGAAGCTCTTAGGATTATCCTTCACCTTGTCTGCCAAAGCAACCTCATGTCTTCTTTTAGCCCTCCTGATTTCCCTCTTAAGTAGCTTCATGCACTTTTTATACTCCTCAAGCATCTTATTTGCTCCCTGTTGCCTGTCATACATGTCATACATCTCTCTCTTCTTCTTTATCAGAGTTCCAATATCCCTCGAGAACCAAGGTTCCTTATTCTTATTCACTTTGCCTTTAATCCTGACAGGAACATACAAACTCTGCACTCTCAAAATTTCTCCTTTGAAGGCCTCCCACTTACCAATCACATCCTTGCCAGAGAACAGCCTGTCCCAATCCATGCTTTTTAGATCCTTTCTCATTTCTCAAATTTGGCCTTTTTCCAGTTTAGAACCTCAACCCGAGGACCAGATCTATCTTTATCCATGATATGTTTCTATCCGAAAGAAAGCATTGTTTGGGAGAAGATTTCAAGGTGCTTTTTTTTTTGAGTGGAGTTTGGAAACGCTCAGGTCGAAGTCAGATCCCAGTTGACTCAGTGTGATAAGCATCTGGAGGGATTTGATCAGTAATCCACAGAACTTGTATCGGGTGGTGTCTGCCACTTGGTTTCTGTGTGTGTTTGACCACAGTTAACCTGTTGGATTACATGGATTGTGTACTTACCAAGAAAATTATCGTACAAGATATATTTTGTAACTTGTGCTATCCTTAAAAATCTGTGAAGATATAGGTGAGGTGAAGGAGTCAATCTTTTCAGGTTTAATAAATGTTTTATTCTTTTGTTAAAAGTTAATTGGTAGTCCTGTGACTCTGTTCATTCAGATCTCAAAACAAAAGATAAAAGTTAGTCTATTAAACCAGGATTCTATTCTCGGACCGGAATGTCCAGTAGTAACATCAGTGGGATCTTAACACAAACTAGTCAACCTCCTCTGAACTACCTCCAATGCATTCTTTAAACAAGGAGACAAAAACTGCACATAGTCTTCAAGTTGCTGTCTCATGAATGCCCTGAATAACTAAAGTGGAACATCCTTATTTTTATGTTCAATTCCTGAAAGGGTTAAACATCACGCAAATTTAAAAATCACATAAGCTGCAAGCTGAACCTCAGTCACACAGGGAAAGCTATGTGCAAATGACAGGTTTTGATTAAAGTAAGCCCAGATAAGGCTCAAGGACTATCTAATTGAATGGTGTGCAGCTGCAGTTCATGTCTGCCCACTGGAACAAGGAACAATGGAAAGGGGGGTTGAGACACCATTGGTCAGAGCTATAGCTATCATTTCTTGACTGTATAACATGCACGAGTTTTAATTGGACGTTATACCCTTATATATGCATGATGTAACCGTAACTATGATTGGATAGAGATAACTCCTACTCTTTTATTGGTATATGCTAATTACTTGTAATCGACGCTGAGACTTTAATTACCTTTGTATTTCTGAATTTTTCCACTCTGAATGGACATTCAGGGTCCTATAGCTACAGCAAAGTTAATTTTCAAACCACTCCATTACTTTGTTTGGCTACATGAGGGGAACAATAGTTTCAAATACAACAAGAAAATCATTGTAACAGCCCCGTAACAATTCCTCTCATAATAAATGATAGTGTTCCATTATCCTCTTGATTACATGCTGTATCTGTATACTAACTGTATGACTCATGCACAATAACACCTAGATCCCTCTGCACCTTGGAGTTCTGTAGTCCTTCGCTGTCCAAATAATATTCTGCTTTTATATTCTTCCCACCAAAGTGAACAACTTCCCATTTTCCCACATTACTCCATCTGCCAGATTTTTGCCCACTCACTCAACCTATCTATAACCATCTGCAAATTTCTTCCTACCTATATATTTAGCTACGATGCTTTCACTCCATTCATCTGAGCCACTGATGTAAATTTTAAGAAGTTGAGGTCCCAGCACAGACTCCTATGAGACTCCAATCAATTCTAATCAAACAGATTCTCTGGCCCTGTTTCCAAAAGGACATCTTGTCTCTCCAACACCAAATGTCCTGTCTACTCAGCACCGCCACCCTATCTCCTTTTTTCCCTCCCTCATCTTTTCCATGCACTATACACCCTGGAATATTAAATGCCCAGTTCCCATCACTTCTAAGCCACTTCTCCATTATTAACACATCATCAACATGAAACTCTTTGAATTTAGTATTTGTGTTGTAATTGTTCACAATTAAATCATATGATTTAATGACTCAAGATGAACAAAGAATTGAACATTATATCCGATGGAAACACAACAACAGTTGCAGTACCACAGGTATAGATTTTCTACCACAAGATGGAGCTGCTGTAACAGAAGAAAACTCTTGTAATACGTTGGTGGGAAGAGACTTGTAGGCCTTCCATAACTTCTCCGTAAAATACAAGTTCTGAAAAACATTTATGTAATGTGGAGCCCTCTCTGTTGGAGAGGTGGAAAGAAAGTTAGTTCAATAATGGCTGTCTATGTGAATCCATTCATCCATATCTCAATGCAATACACTCTTTAACACCACCATGCTAAATAGGGTAGGCTTCAAGCAGATCTAGCAACTCAAAAACTGGGCATCCATGAGGCACTGTGGGCCATCACCAACTTTTGAAGGGCAATTAGGGATGGGCAATAAATCCAAGACTAGCAAGTGACGCCCACATCCTGTGAAAGATTTAAAAAACAATTTCCTCTTAACAGTACAATTAGACAAACAAAACCAAAATACATCACATACCACACACACATACCTAACACCGCTCACTTCAACCTCCCGGACTGCTGAGCACCTCCTGCACCCAATGTGCTCACACCCTCCAGCAACCCTGACAGTGCTCATCTCTCCTGCACTCACAACAGTGCTCAAAACCCACCTGACAATGCTCACCCCATCCCCCACGCTGGGGTGTGTCAGTGCAGCGCTGGAGTGTGTTGGTGTGATACCTGTCGGTGCTGTGCTGAGGTGAGTCGGTGCAGTGTTGGGGTGCGTCACTGCGGTGCTGGCGTGTGGAGGTGTGGTGCTGGCGTGTGTCGGTGCGGTGGGAGGGTGCTTTTTAATATTTAGTACCATAAATTTAAGTATTGTACAGTTCTCAAAACTCTCTTCTGAATTTAAAACACCATAAGAACACTGTTCATACCACACCCTCAGCCTGACACTGCTAATCCCTTCCAGCACCCCAACAAAAAGTTCACCCACAGCCGGCAAGTCCTACATTGCTCACCCTCTCACCAACACGATACAGATCATTGCACTGGCACATGCAACATTGCCCGTTCTCCCCTTCGCACCCCCGACACTGCCCTCTCCTTCACGCCCCCGACACTGCTCTCCCCTTCGCACCCCCGACACTGCTCTCCCCTTCGCACCCCCGACACTGCCCTCCCCTTCGCGCCCCCGACACTGCTCTCCCCTTCGCACCCCCAACACTGCCCTCCCCTTCGCGCCCCCGACACTGCTCTCCCCTTCGCACCCCCGACACTGCCCTCTCCTTCACGCCCCCGACACTGCTCTCCCCTTCGCACCCCCGACACTGCTCTCCCCTTCGCACCTCCGACACTACCCTCCCCTTCACGCCCGCGACACTGCTCTCCCCTTCGCACCCCCAACACTGCCCTCCCCTTCGCGCCCCCGACACTGCTCTCCCCTTCGCACCTCCGACACTGCCCTCCCCTTCACGCCCCCGACACTGCTCTCCCCTTCGCACCTCCGACACTGCTCTCCCCTTCGCACCTCCGACACTGCCCTCCCCTTCACGCCCCCGACACTGCTCTCCCCTTCACGCCCCCGACACTGCTCTCCCCTTCACGCCCCCGACACTGCTCTCCCCTTCACGCCCCCGACACTGCTCTCCCCTTCGCGCCCCCGACACTGCTCTTCTCTCACCCACTTTCCAACTGTTCACTACACCAGCGCTGACACTGTCACCTTGCCACACTTCGACTGCCCAACCTCCTCTGTACCCCGACACGGTTTACCCTCTCCTGCTCTGCTTCTGCCAGATTCTCTACCCCGCACGCCAGCTGCTCTCCAACCCCACACCACTTATGTCAACCGCTCTCTCTCCCGCCCCGCCCTCCGACACTGCTCTTCCCGCCCCGCCCTCCGACACCACTCACAGCTCTGACCTCCGACACCGCATCTCACAGCCGCCTCTTACGCCTCATGTCCTCCGACACTGCTCTGCCCCAAACTCTCCCTTTGATACTGCTCTTCCCTCCCCCACCGTTCAACTACTCTTCCACCCTGAGAGACTGCCATCCTCCCTCTCCCTCCGACACTACACTACCTCCCCAATCCTGCCTTCCAACACTGCATGAAGGTAGCAGCGTCGGGGTAAGGGGGTAGTAGCGCTGGGGCCTGTCTTCAATTCCTGATGTGAACAGGAATGTGACATTACCGGAATCGCACCTCATCAAAAATGTTCATGTCTGTCTTAAATGTACAACTCATTTTTAAATAGATTCTCCCACAAGAGAAAACATCCATTCTATATCTATCCTGCAAGACCTTCAGGATCCTGTACATTTCAATCAAGTTGCCTTTTACCTTTCTAAACTCCAGCGATACAAACTTAGCTTGTCCAACCTTTCTACACCCAACAACTCTCCCATTCCAGGTATTAGTCTAGTAAATCTTTTTGAAACATCTTACACCACATTTTCATCATTCCTTAAATAAGGGAACCAATACTGTACATAGTACTCCAGATGTGGTCTCACCAATGCCTTATGCAAATGAAGCATAACCTCTCTATTTTCATATTCAATTTTTCTCACAATAAATGATAGAATTCTATCAGCATTCATAATTACTTGCTGTAAGTGCGTACTAACCTTCTGTGATTCATGCACTGAGACATCTAGATCTC
This sequence comes from Mustelus asterias, assembly GCF_964213995.1. Lineage (NCBI taxonomy): Eukaryota > Metazoa > Chordata > Chondrichthyes > Carcharhiniformes > Triakidae > Mustelus > Mustelus asterias. The sequence goes on along the minus strand of NC_135815.1, from coordinate 50,681,010 downwards.
ACTGCATCTCAGAGCTTTGCAATTTCTCACTATTTAGATAATAGGTTTATTTTTTATTCTCATTGCCAAAATGGACAATTTCACATTTTCCCACATTATGCTCCATTTGCCAGATCTTTGCCCACTCACTTAATCAGTTCACACCCCTTTTTAGCCTCCTTATGCCTTCTTCACAACTTACATTCCTCCCTATGTCATCATCAGCATATCATCAGCAAATTTAACAACTATACCTTACCTTTATCCAAGCCTTTAAAAAATTGAGACCCCAGCACTAATCCTCGTGGCACACCACTCGTTATATCTTACCAACCAGAAAATGACTCATTTATGCTGACTCTCTGCTTCCTGTTCACTAGCCAATCTTCTATCCATGCCAGTATGTTATCCCCTACACCATGAACTTTTATTTTTGGCAATAAACTTTGATGTGGTACTTTATCAAATGCCTTCTGGAAGCAAGAAGCCTTAGATCATAGAATCCCTGCAGTGCAAAGGAGACCTTTTGGCCCATTGAGTCTGTACTGACTCTCCGACAAAGTATTTTACCCAGGCTCTATCTTCATACCCCATGTATTTACTCTACTAACCCCCCCTAACCTACACATCTTTAGACACTAAGAGGCAATTTAGTATGGCCAATCAACATCACCTGCACATCTTTACACTGTGGGAGGAAATCAGAACGCCCGGAGGAAAACCACACAGACACGGGGAGAACGTGCAAACTCCACACAGTCACCCACCCAAGGCCAGAATTGAATCCGAGACCCTGGTGCTGTGAGGCAGCAGTGCTAACCACTGTGCCACCGTGACGCCTTGATGTTAACATAGTGGTAAATCTTCACTGGGGTTTTGTATCTTTCAGGATATTGCTGTGATAAAAGGAATAGGGTGGGTTTTAATAATTTTTTTGCATTTGTACGGAGATCTTTGCAACCTTCTTTGCCTGTTTCCTTGGTTTAACAATTTTTTTCATGTTAAAAGTTCATAATAAAAACCTTTGAATTTGTTTAGTAACTTTCCTCCACAGTTTCAAAGGAAAATTAATTAGGATTTATCTATTTAGTTTCACTCTGGAATCTGACTTGCCCAGTATTATCATGAGTCTCCCATTTCATCCTATAGCAATAAATCTTTATCTGAGTTTCTGAGCTGCACAATGAGCATTATCCAAATGTGATCTGATATTTAAAAAGTCAATGCAGAAATTGAATTGTAAGGTATTTAAGATGGTTACGCAAACAGCAAGGACAGCAGCATCTTGACTGGACGATGTTCTGCTGGACTGACTGTTGGGTATCGTCAGGCACAGAATGGATATACTTGTTCGTGCCCCACAAAGGAAGGAAGAAACCTGCTGCTCTCACTAAGAATGCATGAAGGTAAGTGAGCAGCAGCATCATTGTTCCCTGATCTTGAATACAGTTCAATAATCAGTTTAATGACCCAACCAGGTTGGTTGCAGATTTACCTACATCATGCGGTGCAAGTGACCGGACGCATCGATTTCCCCACCCTCATCTTTTACTATTGGAGCAATTCCTCACTTACATACGTGCTGATTCACCACTGCCACTCAGCCCAATCCTTATGTAATACAATGCATCCATTGTGTGAATAACTGGCCTTTGCTCACTCACTGACTCAAATATTTCTTTGCCCCAGAGTACACACACATATGGCAGAACTTTCCCTTTTTGAAGCAGAGTGTCACAACAGGCAGGAAAAGTGGCCTTGAAGCCACCAGCCCTAACAGCATACTGTTCGCAATTTAGGAAAAACAAAAGCCATGGAGCGGGTCCTATGGGGTCACACTGGCACCGCCAGCAACTTAAAGTAAAGTTAAAGTTTATTTATGAGTCACAAGTAGGCTTACATTAACACTGCAATGAAGTGACTGTGAAAATCCCCTAGTCGCCACACTCCAGCGCCTGTTCAGGTACACTGAGGGAGAATTTACCATGGCCAACACACCTAACCAGCATGTCGTTTGGACTGTGGGAGGAAACTGGACCACCCGGAGGAAACCCACACAGGCACTATCTACAGGTCTACCTGGTACACAAAAGTACACACTCCCACCTTGGCACTAACTGAAAAGTGCCAGTGGCAGTGCTCAGGCATGACGCTCTCCACCCTGAGCAATGCACTCACCTGAGTTCCTCCAGTAGGTCTGCCCACCAGGTGCTTCCCTTCGGAGACCAGTCGTGATTCACATTGGCGTGAATGGATAATGTAATGGGGGAGAGGGATTAGCCGTAAAGGCCTGATCCTTCGATTTAAATTTATTCTAATGGGGTTCCCAATGTTGAATGTTGGGAATCCAGTTATGTCACTGACAGGGGTTCAAGGACAATCGCAATGGGAATTCCTGCCAACATGTAACACGATTTGAGCCTCTCGCAACATTTTGCGCTCTAGTCGCCATTCACGGCAGATGCGAACAGGAGTGCAAAATCCCAGCCACAGTCTTTTGTACTAAAGAAGGAAACCTAAAAAAGCAGCAGAAATACAGGACTGCATCACCTAATTAAGGAGTTAGTGAAAATGAAAAAGGAGCCTATGAAAACCAAAGAGGATCCACAAAAATCAAAAGGCAGCTCTTGAGAAACTCAAAAAGACCACTCATAAAAAAGTATTTTGATCCTGACCAAGTAACTGCATGTGGCAGTGCCATTTTATATGCTACACATATCTAGATGTCAACAGGAAATTCAAGACATAAAAATTCAAAGGTTGATTTTGATAGCCAGAGCTGCTGTGCCCTTGTTGTTTGGTTTCAGTCTGACCATAAGACACAAAATGTTCAGGGTTGATGACCGTATTTCAATTCAAAAAATATATTTTAACCTATCTTAATGTTCTCATACACATTCAATGGGATTTTCTCACTAGGTAGCAAAATGTTTTCCACTTTTCTTGAAAACCCTCCACATTGCTAGAGTGCAGAGTGAATGGAAGCTCTTCATTGCTGAATTCTTTACAATAAATCAGTCAAATGAAAGGCGGCTGGTCATAGTCCAAGAACATTCCTTCTAAAAAAAGATTCTCATTCAGTTAAGTTCATTGAGCTCTCAGGTACAAGATAAGAATGAGCAAACTACAGGTTCAGTGGCCAATATGCACCCATTATAGGAGTCATCCTTGGGCCCCTTTCCTTAATAAAGATGGAAGCAATTACACAGAAAGAATAAGAAGGATGGGGATTGGCTAGCATGTTGTTCAGAAAAATGACAAGAGCAAGGATTTGATTCTTGCTCCTACTAAGGTAGACTTTGGATCTCCTTGCCCTGTCAGAGAGTTGAAGGTAATGATAAATCACCACTGACAAAAATTGTCAAGCAAATCACTGAGCACACATGCCAATGAAAAGGATAAATGAATGTTCATTCCTAGGGAGTGAAAAGGCCACACAAGATTTCAGTTTCTCAAAGCAGAAAATTTGGATTTTTTAAACTTGTGGAGGCAAAATGTAAATAATTTTTCAGTTGGTTGGACATTCCTACAAGGTGCCGGACTGTTTGGGGTTCTGTTACATAAGGTGTAGAATTTAACAGAACCTCATTCTTGCCTGTTCATTTAACTCAGTAATGTCTGCGTTGACAGGAGGGCTGACTGGAGTAATTAAGAGCAATAAGGCAAGTCCAACAACACTTCCTGTTTTCAATTAGATTGCTCATGTGTCATTACAAGTGCTGCACTCATCTGTTTTCAAGATGTTCTCTATACCAAAGAGAAATAAATCCATGGGAACTATGAAAGGGGAACATTCAGTAGATTATTCTTCAAACTTTTGCCTCTAATCTCTCTCTGTTAGGCACAGCCACATCAGTTGAGCCAAAAGCTGTCTTATCAACAGGCTCCATTGCAAGAATATCTGTTTAGCCTGGCATATGGGACTCCAAATTTTACTTATGGAACTAGATCAAAGCTTTACAATTAGTTTTTAGCTGCAATCCTATGATTGACATTGACTACATGTACTACCTATGTGCCCTGAGCAACAGAGTCAAATCTATGACATAGTTGATGATAATTTGGCAGGGATCCAAATTTCATTTCTACAGAAAAATAGGAAGGTCCAACTTGGAAAGGCCACAAGGCTGGATGTCTGCTCACTTGGGTTTTTCCCAAGAGTGCATATTAAAGTCATTCAAACAAGGTAGACAATACAGTCCTTCTGGTTACAGGTAAAGAACGTACATCAACAGGCATTTTGTAAAGGCATTCAGAACAAAGATTAAGACACAGCAATACAATACAGATAAATGTTGACTACATGCAAATGTTAGCTTTTTATATCTGTGACTTCTACCCAAAAACTCAACTAATACTAAGTGAATGACCATATGAAAATATATCCAGGTTCAGAGGCGGAGATCACTTGACGGATTGCAGAAGTCCAGGATTAGCATTCTTTCATTTTCCTACCTTTTGGTTCTGCAGGAGCTATGAACTTAAGATACTGCTCCATACAGAATCTTGAATCCAGGTTATAGAGACTGAACAAGGTTCAATTCTATGATCACAGAAGAACAAAGTGCTGTTTGCACCACAATGTTCAGATGAATTAATAGATAATCATGATCGGTATTATCTAACCTATTAAAAGAGAAGATCTTCCAACTGAAAAAAAAAGCCAAAATCATATATTTGATAAAATATGGCTGACATTTGAGAATTACAAGTATAAGCAACAGGAATCCAGGAATTAATATCCAGTTATAAAGATGATTTGTTTAAAGTTTATTTATTAGTGTCACAAGTAGGCTTACATTAACACTGCAATGAAGTGACTGTGAAAATCCCCTAGTTGCCACACTCCGGCACCTGTTCAGGTACACTGAGGGAGAATTTAGCATGGCCAATGCACCTAACCAGCATGTCTTACGAACTGTGGGAGGAAACCAGAGCACCCACAAGAAACCCACACAGACACGGGGAGAACGTACAAACTCCAAACAAACAGTAATCCAGGCCAGTAATCAAACCCGGGTCCCTGGCGCTGTGAGTCAGCAGTGCTAACCACAGTGCTACCGTGCCACCCTCTTGGGAGGGAATATTTGAAAAATGGTATCACACGTCACATATAAAAAAATAGTTTACATAATTCCTATTTGAGGTGAGAAAAGACAGGAAAAAAAAATCCAGAGTGCAGTAATTCTTTCAATTTCTAGTGCTAAATTGCCTGACCAAAGCAGATGCAGGATGATCAAAAATGAAGCTAGAGTCAGTCAACTTTGTAATGAAAATAGAATATTTTTCTCCCTTTTAGGTCAAAATAGTTTGCTTTTATAAAGTAACACATACTATGCTCCAGGTGGAAGTGGGCATCCATTAAAGTTGTGTGTTACAGATTCCAGAGTTAAACTGTCTGAATGCAGAGATGGGATTGTCGTACCTGTTAATTCTCAGATACTTTCGACCAGTTTGCTTACTCTAAGGTTTTACCCCAGTGTCTTTATTTGCAAGATGGACAAAGGACAAACGCAAGTAAAGGTTCAACAAGTTTATTAATAATAACACTATTAACCCTTAAATTACCCACATAAAAAAGGATACCCCAGATTCAAGTATACTACCCGTAAAGATGGTTTGGTTGAACTGCAGGCTCGATTCTCTGAGTCCCTCTGGTCCATCGTCACGAAGGTGAGTCTCGATGGCAGCTTCTTCTTTCCTTCCTTCTTCGGTCAGTCTTCCGAATGGTCAAGGCCGTCTCCTTCGTCGAGTCTTCGCTCCTGTGGGTCTCAAAGTGTGCCCCTTTATCCCCCAGCCTGTTTGCCTTTCCAGAAACTTCTCTGGCTTCTGGCCAATGAGGTTCCAGGAGGGGGTTCCAATACCCAGTGGGTTTCTTGATGTCTGCCTGACAGGACACCAGGATCCGCCCCCAGGTGTCCCATCTCCATGCTGTTGCTTCCGTATAACTTGTTATCAGATAAGGTATCTACAGGAACTCTTGGTGACAGAAACTCTGGCCCGATCTGGGATTCTAACAATAGGCCGGTGCATTTCAATGAGGTGCAATGATCTCCTGCTAAGTATCAGTAACGACCTTTGATGGGTGGTTGATGGGTCAGGCGCAAACACATTTGTGTATTTGTACAATTGGCCTGCCTGAGATTTGACTGTGTTTCATTTTAATATGTCCAACTCTTTAATTTAGGATATCCAATTTTATCAGCCTTAAAACTAGGCCCTGTTTATATCACCACAAGATGAATAGTGATTCAGGGAGCTGCAAAGAGAAGGGTGAAAAAAAATGGATAGCACCTTTATTTTGCACATCAATTATTGAAACATATCATGTGCTCCTGTGTGTTTCTCCTCACTTCAAAAAAAATGAACAGATTAGGTGCTATTACCTACCAGAAGACATAGGCTATGAGCCCACTAATGATTTGCTTTACGTAAACACAGATGAATAATTTATGTAACAAAATAGTGAAACCAACATTTCACTGTTCTCCTTGATACATTAAATAATAAAGACGCCACTTGCTTCCACTTTAAACATAGAATTTAAGTAGTTGTTTATGTTCTGTATCAATTTGACCTAGATCTCCTGCTAATCTGACAAAAAAAACAGCTGTTAGGCTCCTGGCTAAAAATCTGAAACACTGTTTTTTCTGGCAAACCTGAATATAGTATGATATGAACCCCTGTGGTATTATGCGGAAACAAAAGGTAATGATTGACCACATTTCACGTTACTATTTTAGATCAACAGCCATTCGTAGGCTAACGGTTGGAACGGTTCTCCACAGTCACCACCTCACAAAGGCTTTGGTCAATGAGAGGATTTCAAAATGCCTCCTCAAGCCAAGCAGATTGAACAGAACAATAACTAATAAGAGATCATAAAATACTTCTCAGAAATAATGCATATACAGTGATTCTTCTGACATCCTAAAACCTGATGCAAACCAACACAATCTAGCAGAAAATTGCTAGCCAAGACTTGATTTAAATCCTGTGCACTGCATAAACTTTTCATGTACTGTTTCTAGTAATAAAGAATCCCAAATGAAAAATGTAAGAGCAGCATTTTTTTAATAATGACTAATCAGAACACTTCCTGTATCTATTTATATAGTTATTTATCTTTTTGAATAAGACGGGCTGCCAGCTTACACCGGTTTTCAATTAAGCATTTTTTCCTCTGGCAAATTCATTTGCACTGTCCTAACGATTATTCCGGAAGAAACAGTTTTTAAGATCAAATAAATTGCCTTTGCATTTTTCAGAGTTGTTAACTTGTATTTAGTCCATGTCAGTTGGCAGGCTTCGTGACATGGGGTGAAGTGAAGGAATAGCCAATTCCTGTGTAATCTTTGTAACAGATAACATGAAAATTAAACAGAATAGTCCAGTTTTTGAATAGCACTGTGAATAGCAACTGTAATGTTGTGAGATGTTGTTTGCTGATTCTCATCATTTTAATTTCCTTTTGAACTTTATTTAGATTTGTTGCCTGACAGTCTATCAGCCATGATATTTGTCCACCTGCTAGTGAGTTCCAAGATCAAAACAATTTCTGTGAGCTAATTAGCAGATTAAGGAATTTCTAAAAGACATGCCGCCCTATCTGGTATTCGGCACACATGGTCATGCTTTGGTTCACTAGGATAAGGGCTTGCTTAAACGTGTATTAATTTCCACTGAACAAGAGAAAATGTAACTACTGAAAGCCAAAATTACAGTAAGTTCTTCAGGGAAAAACACCTTGTTCTTTTCTGTAATTCATATTGTGCATTTCAGTTACATAATAATAATTAGGCTTAGAGTTTTAATGCAAATATGGGAGTGACAGAAGTTGCTTTTTTTTATTACCTGAAATGACTCAGACTGTGCAAGTGGGGAATTGCAGGCTTCCAAAAACTGGTCCTCCTGGATCCCGACATCTTGGAGATAGCCCTCCAACAATTGTTCTACCTGCAGTACAACAGGATAAGTTAAATATGCAGAAGTGAGGTACCACCAAACACAGACAATTGAACTTAACATTTAGTGCTTACAAATTTCAAAACTTCAAGCACGTCCAAAGTAAATAGTATTGAAAAGATGGAGCATTCTACCAATATTTCCAAACAACAGAAAATTGACGACCCCTTTGGATGTTGTGTGCTCTGTTTTTATTTATCACCTTTTTTCACTTGCAATCTGTTGTTTTTTTTTCTTCCCTTCTCTCGTTTCATGTTTGCCTGTGCCAGAGGAGGCAGATGACCAGCTGCAGACTAGAGACAAAGTTACGTGACCAATCGTGAATAGATATGTACAATAAACATTTAATTTCCTATGCATCAGTTTTAATTATTATCCAGATCATTGTACAAAACTGCATTTTCAGGGTCTAATTGATTTTTTGTACAAGCAACATGTTATGCCTTTTGGTTCTTGGAAGTTCAAAATAATCATACTTTTAGGCTCAAAATGCCAGAGCTTCATCAAGTGTATTGCTTGCATCTTTCCAAATGGCTGGTGAACCGATCCAATGGTGCTCAGCAGCATGGCTGCTGGCACCCTGGATGTTTCCATATGTAGACATATGGGGCAGAATTTTCCATTTATAAGACTAAGTGAGGTAGAAGCACTCACCCCGCTGGCCTGAATGGTGAACTCGCACCCGATTCTGTGCTTGAAAGCTCGTTACTTCTGCACAGGCCAATCAATATCAGGTCAAATCATCTGGCAGGTCGGAAGCTGATTTGTTCACCCGCTCTCAGTTAGCGGGCTTCAAAGTCCAGGTGCAATCTTTAAATGCCAGTCCAACATATTTACATCTCATTCTCTGCAGCCCTCCTGTCTCCAGGAGACCATCAGAGGTGTCTGGCAACCAGAGCAAGGCTTGCAGCCTTAAGAAAAAGGCAGCAAGCCTGGCTTCGTCCACCAGGCCCTTGAGGTCTTGATTGAAGGAGTGTGGGCGTCCTGTACCCAAGAGATGGCTCCGGGAAGTACACCATATTCACGTCTCTGGCTGGGGAGGCTGTCATAGAGGAGCTCAGTGCAGCTGGCAACCATACACAAAATGGCACCCAGTGCAGGAAGAAGATGAACGATCTCATCCGCTCTATCAGAAACCCTGAAACTCCCTCCAATATCAAACTCTCATTCAAACTGTTACTCTCTACGGAGATTTCACACAACCATTAGCAAAGGACACACATCAACACAATCTCTCCAAGGACTTTCAAATCACCACCATCTCATTCATCATGTTGTTTACAATGCATCTTCTGGCTGTCTGATATAGCTCATGCTCATCAACTGAAATCCTATTCTCTATATTCTAGGCACCAGCAGTATGAGGCCTACAAGGCAGCCAAGCACCAGTCCAAGCCCTCAGACCACATCTGAAGAGGAAACTCTGGATGAACCATCACTGTGATCACTTGCACCCTCCACCCACGCAGCGACACACACCTCGGTGGGCTGTTACGACCAGTCCCTGGGCAAGATCCCCAAATTTACGATTCTGGATAAGATGCCCCTAAATTGTTATGCTCCCAGGTGAGGAGGGGTGAACTGACTCTCCTTCTATATTCAACTTCCCCTCAGTTAGTCGCAACAAGGTTAATTTAAAAAGGAACCCTTACCTTGTGGTTAACTTTTCCCAAACGAAATATATTTGCATTTTAAAAGGAGTCAATTTAACCGAGCTTTGAGTTAGTTTTTTGATTACTAAAATGTAAAATGCAAGAAAAAAGATAAAAACACAACGCACATACACAGGTTGGAAATGAGTAGCGAGGCAAAAATAAAATTAAAATGTTATACAAAACATTCTTTGGCTTGTCCCTGGGGAGTAGATGGTGAAACTTTGTGGCTATTAAGTTGGGTGATTTCAGTAGCACTGACTATAGCAGTTGAGCAGTTCATAGAATCATAGAAACCCTACAGTGCAGAAAGAGGCCATTGGGCCCATCAAGCCTGCACCAACCACAATCCCACCCAGGCCCTACCTCCATATCCCTACATATTTACCCACTAATCCCTCTAACCTACACATCTCAGGACACTAAGGGGCAATTTTAGCATGGCCAATCAACCTAACCCGCACATCTTTAGACTGTGGGCGGAAACCAGAGCACCCGGAAGAAACCCATGCAGACATGAGGAGAATGTGCAAACTCCACAGACAGTGACCCAAGCCGGGAATCGAACCCAGGTCCCTGGAGCTGTGAAGCAGCAGTGCTAACCACTGTGTTACCGTGCCGCCCTAAGTTAGTCTGGAGATTTTTGGTTCTGCAACTTATCTGAAAGGAGTGTCCAGTTTCCTTTTTGACTGTGTCTTTACTGACTTGTGACTTGCTTCCAACAGAGAGACTTTTTTTTAAACCTGCAAACACAGGGCTACCTAATGGATGTTCTTCAGCTGTGACCTTCATAGCATATATTGGCACAGTAGAACTAGAACACCAGACTAGCACAGGAACCAGGCTTGCAGTTGGTTTTTAACCCCTTTTTTCCTTCTATTACTCGAGGGGGAACAACACAAACATGTCTTGCCCAGAAAATGCTTCCTTTCAAACTCACATCGTGTTCGCAGTCTTGAGATACAACATCAGCAGATTTGGGCTCAGCTCTGCACTGCATGGCCAGACACCCTGCTGGGCACTATCACGATGTAGGGAACATGACCTTGACCTCCCTCCAGGTGCAGCATCTCCATACAGGAAATGCCCCATCCACTCTAGCTGCCTCAGGCCACTGAGGGCACTTCAGCCCCTGAGCAGGAGACCCTGTCAGGTAGGGGCTCTCCAGGTCACAGGCTATCAGAGGATGTCTTCCAAGGTCATCTCAGACATTAAGACATAACAAGTCAGTAGGGTGCCTCCACTTCTAATGCAGATATCAGGGCTGTGCCCAGGGGGCATCCAGGCGTAGAAGGTAAGGAAAGGAAAGTTAAGAAACTTTGATGTCACTGTGCTTTCACTGTAAAAGAAATTGCACTTTTGTGAATATATTTGATGGTCATGTCAATGTTTTGGTCAACAGAAGGAGTTGTAAATTTGTACACTGGAATCCTCTATTGTCAAGGTTTAGCCATTCTCCCATTCAGTAATAGTGTCCCACTGTGAGATGGTCAATCTTAGCTGAACTAGCCTCTATACCGTTGCGTGATGTCAGGGAAATATTTTTGAGTCTTTACTTCAAGTGGATGTAAGTGTTTCCAACCCTTTTTCCCCATTGAATGAGGGCATCTGAACAGCATTGATATTCTCGGGGCATTTGTGTCTCTATAGTGGTAATGGCAGAACACACGATATGCACAGGAGGAGAAGATCCCTAGGCATGTCTTCATCTCAGGCGCAGCAGCGTTTGCATCATTAGATAGCGGTGAAAGCTTCAAGGCTTCTTTCGTATTGCTCTTGTTCCTCAATGGACTTTCAGTTCCCAGAGTCAGCACATTCACAGGGCACCACGGGCCAAAGCAGAGATCATGGTCTGGCAATTCATAAGGCCAGAATGTGCAAGTGTGAATGCAGGACTAAGTCTCACTACAAATGTTGGATGTTGCTTGAGATGAAAGGGAAAAGCATTGAGGGCTAGGAGAAATGTGGCCACACACCCTCACTTAACTTTGATTTTCTTGGAACATGTCAGCAATTAAAGTATCATGGACACATCGCCCATGTCTTCCTTCCTACATGGCATCATCACACCTATACTGACCCTCAGCAGCCTCCACTCTTGGGAAGCCTGGGATGGCGGTGAAGCCAGTGAATCTTGCAGCCTGGCAATCTTCATCCAAACCGGACATCATGATAGGCCTTCCTGTAAAGGGCATCTGTGACCTCCTTTATGCATCGATGTTTTACGGACTGAGAGTTGCCACACAGGTCCCCTGTTGATCCCTGGAAAGTCGGCCAGAGATAAAGAAATTGAGCGCTGTGATCACCTTCAAAGCCACTGGCAGGGGATAGCCTCCAACCCCACATCTTAAAAGATTGTGACATTTGTGATATACTAAACCTTGGACAAGAGCAGATGTGCCCAGCACTGCTTCTCATTCATTTGTTAATATGATAAACCCTTGCTGCGATTCTACCATCCCACTGCGCTAAAGAATTGGGGTTTGCGCGAGCATTCGCTTGCGTCTCCCAGCACCGGATTTCCAGTGGCGTCTGCTCCGCACCAAAAACTGGCAGGGAGTTGCACAGACCATTTAAATGGTAATTTCAATTTCATTTGCATGCGATCAGCAGGCCCGGGACTGAAGTCTCCGGGCCCACTAGCATCTCCCACCCCACCAGAGTATTTCACTCCAGCGGGGATTACACCAGCTTCCCATTAAAGGGGAATTAGTGGCCCAGCCCCGCTGGAATGAAGGGAGGGCACCCCCTGCCCAGAGGGTCGGGCAGGGGGTGCCCCCCTGGACATTGGCACCCTAGCAGTGCCAGCCTGGGCCCCTGACACTACCCAGGGAGGAAAGTGCCAATGCCCAGGGGGCATCTTGGCACTGCCCATCAGGCATGGGGCAGTGCCAAGGGGGCGATCCGTGGGGTGGGAGGGTCCCGCTGCCACTTTGTAGTTGGGATCCGTGTGGGAAGGAGGGAGGCCAGCAATCGGGGTGGGGGCAAAAAAAAAAATCAGTGGGGGAGGGAGGGGTGGGGGGAACAGAGAGCATTGTGGGAGTCGTGTAGCTGGCCAGAGATTGAGCTGGCCAGCAACTTGGAGGCTGGCAGTGCAGGGCCACTGTGCAGTCATCATTTGTTATGACTGTAGAGGCTGTTTCATGAATGGCAGTCCCTTCCAAAGCTAGCACAGATAAATGGCGCTGACAGATCCCTCTCTCTCTCTCTCTCCTTTCTCCTCTCTCTCCCCCTTTCACTTCCCTCAAACCCTCGCTCCTCTCTCCCCCCTTTCACATCCACTACAACATCAATTTTCGGTCCACTGACCTCAGGTGAAGGAAAGCCTCATTGAACTTTGATTCTGGAACTCATGTGAATCAATATTTATTTTCTCTATCCTTTTTTTACTGTCTGCATGAAGGGTAACGTTGCAAACTCTGCTTCACGTGTTCCTCTGATTTGGGTGATTCCTAGCTATCGAATCTCAGTTCCCAGTGATACCATTAGAATGACATTACCCAACGAAAAGATCTCAAAAACTGAGCAATCATTTTCTTTCAAATTTTCAGAAACAATCTTCTGGTATAGTCTGAACAGGCTGATGTTACTCTGTGCTCTGGTATCAAGCTTTTGCTCCAGATTTATAACTTCTTATTTCTCACACACTTCCTGATCGGAACGATTGTGTGAATTTATTTTCTCTCGGAACTATCGCATCCAGCATGCAGTCGTATGATTCCCTTTGTCTACTGTGTTCTCAAACTCATCATCAACTTCGAGGGCATAGGTGCTTTGGACACACCTGAAAGGAAGCATTGTTTAAAAGAAGATTTGAAAGTGTGTGTCTTTTTGAAAACAGAAAATTCAATCATTTGTGAGGAAGCCAGAGTTCAGTGAGACAAGGTGGTTCACGGTATAAGAATCATCTAGGGAATTTTGAGGAGAAATCCAGACATTCACTTGGGTTCAGAGCAGAATGTTGTGTCTTACCAGCCCGTCTGTGTGTTTAAAGGGACTGTGTGTTACTGAGACCATTACAGTTTAAGATATACTTTGTAACCCATGTTAGCCTTAAAATCTATGTATATTTGTGAAGCTAAAAGGGGGATTAAAGGAATATTGGATTGTAATCAAATTTTTCATGTTTAACAATGCTTTTCTTGTTGTTTAAAACTAATTAGCAGTCCTGTGATTCTGTTGCTCTATGTTTTCTAAAGAAATGTAAAAGTTATGGTGTTTTGAGCCATGGTTCCATTCTGGGATCTTCCTATCCAGTTATAACATCAACTGGGATCATAACACAGGAAAGAGAGAAATGGTGAACAGTTGTTTTTTGGACCAGAGAAAGGTATAAAGTGGGGTTCCCCAGGGGTCAGTATAAGGGTCACTGTTTCTCCTCTACCTAAATTAATGACCGAGACTTGGATGTGCAGGTCACAATTTCAAAATTTGCAGATGATGCAAAATTGTGGGAATGACAGTGGGTATTGATGACTTGTGGGTATTGTGAGGATGACAGTGACAAACTTGAAGTGGATACAGTCAGGCTGCAGAATGAAGATAATAAGGCATACAGATCCAAAATGTTATAAATTTAGAGTACAAAAGCAAATTTACAGCGTACCTTTATAAAACATTTGCCACATAAAATGTCGAGCTTATGGCCATTGTGAAACTGGATAGGAGCATCCATCTGTCTCAGGAGACAGTAGGCTGTGCCCAATGTGTATGTCACTTCTGTAATGAACATCATTTGTTATGACTGTAGAGGCTGCTTCATGAATGGCAGTCCCTTCCAAAGCTGGCACAGATAAATGGTGCTGGCTCAAGGTCCACTATTGCTTTTTTCTTTTGGATGGGGTATCTTTTCGACCATCTGGTCATTTCTTTTGTGCTAGACTTTTCCCTCAACATTCCTGATTTCTTGTCTCCAGGCATTCCAATCAGCACTCAGAGCTGCTCATGCATCTACTCTAATTCTGGTTCATTTGAAACCTCACTTGCAGGCAGCCTTGTATCGCTGAAGTGGGAAATGTGTTGGTGGTGTGCCGATAGCAAGCTGGCCATACAGCATAGCTTTGGGGATGCAACCATCATCCATTCAGCTCTTATGATCCAGCCAATGGAGTGGTCGCTGACTCAAAATGACAAACATGCTCGGAATTACTGAATGGTGCACTTCCATATTTGGCGCTCTGTCTTGCCAGGAGATGCCCAGTTTCATTTGAGGCAGCCAAGTTGGAAACTGTTCAGCCACTTTTGACTTGCATAAGTTGTCCATGCCTCGCCACCTGAAAAGGAGGATGATGAAAACACAAGCTCAGTACACACGGAGCTTTGTAATTTATGTTAATTTGCTGTTGGCCCACACTCAATTTTAACATGCCAGCTGCAGACTTGGCAATCCTTTTGCTGACTTTGGCATCAAGGAACTGGTTGCTGGTAATTGTTGATCCATGGTTTGTGAAGAAGTTGTCAACAAACTACAGAGCGAGGTTGTCAATGTTGATGAAAAATGTAGTCTCCACATCTTGGCCCATAAATTTGGTCTTCCTGATAATCAGTCCCAAACTCCTTGCAGGCCCACGGGAACTGATCTAAAAGCTGTTGCAAGTGGACTTCAGTTTGGGATGCCAGCGCGGCATCATCAGAAAATAGCAGCTCATAGGACTAGGACAGTGGTTCCCAAACTTTTTTCACTGGGCTGCACTTTCAGAATAAAAATTTGCTCGCGCCACACCAAATTTTTTATTGATAAGAAATACATTCAAAAACAAAAAAAAACAACTCCTGGCAGTGCTTGATTCATAACATAGAACACAACTACTTTATAATATGATCATGGGACATCCAGGAAGTATAAAACAATGCTTGTTGAAACCATGTTTAAATGTTTCCTTGATTGTCCTTAAATCTTCCCGCCACACTTGCCATCCTCTCTCGCCGCACCAGTGTGGCGCGCCGCACCCTTTGGGAACCACTGGACTAGGACATTACACACTTTGGATTTGGTGCACCATCTTGCCGAGTTGAACAGCTTACCATCAGCTCTTGCATGCAGGTAGATACTCTCATTTGAGATGTTAAAAGCATACAATAGCAGTATGAAGAAAATATGCCAAAGTGAGTTGGCACCAGGTCACAGCCCTGCTTTATCCCACTGATGTTGAAAGGCTCTGGGAAATGGGACCAGGGAAATGGCATCTGCTGTGGACCTATTGCGGCAAACTGTAGTGGTTCCAGGCAATCCGGTAATCTGGAATTGATTCGTGCCATGACTAACCTTTCGAAGCACTTCATAATGTTGGATGTCAGAGCCACCGGACGATAGTCACCAGACGCTGCTGGGCTTTATTTTGGCACTGGGATGATGGTCATCTTCTTGAAGCAGATAGGGACCTCAGATTGTTGTAAAGATGTCTGCAAATACCCCCCTCAGCTGATACGCACAGGATCTGAGTGCTCGTCCTGGTACCCCATCCGGGCCAGTCACTTTCCGTGGATTGACTTTCAAGAAGGCTGCTCTGACATCTGCAATCGTATCCTCAGATACAGGTTCATCCGAGACTTTCAAGCTGGAGGGCATGCTCTCGCTGACCTCTTGCTCAAAATAGGCATAGAATGCATTGAGCTCATCGGGGAGGGGTGTGTTGGAGCCGGCAATTTTACATGCCTTCATCTCGTAGCCTGTTATGTCTTGCAGACCTTGCCATAGTCAGCGGGGGTCCGTGTGGCCAGCCTGGGACTCTAGCTTGGTCCGGTACTATTTTTTGACATGTTTGATGGATCTTCTTGGATCATATCTGACTTTCTTGTATAGGTCAGAGTCGCCTGACTTGAACGCCTCAGACCTAGACTTCAGCAAGCAGTGGATATTCCTGTTCATCCATTGTTTCCGATTGGGAAACATGCGGATTTGCTTCTTTGGCACATTGTCTTCTGCACACTTACTAATGAAGTCAGTTACTGTAGTGGCGCACTCGTTCAGGCTGGTCGCAGAGTTTTTAAGTTCTGACCAGTCCACTGACTCTAAGCAGTCCCATAGGAGATCATCCAATTTCTCAGACCAACACTGCATGATTTTCTTTGACGGATTCTCCTGCTTCAGTTTTTGCTTGTAAGCCGGGAGCAGGAGCATAGCCTTGTGGTCTGATCTGCCAAAGTGTGGGCAGGCGATAGAGCAGTAGGCATGTTTGATATTTGTGTAGCAGTGGTCTAGGATGTTTGGGCCTCTGGTGGAACAGGAGACGTGTTGGTGGTAACTTGGTAGGATGCTCTTGAGCTTGGCCTGATTGAGGTCCCCAGCCATGATGAACAAGGCCTCAGGGTGTTTCGTCTCAAGGCTTCATACATCCCTCTAGCATCCCCAGATTCAGAGGATTGCGTGTTGTTGTAGAGTTTCAATCAGTATTGATTGGTGAATACTGAGACTTGATTCTGACAGCTCAGAGAGCAGCTAGATTTTGTTTGTAGTTCACGGGGGATCTTTCTTGATTGCAGTAACAGGCCCCATTTCAATCCAGTACACATCAAACCAGTCAGCATTCCTCTGATCTCTTTTCCCAGGTGCAATGAGTGCAGAGTTAAGGATAGTGTCGCGTATCCCACTTTTGACACTGCAATCTGACTTTGGGTGTTGTTGTCCCAGAGAGCCTGACTGAGGATGTTGAGGAACTCCTAGGTCTTTTCTGGGCCAGTGATATAGCGAGTGTTGATCTGAGGATGACCTTTCTTCCAGGAGTTTCTTTGGCTGAGGTCTGACCATGTTACACACCAAGGAGTGGTCAGTGTCACAGTCAATTCTGTCATAACTACAAATGATGAAGACAATGCTGTGGGTGGTAACTCTGGTCATGACGAGATCTAGCTGGTGCCAGTGGCATGATCTTGAAATTCTCCAGGACACCTTGCACGACTTGATTTGGAAGTAGCTGCTCGTCACATAGTCCATGGCAACAGCACAGCTCCAGCTACTTCTGTCCACGTTCATCTTGTCATTTCCCTGATGCCTTATGTACTTGGATAAGCTGTGTAGTCACAACCAACCCTCAAGTTGATGAACCCTAGAAGGTATAGTCCCTCAATGCTGGTAATTCTTCTGATGGCAGAGTCAAATGCCTCATAGAATTGATCCTTGATATCTAGGGTGGAGGTGAGTGTTGAGGCATAGATGCACATGAGACTAATTAACCCTCCACTGGTTGCAAACAAAGACTAAGAAGTCTTTCTCAGCCTTCTCTGTGGGGTTTCAATTATCGGGAGTTGAATGTTTATTTGCTGTGAAACCCATTCCATACTCACCTCTTGAGATTTCCCCAGCCAGAAGAATATGTAGTGTTTCTCTTTAAGGGAAGCACTTTGAGCGAGCCTTGTTTCGTGCAGCGCAGCAATGTCAACATTTAACCTTGTAAGTTCTGTAATCACTGCTGTCTTGCACGAGTCAACCTGCAAAAGGCCATCAGTAAGGCCAGGACAAATGGTTCTTACATTTCCACTTCCAATGTGAAAGACAGGTGTCTTTCTTTGTTGAGTTTGTCTTGCCTAGTGCATGAATTAGCAAGCCCCCTGTCTAAAGGTGACTCTATAAGCTCCGAGCACCCATTGAAGCAACATAGATCACAAAGTACATCACCTAACTGACTGGTGGCTATCCAATGAGACATGATCTCTCCCAACATTGGAAGTAATCCATGGCACTCATGCTCTATGCCAATTGAGGGAGTGCTTATAACTAGTAACTGTTTCTTCCCATGTTGTGCCAACATACACCTAAAGCTGGAGTTCCCTCCCTGGGACATGGAGCTGCGCAAATAGTATGGAGACCCTGAGTTGCACAATCATCAGGGCACCCCTCACAGCATTGCTCGAACTGTCCAAAGAAAAGAATGAAACTGGTATTGTTTGCTATCAGCTCTACTGCAGGAATTGCCAAGAAGCTGCCTGATAGATGACAAATTACCGACTTACTCCCACTCTGGAATTTGTCAGGATCGTTCTTCTCTCTCTCAAGACACTCACAAAGCATTGCAGCAATTTATTCATAGCTGGACGTTTAGTTTGTGGGCACTAGCATGTAACCACATGCTAATGGGCCTGTATGCAACATTTCTGGGAGCCAGGTCTACTCCGAGTCCCCTGTAGTTTAGAATAAGTCTGTGAGATGCCCAATTTACATACATCACCACAGGAAGCCATCACATAGAGCTTGTTGATGAAGAAGCTATGTATTAGTGGGAGAGGTTTATGCACTCAGCTGTCTTTTTGCAATAGTATACTGCTAGCAAGTGGTGACAGCCAGACTAGCCACTTATTAAAGACAGAAAATAAATTATTGGGAGTTCCATTTGATTTGCTACAGGATGCTCTTTGCAGTCTTTCTCTACTGCATAGTGTTCTCCTCACAAAATTACTACGCAGCAAGGGAAATGAGGAGCACCATGTTGAAGAATATAGACAATGTTTCTTAGTAAGGCGAAATCTCAACAGTACAAACAAAATTAAGTTCTACCCTAGTCTGATCACATCACTGCAAAATTACTATTGTTACCAGACTACTCAAGGTGATGTCACAAAGCGGTCCTCTATTCTTAAAGAATTGTTGAAAAAGTCACATGAAGCAAAATGTTTACTTAAACCTATATTATCCCATTCTTGGCAGCAAAGCAACAATATCATTGACTCTCCCCGACTAGGCAAATTTTTCACTTGGCCTTTATCAATCGAGACAGAGATTACAAAAGCAGGGAAGTCATGTTGGAGTTATATAGAATTTTGGTGAGGCCACAGCTAGAGTATTGTGTGCAGTTCAGGTCGCCACGTTCTCAAAATGATATGATTGTACTGGAGAGGATTCACCATGATGCTGCCTGGGATGGAACATTTATGAAGAGAGGTTGCGTAGGCTTGGGTCATTTTCATTGGAGCAGAGAAGACTGAGGGGCGATCTGATCGAGGTGTGCAAGATTATGAGAAACATGGACAGAGTGGATAAGGAACAGCTGTTCCCCTTAGTTGAAGGGCCAGTCACGAGGCACATAGGTCTAAGGTGAGGTGCAGGAGATTTAGGGGGGTTGTAAGGAAAAACATTTTTACCCAGAGGGTGGTGACGGTCTGGAATGAGTTGCCTGGGAGAGAGGTAGAGGCGGATTGTCCTCACATCCTTTAAAATGTATTGTAAGAAGTCTCAGAACACCAGGTTCAAGTCCAACAGGGTTTATTTGGTAGCACGAGCTTTCGGAGCATTGCCCCCTCATCGGGTGAGTAAAGAGTTTGGTTCACAAACAGGGCATATATAGACACAGACTCAATTACAAGATAATGGTTGGAATGCGAGTCTTAACAGGTAATCAAGTCTTTACAGGTGCAGACAATGCGAGTGGAGAGAGGGTTAAGCACAGGTTAAAGAGTTGTGAATTGTCTCAAGCCAGGACAGTTGGTAAGATTTTGCAAACCCAGGGAAGTCATGGGGGTTACAGATAGTATAACACGAACCCGAGATCCCGGTTGAGGCAGTCCTCATGTGTGCGGAACTTGGCTATCAGTTTCTGCTTGGCGATTCTGCGTTGTGTGTCTTGAAAGCCACCTTGGAGAACGCTTACTCAAAGATCAGAGGCTGAATGCCCTTGACTGCTGATGTGTTCCCCGACAGGAAGGGAACACTCCTGCCTGGTGATTGTCGAGCGGTGTCCATTCATCTGTTGTCGTAACGTCTGCATGGTCTCGCCGACGTACCATCCCCTTTCCTGCAGCGTTTCAGGTAGACAAACATTGGCCGAGTCGCAAGAGTATGTACCGTGGATGGTGTTCTCACGTGAGATGATGGCATGCGTGTCGATGGTCCAGCACGTCTTGCAGAGGTTGCTGTGGCAGGGGTTGTGTGGTGTCGTGGTCACTGTTCTCCTGAAGGCTGGGTAGTTTGCTGCGAACAATGGTCTGTTTGAGGTTGCGCGGTTGTTTGAAGACAAGTAGTGGGGGTGTGGGGATGGCTTTGGCGAGATATGCGTCTTCATCGATGGCATGTTGAAGGCTCCGAAGAAGATGTCATAGCTTCTCCGCTCTGGGGAAGTACTGGACGACGAAGGGTACTCCGTCTGCCGTGTCTCGCATTTGTCTTCTGAGGAGGTCGGTGCAGTTTTTCATTGTGGCACGTCAGAACTGTTGATTGATGAGTCAAGCGCCATATCCTGTTCTGTCGAGAGCGTCTTTAGGTGTCTGTTGCATTCCTCCTCATCCGAGCAGATCCTATGTATACGGAGGGCTTGTCTGTAGGGGATGGCTTCTTTAACGTGTTTAGGGTGGAAGCTGGAGAAGTGGAGCATCGTGAGGTTATCTGTGGACTTGCGGTACAGTGAAGTGCTGAGGTGGCCACCCTTGATGAAGATGCGTATGTCCAAGAATGCAACCGATTCTAGAGAGTAATCCATGGTAAATCTGATGGTGGGATGGAACTTGTTGGTGTCATCATGTAGTTGTTTCAGTGATTGTTCGCCGTGAGTCCAAAAGGAAGAAAATGTCATCAATGTATCCAGTGTATAGTAGCGGGTGAAGGTCCTGTGCGGTGAAGAGGTCTTGTTCGAACCTATGCATGAAGATGTTGGCATATTGAAGTGCGAATTTGGTCCTCATGGCTGTTCCGTGTGTCTGGATGAAGAACTGGCTGTTGAAGGTTGTGGTCCAGAATGAAGCGGATGAATTGTAGAATTGCGTCTGGAGATTGGCAGTTGTCGGCGTTGAGTACTGAGGCAGTTGCAGAAATGTATTTGGATGAGCACTTGGCACATCATAACATTCAGGGCTATGAGCCAAGTGCTGGCAGATGGGATTAGTTGGGAGTTCAGGTGTTTCTAATGTGTCGGTGTGGGCTTGATGGGCCAAAGGGCCTCTTCTGCACTGTACGATTCTATGAAAATTGGAAGAGGCCAAGAACTGATCCTTGGGGACTCCAGGGATAACCATGCAGAAATGGGAGGCCACTGCAGGCGATTCTCTTGCTACGACTGGATGGATAAGCATGGAACCAAACAAACGTAGTCTCACTTAACTTGATAATAGAGAGGCATTGGAGGAGGATGTGGTAAACGTCAAAGGCTGCAGGCAGGTCAAGAGGGATGAGGAGGGATAGTGAACATAGGATTTCAAAAGTGACTTTAATAAGGACCATTTCAGTGTTGTGGCAGGGCAAAAGCTTATTGGAGAGCATTTGATTTGATTTGTTGTCACAAGTATTACTATACAAGGAGGTTTGGTTTGTAGATGCAGCAGGTAATTAAGAACACAAATGGAATTTTAGCCTTCATTGCTAGAGGGAAGGAGTTTAAAAATGAGGTGGTTATGTTGCAGCTTTACAAGGTACTAGTGAGGCCACACCTGGAGTACTGTGTACAGTTTTGGTTTCTTTACTTGAGAAAGGATGTACTGGCACTGGAAAGAGTGCAAATGAGGTTCACTAGGTTGATTCCAGAGTTGATAGGGTTGGCTTATGAGGGGAGACTGAGTAGACTGAGACTATACTCATTGGAATTGAGAAGAATGAAGGTATCTTATAGAAACATCTAAAACTATGAAGGGAATAGATAAGATAGAAACAGAGAAGTTGTTTCCACTGACAGGTGAAATGGGAACTAGGGGGCATAGCCTCAAAATAAGGGAGAGCAGATTTAGGACTGAGTTGAGGAGGAACTTCTTCACCCAAAGGGTTGTGAATCTGTGGAATTCCCTGCCCAGTGAAGCAGCTGAGGCTACCTCATTGAATGTTTTTAAGGCAAAGATAGACAGATTTTTGAACAGTAAAGGAAATAAGGGTTATGGTGAGCGGGTGGGTAAGTGAAGCTGAGTCCACAAAAAGATCAGCCATGATCTTATTGAATGATGGAGCAGGCTCGAGGGGATAGATGGCCTACTCCTGCTCCTAATTCTTATGTTCTTAGTATTGTTTCTTGCACACTGTACAGACAAAGCATAGCGTTCATAGAGAAGGAAAGGAGAGGGTGCAGAATGTAGTGTTACAATCATAGCTGGGGTGTAGAGAAAGATCAACTTAATGTGAGGTAGGTCGATTCAAAAGTCTGATGGCGGCAGGGAAGAAGCTGTTCTTGAGTTGGCCTCAGACTTATGTGACCTCAGACTTTTGTATCTTTTTTCTGACGGAAAAAGTTGGAAGAGAGTATGTCTGGGATATGTGGGATCCTTGATTATGCTGGCTGCTTTTCTGAGGCAGCGGGAAGTGTAGACAGAGTCAATAGATGGGAGGCTGGTTTGCGTTATGGACTGGGCTTCATTCACTACAAGCAACAAGCATGGAATTGTGGAATAGACGGCTATGGGTTCAGCAGGTGACAGAACTTCCAAGGACTTTGCAGAGGTGATGGTAGTTTGCAAGGTCAAGGTATTTTTTTTAGGAAAGTGGTGATGACAGGTTTGAAATGGAGGGGACAATACTAGAGAAACCGTTACAAAATCAGCT
Source organism: Mustelus asterias (assembly GCF_964213995.1). Lineage (NCBI taxonomy): Eukaryota > Metazoa > Chordata > Chondrichthyes > Carcharhiniformes > Triakidae > Mustelus > Mustelus asterias. The sequence continues at coordinate 50,657,970 of NC_135815.1, read as the reverse complement.
ATCATGTGGACCAGGAATAAAAGTTGCATGATCAGCGGTTTAGTTGAAATAATGTCAGGAGAGTAGACGTGAATTGAGAAATATTACTGTTAGGGGTGAAAAACTAAGAGAGACGGGAAAACAAGTAGGAAAATAACATAGGATGAGCACAAGTATCTAACATTTCAGTTAAAATTGAATGATTTCATTATTATAGTAATATTTATTTTTCCATATAACTTGAAAAATGGCTGGTTCAAAAAAATTCATTTCCCATAATCAGGACAGCAATCTGAAGAATGAGAATGCATTATCTTTCAGTAGATTCAAGCATAATGAAAAGTTTTAATTCGTATACAACATGTTTAAAGGATAGAACGTTTTCCCTAATGGTGCCCACGAAGGAAATTTCCGCCAAGCCATCATTATGTTTCAGCAGGGATGTCAGAATTCCCAAGAATATATACACAACTTATTTTCCTGACATCTCCTTTATCATGTCAGGTTTTGCTGGCTTCTACAACGTTGATCGGCTGTAATAAAATAGGTGACAATAGCAGGACACTAAAACTGCACAAACGAGCGAACTCACCAGGCCCTTGTAATCCTGATGGATTTCTGTATATGATAATTTATTTTCTTCTTCATCATCAAAAACTGAAATAGAAACAAGCATTTACATCAGTTTGTCTGTTTTCGTGTCCCCTATCAATTGCCCCAGTCGGCAGCACTTTTTTTAAAAAAAGGTTTTGTAAATAAGTGAGCTCATCTTAAAAAAAATGACGACAAGCAAATAACCCCCAAGCAGCACGTCCCTGCGACCCAGGAAATGTTGTGTTGACAAATCACATAAGGCCTAGAAAGCTTTGATAAATCACAAACCACCTAAAGAATATATACATTTAAAGAAAAACCTTGAAAATACATAAACGAAATAGAAGCGCCGTCGAAGTGGCTCCTCACCTGCACAGTTTTGCTCGATAAAATCGGTGACTGGAATAGTCCAACAGGAGCTGCTGAGGAAGCCGGCGATGCCCTCCACCACCCACTCTTCCATTTTCCCAGAGCAGAGCGCCGGAGCCGGCCGCCCCGCACGCCCCCGTGTACCCGGATGCAAGCGGCTCTGCACACGTTTCCATGACGACCAACAAGTTTCGGCGCTGAGAGCAACAGCCCAATGTTGTTTAAAGATCAACCAGGAGGGGCACGTCAGCCCGCCGCATAAACCCCGGTCTGTTTGTTCCTCTGGTGGATTCAACCTCAAGCATTCCTTACATTTTTTAGGGGAGGGAGGGGGAGGGGGAGGGGGGGGGGAAAAAAGCCTCGGTCACAATCCCAATTATGACAGACTGCATAAAATGTACGGTTTGTTTTTCGATTGACCAGCAGATGGGTGCATCTTGGAGCCTGGCTGCTGGTCACTGTCTCGATGTATATAAATATGCTTTCAATTTATAACGCTGGACATGCAACCAAAAGATCGACATTATCATAGCCCCTATTTTCCCATACTGTTAAATACTTTAGGATATTTTGGCACCATTTAAACGCAAGTATACTTTAAAGACTCTCCCACTTGCTATCCTGAAAAAAAATTTTCGTTTTTTTTTCTCCTTCTACCAGGAATCTCCCACTTTCTACCTGTGGTGAACCATCGTTGGTTCCCACTAGATAGTACTGAGCCAGGGTCTGGCCAGTACTACAAGTATGTATATATGTTGCTGTTGGGGTTAGGGATGGGTTGTTCTACTTGTTGCTGTTGGGGTTAGGGTGGGGTTGTTACACCTTTGTATTGTAGTATTGTAGCATTGTGGTACATCCCAGTCGGGCTCCGCCTCCTGGGAGAGGTATAAAGGTCCCTGCTCTGTCTGGGACCCCTCAGTCTGGGATCGTGTATATAATTAGTAGCTGCCTTGTTACAGCAAATAAAAGCCTTTATTTCCTGAGCATCAAGCCTCGTGTGTGATAACGCGCATCAATTTTATTTGCTGTAAATAAACTCTCATCGAAGAAAAAAAAGAGAGTATGGAGCAGATACTGAAGCCTGAACGCCTTACACTAGATCCACGTGCGGTGGGCGCCTCTAACACCTTCGACCACTGGCTGAAGTGTTTTGAGGACTACCTGGCAGCCTCCGCAGCGGTCACCACAGATGATGACAGACTCCGGGTCCTCCATGCGAGGGTAAGCAACACCGTCTACCTCGCGATCCGTGCGGCCACCGATTACACAAAGGCCCTCGAGCTTCTGAAGAAGCATTATATTAAACCGCCCAACGAAATACACGCTTGTTACCTCTTAGCCACTCGACGACGGCAGTCTGGCGAAACGATGGAGGAATACGCGAACGAGCTCCTACAGCTCGCCAGGGGCTGTAACTGCAAAGCTGTGTCGGCTGAGCAGAGTATGAATGAGCTCGTCCGAGATGCGTTTGTGGCGGGAGGCGGATCGTCGTACATTCGACTCAAACTACTGGAGAAAGGTAACCTTGACCTTACCCAGGCAATAGAACTAGCGGAGATGCTGGAGAAGGCCTCCAAAAGCCTAGTATTGTATCCTGAAGACCACGTGGAGACAACGTGGCAGGAGCAGTCGCCAATCCCTCCTCGTCCCTCGGGTTCGAAATGCTGCGTAATGGCGTGCTCACACTCGGGCCAGACGACGGCAGCAGCTCCGGGCGGCCTGCGGTGTTACTTCTGTGGGGGAGCGAAGCATACTCGGCAACTGTGTCCCGCTAAAGCTGTGTTGTGCTCCGCCTGCGGTAAGAAGGGGCACTATTCAAAAGTGTGCCGATCTAAATCTGCTTCTAGGAACAGCAGTGCGGCCTGCGATTCCTCAGAGCCCGGTTCTTCGTCGTCGAAATCGTCGAGGGTTTCGTCCACGTGCGAGGCCAGGACGACGCCATTACGGTTGACGGAGTCGGAGATGTGTGACCACCAGGGGTCGCTGAGTTTGGCGCCATCACCCACGTGCGACCTATGGGAGCGGCCATGTTGGTCGGCACCGACCGCGAACGACCAGCAGGGGTCAACCTCATCAATTTCAGCTGCCTGCAGTGGCGCTCATGAACCAATGGTGGCGTCGATCATCCTGGACCAGGCCAAGCCTCATAGACTTGACAAGTCTATGATGGACATTCAGGTAAATGACCACTTGATTTATTGTCTGTTTGACAGCGGGAGCACTGAGAGCTTTATCCACCCAGATGCTGTGAAGCAGCGTGGACTCCAGATTCAACCTGTCAAACAGACAATTTCTATGGCATCAAGGTCCCGGTCTGTCACCGTGCTAGGGAGTTGCGTGGTAACTTTAACGGTGCAAGGCACAGTTTACGAGCGTTTCAAGCTCCTAGTGTTGCCACACCTTTGTGCGCCAATACTTCTCGGACTAAACTTCATGGTCCACTTGAGGAGTGTAACCCTACAGTACGGTGGGCCACTCCCTTCGCTTTCAGTGGGAGAACAGCAGCCTCCAAATTGCCCAACGCGCCCTGCCTGTAGCCTCTCGACGCTGAAGATCACCACACCCTCCCTGTTCCAGAATCTTGTGCCAGGCTGCAAGACCATTGCGACTAAGAGTAGGCATTACAGCGCTGAGGATCGGATCTTCATTCGATCTGAAGTTCAGCGGCTCTTCAAAGAAAGGATCATACAACCCAGCGCTAGTCCGTGGAGAGCGCAGGTCGTGGTGGTCAAGAGTGGGAACAAACCCCGGATGGTCATTGACTATAGTCAGACCATTAATAGATACACGCAGCTGGATGCGTATCCCCTCCCGCGCATATCTGACATGGTCAATCAGATTGCGCAGTACCGGGTGTTCTCCACCATAGACCTCAAGTCTACCTACCACCAACTCCCCATTCGCCCAGAGGACCGACAATACACGGCTTTTGAGGCGGATGGTCGCTTGTATCACTTTCTCAGGGTTCCCTTTGGTGTCACCAATGGGGTCTCGGTCTTCCAGCGTGCTATGGACCGAATGGTGGACCAGAACGGGCTACCTTCCCGTACCTGGATAACGTCACCATCTGCGGCCATGACCAGCAGGACCACGACACAAATCTCCTGAATTTCCTACGCACTGCATCTCGCCTGAACCTGACCTACAACAGGGAGAAGTGTGTGTTTTGTACGCGCCGTTTAGCCATCCTAGGATACGCGGTGGAAAACGGGGTCATTGGCCCTGATCCAGACCGTATGCGCCCCCTTTCTGAACTTCCCCTGCCCACTAGTGCAAAAGCACTGAGAAGATGCTTAGGCTTCTTCTCTTATTATGCACAGTGGGTTCCCAATTACGCGGACAAAGCCCGTCCGCTCATTAAGTCCACTTCTTTTCCCCTAACACCAGAGGCCCGATTGGCCTTCGATAAATTAAAAGCCGACATCGCGAAAGCTACGATGCACGCTGTTGATGAGTCCATCCCCTTTCAGGTGGAGAGCGATGCATCTGATTTCGCCCTGGCCGCCACACTTAACCAGGTGGGCAGGCCCGTCGCATTTTTTTCCCGCACCCTTCAAGGCCCCGAAATTCGGCATTCAGCGGTGGAAAAGGAGGCCCAGGCCATTGTGGAGGCCGTCAGGCACTGGTGCCATTACTTGGCAGGAAAACGGTTCACCCTGATCACGGACCAGCGGTCCGTGGCGTTCATGTTTAATAACACGCTGAGGGGCAAGATCAAGAACGACAAGATCTTGCGGTGGAGAATTGAACTCTCCACCTATAACTATGACATCATGTATTGTCCAGGGAAACTCAATGAGCCCTCGGATGCCCTCTCACGTGGAACATGCGCCAGTATACAGGAGGACCGTTTGCAGGCTCTCCATAATGACCTATGCCATCCTGGGGTCACTCGGCTCTACCACTTTATAAAAGCCCGCAATCTACTCTACTCGGTGGAGGACGTCAGGTCCATAACAAGAAGCTGTCAGGTATGCGCGGAATGCAAACCACACTTTTACCGACCTGACCGGGCAAAATTAGTCAAGGCCACTCGTCCCTTCGAGAGACTGAGTGTCGATTTTAAGGGCCCCCTTCCCTCAACAGATCGGAATGTGTACTTCCTCAACATCATTGACGAGTACTCTAGATTCCTAGATTCCCTTTTGTTATTCCCTGCTCCGATACATCCACTGCCACGGTTATCAAGGCATTCCGTGATCTTTTTACCCTGTTCGGGTACCCCAGCTACATTCACAGCGACAGGGGCTCTTCGTTCATGAGCGATGACTTGAGGCAATACCTGCTCTCATATGGGATTGCCTCTAGTAGAACCACGAGCTACAACCCTAGGGGTAACGGACAGGTGGAACGTGAGAATGCTACAGTCTGGAAGGCTGTCTTACTGGCGTTGAAGTCAAAAAGCCTTCCAGTCTCCCGTTGGCAAGAGGTGTTCCCTGATGCGCTCCATTCCATACGCTCACTCCTGTGTACGGCAACCAACGCTACTCCCCATGAGAGGATGTTTTCATTCCCTCGGAAGTCTTCCTCGGGGACCTCATTACCGTCTTAGTTGACGTACTCAGGACCTGTCCTCCTGCGGCGACATGTAAGGGCCCGCAAGTCCGACCCGTTGGTCGAACAGGTCCATCTCCTCCACGCCAACCCTCAGTATGCCTATGTGGCATACCCTGACGGGCGAGAGGACACGGTCTCAATCCGAGACCTGGCACCAGCAGGGGATGTAGCAACCCCTGTCGCTCCCATACCCCCTGTTACAAACCCCATAACTCTTGTTTCCCCTCCGGACACGGCGCGGGCAGCATCGGGACCATTACTTAACCCTTTTACTCCCGTGTACAGCTTGCCTGAGTCCAGAGGATGGTCGCCACTTCAGGGCGTGTCGGAACTCCATGGATTACCGTCACCTCAGGGTCAACCGGCCCGTGAGTCTGTGGAGGAACGGTTGGACATCGCCTTGGGGAGAACGCCACCGCAAGTGCCTACTCCGGTGTCATCGCCGGTATTGAGGAGGTCACAACGACGGTGCGGTCCCCCTGACCGTCTGAACTTATAGACTGATGACAAATTATTCTGTTTTTGTACCCCGCCGGCCTTTGTCTTCAAAGGAGGGGTGAATGTGGTGAACCATCGTTGGTTCCCACTAGATAGTACTGAGCCAGGGTCTGGCCAGTACTACAAGTATGTATATATGTTGCTGTTGGGGTTAGGGATGGGTTGTTCTACTTGTTGCTGTTGGGGTTAGGGTGAGGTTGTTACACCTTTGTATTGTAGTATTGTAGTATTGTGGTACATCCCAGTCGGGCTCCGCCTCCTGGGAGAGGTATAAAGGTCCCTGCTCTGTCTGGGACCCCTCAGTCTGGGATCGTGTATATAATTAGTAGCTGCCTTGTTACAGCAAATAAAAGCCTTTATTTCCTGAGCATCAAGCCTCGTGTGTGATAACGCGCATCACTACCCTGAAATGAATATAAACATTTTTCTCCTCCAATGCTGGGCCAGAATTTTTTGGAGCACTGAACAGATCGAAGAATTTTAAAATTTAGTGGAATTGTGAGAACAGGAAGCGACTTCCTGTTATTACATTTTTCTCATGTCATATTGACCTGTGTACTAAATTTGAATTTCCGATGTAAACGGTTCCCATCATGCTGTGATTATAAACTGTGGCCACTCGGCGGTGATGTTGTCCAATTCATAATTTTTCAGATGTCTCAATTCCGTTTGTGTTTTTATGGAAGCAAGCTTCCAAATAATTCAAACTTTTTATTTAAACGTTCAATGTATCTATATATTAAAATCAGTAAGATGTTTGGAGTTTAAAAAGTAAAACATATATATAAATACTTTAAGTCCAAAGATTTTAATGATTTTTTAAGAAGAATTTTAAATTATCCACTGTTAGGAATCTTAGACTGACTAACTTCCTTACACCATGACCTTCTACTATTGTAAGTTTAACTTTCAAATTTTATTTTTAAAACATTACATTTTTGGCTCCATGGCTGTCTTGCACTCTCCCCACCCAAAGAACAAAGAAAATTACAATACAGGAACAGGCCCTTCGACCCTCCAAGCCTGCACCGACCATGTTGCCCGATTCAACTAAAACACCCTACCCTTCCAGGACCATATCCCTCCATTCCCATCCTATTCATGTATTTGTCAAGACGCCCCATAAAAGTCACTATTGTACCCGCTTCCACTCAACTCTTGTTTTGCTACATTTTCATTTTCAAATATGTCTCTGCTATATATTAAACCCCTTACATCTCCACACACTCCCTGGTTTTGCCATTATAAATTTCTATGTCCACATTTATAAAAGTACTTATGTGCTTGCACAAATAATTGGAAGACAAGCTATAAAATGGATTTCAGATTTTTTTGGGGGTAACTTCAGAAAATAAATCTATTAAGTTTTGTTACAAATTGAGGCACTGGTTCAGAGAGTCAGAGGAAAATAGGCAGGAGAGATGATAAATGATATTATTTTGTTAATCATGTAATTACAAAAATAGTTATTATTTAGATAGAGATTGTTTATACAATAATTATCCGGGTAAAGGAATAATTATTTTCTAGGAATTACCAAAAAATGTTTTCTTCATTTCTGAGCAGATGTGTTAGAAATACTTTTAACTGCTGTTGTACATTCTTATAAGTGTAGCCTGAATTTTTATTTGTGGATCTCTATCCCACCATAAGGAGGAAATAGAGATTGTCAACCCATAGATGCAGGCCTTGAACTCAGAGGTGATTTTTGATGAGACAGCCAGGCCGCCTCCAGGCGTCCTGCCCAATTAAGGGTGGAGGGTGGGCTCCCAAGGCTGCAAGGCCAAGGCCAAAGCCCTCTAGCATTGACACATTTGCAAGCCACTGGCAGAGGTGGGAGCTGCCAATATAGGTTGGAGAGAGAGAGAGAGAGAGTGAGAAAGTGCTTGAAGACATTTTAAAAACAAAATTAGTGACGGCTGCATGACTGCCACTGTGGCAGGGAAACCTTTTCACAGGGTAGCCAATGGCCTCAGCTATGGCCATCTCAATATGTTGACTGCTAAGATGGTGTGGGGTTTAAAACAACATAGGAGCATTAGCTCCCCATCTGCCTCCAAATGACCACATCCATGGGTTAGTCAGGCTTCAGCCACCACGGGAGTCCTGCTTCGGTCTAATCAACGTCCCCCACCTCTCTGCTAGACAACTTTTCCAGCTATCCCACCTCCAATGTGATTTGAAAATTTTGCCCATTGTCTCTAACCGAACTTGAAGAAAAGCATGGGATTTTGACTAATAAATCAAAAGTTTTGAGATGTAACAATCACACTTATGCGGCACATGTGTAAATTATTTGCACTCTTAAGAAAAACACATACCAAAAGGAGAGAAAACAAATAATCAATTAACCACTAGCTTCGACAAAAAAAAACACTCAATAAATTTGGGAAGTAATTAAGAGTTTCCAACCGACTTCAGGATGTGCTCATTTACAGCAATAAACCTTCCAGCCTGCAAGGATCAGGCCATATTATAGCAGAAGAATGAGATATTGTGTGTAGCATGGTAGATCTGCAGACCTTCTGACTTATCATGACCAGCTAAAGATCTATTAGTTCAAAGAGTACATACAATGTCATTATTCAGTATGTCCCACCTTCATGAATACAATTGTTGATCAGAACTGTTCTCCCATTATATTTCAACTGTTCATGCTTTTTTGATACCAGCTCAATAGTGGGAAAACTACTCCAAGTTTTTCAGTGGCTCAATTTGTGGTCTATAGTTGTTGTAATGGTAGTAGTGCAATTTATATATATATTTGTATTTGAGGAGAATATTTAAAAATTCAGCTTTTGCTACAGGCAGTTGGTATATTTGGAGAGAATGCAGCTCAGATTTTGGGAGAACATGATAATTACTAATTTCAATCTTGTAAGTGGCTATGTTTAGCAGAGATAATGGACTTTAGTTTACTTAAGTTTCTCTGGGATTTTGGATTCGGGTGGTTGATAAGGTCATGTGATTATATGGTTTATGTGCAGAGCTGGGTCTGTGGCAGAAAGTAAAAAGCTTTTGTAGGAAGCAGTTAGTTCTAGATGGGAATTGTTTGAAGACAGAAACATCTGCAAGCTGCTCTGAAACTCAGTTTCTCTCCGAAAGCTTCAAGATTCTCTACGCTCATTATAGCAAGCATATTTAAGGTTGCTAACTATGGAGTTTAAAACAATGCTGGAACACTGCACCCCCCCCCCTCCCCCCGAGTCTAACCGACGTTCCCCCCCTCTCTGGTATTTAAGTTTGTAATGAGTTCCTAATGGGCTTCTTAATCAGCTTAATTGTCTTGATCACTGAGCAAGCAAGGTAGTGAAGCAATCCGCTCCTTGTCTTGATGAACATAGCTGACACTGGGAGCATCTTTTGCAAATCTACCATGGACCTTTGATGAGAAACAAGAGGACCAGCAAACTTAAGAGTTCTGGGGTTCTAGCCAATTAACCCTTTCATTCCTAATGATTCAACTTGACTCACGTTGGTGACAGCAAATATATATTTTATTCAGTATAAGCAAGATTTGATAAGTTACAATATCTGAGCAATCAGAAGATCTGTTACCCATTATGCCTTGAGTAAAAGGTCACGATCTCCACAAGTCTACCCTGTTAGCCCAATTACCTTCAGCTGGTCGCTGTGGTATATGTGGGATATCTCCGCCAGTCTGTTCTTTCCTTAGGTATATCTGCTGGCTTATCCAGACCCCTGGCAAAATGCCTCTATATTTATTGTGCTAGGGAATCCCTTCTTATACTTTCGTTACACAGCAAAACCTATGGATACAAGTTTAAGCCAATCATGGACATACGCTGACAACCCATCCAATTATAAAAATGCCACATATTCATCATTGGTTGCCCAGCCCAGGTCAGTATCTCAGGACCACGTTACATCAATTTTATTACATGTTTGAACCATTATTATTGCAGCTGTGGCAACACAAAGAGGCCTCTTTTTCACTGTGGAACTGTAGTGTCTTTGATGGCCTAATGATTCTGGCAAGAGGCCCTTTCCTTTTACTCCTTATAACATTTCAATTGAGGTGGTTAGTCTACATTCTTGTGGGAATGAAACTGTCTCTGCTGGCTGTTCTTTCACTTTAACAAGCCATATTAACTATTACTTCTCTTTTAATTGTCCTGCTTCTCATACTATGCCCACTTGCCTATCATTATCCATACATGCAAGGCATAATAGTTTTTTAGGTTAACACAAAAGGTACACCAAAACATATATATGTATATACACATTCTTGAGGTTACAGGGTAGCAATATTCTTAACAGATACATTTTCTAATTAAACACAAATCCTAATGTACGCCTTGTAAATCTACTGAAGGACCCCTGCATACTCTAACAAGGAGCAGCACCAGCAACATTATTGCCACAGAAGCAGCATCAGCTGGAGCAGCAGCTGCCTTCTCAGCCACCTGCTGCTCAACAGAACAGAGAGGATGGATACAGAGATCCAGCTCACAGGAGGCATTACCTCCAACACAGGGTATGCAAGCAAAGGATTAGCTTTCTGGTGATGACTGAACATCAGTCACTCAGAAGGCTCAAATTCTCACATTAGGTAATTATTGACATTTACAATAAGACTATGGTGGCAGGGTGCATGCATTATCAGTAGCTGACAGTGTTACTACAGCCCTGAATTTCTTTGCCTCCAGTTCCTTCCAAGAATTTGCTGGTAACATTTTTTTTTATTATTCATTCATGGGACATGGGTGCCGTGTCGCTTGCTGGCCAGCATTTATTGCCCATCCCTAGTTGCCCTTGAGAAGGTGCTGGTGAGCTGCCTTCTTGAATCGCTGCAGTCCATGTTCTGTGGGTTGACCCACAATGCTGTTAGGTGAGAAACAAGATTCTACATCTATAGAATCTCACAATCTGCTGTGTGGAAGTGCAGCTCCCAATTGATGGATGCCATGCTTGCCAGGTAACCGCTAATGTCCATGTCGTTATTGATGCATCCAGTCTGAATGAGAGATCCCTCAGATTTTCTGCTCTGGATGGATTCCTGTAGGTACAGAGTGTCATAGACTGGATACCATATGGCAATCAAGGTGTCCTCAGGTCAACCAGCTGTATTCATCAATTAACAGGGATTCCTGTCCATTTTAGTTCAACTGGTACAATCAGTCCTCACCTAAAGTTGTGGTTGCGTTCCTGAAAATCATGACATTAAGTGAAATAACTATGTGAATCATGAGTTCCCAAATGAATCAATACTAAAACAGAGTTTGGTTCCTTCAGACAATTCTTGCTCAAAAAATCCAATGTACAAGTTGAAGTACTGTACCATGCATGTGCAGCACTGTGCATTCCTAGCTGGAATAACTTGTAAAACAAAATAAATCACTGAATATACCAGAAATATTATATACTTTGAAATTAGAAAGCACTAAATCACTCAAACAAGCCGAGTAGCACAGCTTCTATGTATCACACACACAACTTCTGCAACTCAGCTCAACTTTTTGCTTTCCTTCTTTCTATCTCTCTCATTTTCACTATGGTCAGAATTTTCCAGCCATTCTCGTGGGTGGGTTCTTCCTGTCCCACCAATGGTGAAGCCCTGCCCTGGGTTTCCTGGTGGCAGGGGGTGCATAGAATGGGAAACCCCGTTGACAGCGGTGGGCTGTTTCTGCTACTGAGAAACATGTTGCAGGGGGTGTAGAAAATCCCATCCTCTGTCTTTCTCTCTTTTCCCGCTTTATCTCTGTCTTTCTGTCTCCAGAGCCTGGACCCCTTCCTGACAACTTGCAGGGACTGAGCCCTTGTCCCAGATGGTGCCATGGAAGAAGCCAGTGTTGGGGAATGGGTGAGGTATGGTGGAGCCAGGGTGGAGGGTGCATGGGAGGGGCTGGGAGAGTTTCGGTTACCCTGTATGAGTGTAACAGATGACACCTGTAAGATGACCTGTCACTGAAGTATAGGAAAGATACACCAATAGATGTAACATAAATGTAAGAATGGTCATTAAGCAAAACATTGGGATAGTGAAGATGGAATTCACATAACTGGACAGATTGGAGGGCACATTTCACAGAACCCTTATCCTCCCCCCTGCATTAAATTTCATCTACCACATGTCTGCCCATTTCATCAGCCTGTTTATATTCATTTGAAGTTTATCACTATTCTCCTCACAGTTTACAATACTTCCAAGTCTTGCATCATCTTCGATTTTTGCAACTGTGCCCTGTCCACCCATGGCTGGGTTATAAATATAAATCAAGAAAAGCAGTTTTCCCTCTATATATGACCCCCTCCCCTCCCAGTCAGAATTAAGTAAAGTTTTCTGTAATCCATGTCTAATAGGCTGAAATTAAATAAATAAATTGTTGTAGAATGAAATTCTAATTAAGCTAAAGACTAATGATTCAGATTCAAAATACCACCTGGTTCAAAGTAAAATGCCTACCACCACTAATATTTTTCATTTAAAAAACATAGTTTTACTGACATTTGGGAACTCAAATGATTGATACACAGGAAAACAATGTAGATTTAAAAATGACGGGGCTAACAAATTTTCTTCAAGCTCCAGCACCTCAAAATATCCCACTTCACCACCGGTGGGAACCAGGATGTAGCATTAGAAAGGATAAACAAGTGCATAAAGGGTTGGGACTGGCATTTAGTACTATAAAAATAACTAGTAAGGTGTTGAGCGGGGTTAGAGTAAGACACAATACAAAAGGTCTATATCAGGGTTGCTATACACGTGTGCAAATACACATGTGGTAGACAAGGTTGGTGAGTTGAGGGAGTAGATAACTACATGGGAGTATGATGTTGTGGTGATAAGAAAACTCTGAGTCAAAAGAGGGCAGGACTGGTTACTAAATATTCTTCAATATAAGATGTTCAGGAAGGAGAGATCATAAATAAAGGAGGAGGTGGTCATATGACTACAGTACTGGAAGGAGAAGGTGGTCATATGACTACAGTACTGGAAGGAGAGGATATCCGACAGGGGTCTAGAACAGAATCTATTTAGTTTCAATTAAGAAACAATAAACGTACTATTAAACTACTGAGTGAATTCTATAGACCACCAAGTAGTGGAAAGGATATAGTGGAGCACATTTGCAAGGAAAATACTGATGCATGCAAAAAGCTATAAAATAGTTATAATGGGGGACTTTAATTAAATGGTGTTAGTGATAATAATACAGTAATAGGCAGAAAGGCGTATATGTTTTTGAAAGGTGTTTAGGAGAATTTTCTTGGTTAGTACAATACTGACACAACGAGGAAAGTAGCATTGCCAATCTGGTAATAGGGAATGAGATAGGTCAAGTGTCAGTAAGGAAAAATTCTGTGATCATTTTATCATAAAATTAACTTGTCTATGGAAAAAAGATAAATGCAATTCAAAGTAAAAATACTTAGTTAGAGGAAGGCCAATTTTAGTAGGATGGGAAGGTACCTGGTCCAGGTAAATTGGAATCAAAGGTTGGCAGGCAGAACTGTGATTGAACAATGGGCTGCCTTTAAAGATCAAACAACCGCACAACCTCAAACAGACCATTGTCCGCAGCAAACTACCCAGCCTTCAGGAGAACAGTGATCACGACACCACACAACCCTGCCACAGCAACCTCTGCAAGACGTGCTGGATCATCGACACAGATGCCATCATCTCACGTGAGAACACCATCCACCAGGTACACGGTACATACTCTTGCAACTCGGCCAACGTTGTCTACCTGATACGCTGCAGGAAAGGATGTCCCGAGGCATGGTACATTGGGGAAACTATGCAGACGCTGCGACAACGGATGAATGAACACCGCTCAACAATCACCAGGCAAGACTGTTCTCTTCCTGTTGGGGAGCACTTCAGCGGTCACGGGCATTCGGCCTCTGATATTCGGGTAAGTGTTCTCCAAGGCGGCCTTCACGACACACGACGGTGCAGAGTCGCTGAGCAGAAACTGATAGCCAAGTTCCGCACACACGAGGACGGCCTCAACCGGGATATTGGGTTCATGTCACACTATTTGTAACCCCCACAGCTTGCCTGGACCTGCTGAGTTTCACTGGCTGTCTTGTCTGGAGACAATACACATCTTTTTAGCCTTTTTAGACTTGATTAGCTGTAAGTATTCGCATTCCAACCATTATTCATGTAAATTGAGTCTGTGTCTTTATATGCCCGGTTTGTGAACAGAATTCCCACTCACCTGAAGAAGGGGCTTGGAGCTCCGAAAGCTTGTGTGGCTTTTGCTACCAAATAAACCTGTTGGACTTTAACCTGGTGTTGTTAAACTTCTTACTGCCTTTAAAGAGCAGATGTTTCAAATAGAGTTGAGCTACCTTCCCGCAAGTAGGATGGATAGGATAAGTTAAGCCAGAATTCTGAATGAAGTAGAGAGTCAGATGAAGCAAAGGTGGCAGTGTCAGGTTGACAATCATCATCCCAATACCAAAGAAAAGGCAAGCAGCATGCCTTAATGACTATCGTCTGGTGGCTCTGACATCCATCATTATGAAGTACTTCGAAAGGCTCGTCATGGCACAAATCAGTTCCTGCCTCCTGGGCTGCCTGGATCCACTACAGTTCACCTACTGCCGCAACAGGTCCACAGCAGATGCCATCTCCCTGGCCCTGCACTCAATCCTAGAACACCTAGATAACAAAGACACCTATGTCAGACTCCTATTTATTGACTATAGCTCAGCCTTTAACACCATTATTCCTACGAAATTCATCTCCAAACTCCGTGGCCTGGGGCTCGGCTCCTCCCTCCGCGACTGGATCCTGAACTTCCTAACCAACAGACCACAATCAGTAAGGATAGGCAACAACACCTCCTCCACAATCATCCTCAACACTGGTGCCCCACAAGGCTGTGTTCTTAGTCCGCTACTATACTCTTATTTACCTATGACTGTGTGGCCAAATTCCCCTCCAATTCAATTTTCAAGTTTGCTGACGACACCACTGTAGTAGGTTGGATCTCAAACAATGATGAGACAGAATACAGGAATGAGATAGAGAATTTGGTGAACTGGTACGACGACAATAATCTCTCCCTCGATGTTAACAAAATGAAGGAGATTGTCATCGACTTCAGGAAGCATAGAGGAGAACATGCCTCTGTCTATATCAACGGAGATGAAGTAGAAAGGGTCGAGAGCTTCACGTTTTTAGGTGTCCAGATCACCAACAACCTGTCCTGGTCCCCCCCATGCTGACACTATTGTTAAGAAAACTTTCTCAGAAGACTAAGGAAATTTGGCAGTCAGCTATGACTTTCACCAACTTTTACAGATGCACCATAGAAAGCATTCTTTCTGGTTGTATCACAGCTTGGTATGGCTCCTGCTCTGCCCAAGACCGCAAGGAACTACAAGGTCGTGAATGTAGCCCAATCCATCACGCAAACCAGCCTCCCAACCATTGACTCTGTTTACACTTCCCGCTGCCTCGGCAAAGCAGCCAGCATAATTAAGGGCCCCATGCACCCCGGACATTCTCTCTTCCACCTTCTTCCGTCAGTAAAAAGATACAAAAGACTGAGGTCATGTACCAACCGACGCAAGAACAGCTTCTTCCCTGCTGCCATCAGACTTTTGAATGGACCTACCCTGCATTAAGTTGAACTTTCTCTATACCCTCGCTATAACTGTAACACTATATTCTGCACTCTCTCGTTTCCTTCTCTATGAACTGTCTGTATAGCGCGCAAGAAACAATACTTTTCACTGTATACGAATACATGTGACAATAAATCAAATCAAATTCAAATCAAACAATATAAATGAGAAGTAGGCTGATTATATAGAGTTCAGCGGGGAAGAGAGAAACAAAAGTAGAGAGGCAAATAGGTTATGAGAAAAGACTGTCAGCTCACATAAAAGAGAATCCAAAAGTCTTCTATGGACACAGGGTGGAAATTTCTCATATTTTTGCAGAGTGTGGCAGCAGGTGGGAAGAACATTATGGAAGCCATCGGCCCGAATGACTGGATTGTTAGGCACATAGAATAAAAATATTCCAAGGGGTGGGTCCCATGACATCATGAGCCTTCCTGTCAGCAACTTAGGTTCTGAAAAATTAATAGAACCCCCTATTCCCTGAACCCACCTCTTCCAACATTCCAGGCACCCCACAGAACAGCACCCCACCCCCCCACAACAGAACAGTGCCCTCTACCCCCACAGAACCTGCCCCCCACAGAACAACCAATGCATGTAATGGAACACACCACCCCATGGAGCATCCACCCATGCAACACCCCCGAAGGACACCACCAGAAGTGCCCCCGGCACTGTTCTTCCACTGCCCGTGATTGAATTTTATGTAATAAAAGAGAAAATGTTGAAAAGACTCAGCAGGTCTGGTATCATCTGGGGAAAAAGAAAGTGTTAACATTTGAGTTTGCATGAGCTTTTCAGAGCTGAAGAGGGGCAGAAATTGTCTAGCACAGGACAATTGTCCCATGGGCATTAAAACTTCTAGGCAATTGCTGTGCAAATTCCTACCTGATAACCTCCAAGAAAGATTTCCCAGAGCATCTTTGGGATACCTCCAATCCAATGCCAAGGAGCTTGAAAGTTATAGCCCAATATATATTAAGGACCTAGATTTTGGTGTACAGGATTTGCAGATATGACAAAAACCTCAGATAGCACAAAAATTGGTAAGTATTGTGAGTTGTGAGAAGGGCAGTAATACACTTCAAAGAAAACAGACAGGATGGTGGAATGGGCAGACAAATAGCAGATGAAATTTAATGTGGAGAAGTGGGGAGTGATGAATTTTAGTTGGAAGAATGAGGAAAGGCAATATAAAGTAGAAGGTGCAAATCTGAAGTAGATGCAGGGAAAGAGAGACCATCAAAATCATCAAAGGTGGCTGAGCAGATTGAGCTAGCAATTAAAAAATCATTTTTTATCCCTGGACTTTAGAAATAGTGATGTAGGATGGAATTCTAATATTCTGCCGGCCAAAACAGGTTTGATGGCGGGCGAGAGTGGAGAATCCAGTGGGAGCCAAAAGTTGGAAACCTGCTGGCATAAAAACAATACAAAATTCTATCAATGGTAATTTGATTCTCCTGCTGCCTGGTGACGTGAATGCCATTTGCATTTACTTGCATCTCATGAACGTTCATTAAAACAGTTGCTTGCCATAATCTTGTCAGGCCTTCCAATCTTGGGTTACACCAGCAGGAAATCATATCGACCTTAAACCTGTTTGAAAAAGACTGAGTTGCACAAGATGGACCTCAGTTCACCTGAAACTTGGAGGTGAATGCAACGTACATTGCCTACCTGCCACAGTGCTGCGCCACTTCTGCTGCACTGAGCACCATTCTGCCTGGGCAGACCAGTTTGTGCCCTTCAGCTCCATGCTGAGCTGGTCTTTATGAACAACACTGAGTTGTGGAATTCATGGACCTTTCACTCCAATGGACTGAAGTTCAATCAGGGGTGGGATGTGAGCTGAGGGAGAGAGAAGCACTGACATAGATAAGGGAGGCAATGTGGAAGAAGGGCTGGCAAGTGCATTGGGGCAGGGTGGGAATGTCCATCAAAACAATGACTGGATCCAGAATTTCTGCACGGATGGTCGCTGGGTGAAAGGGCTATCCACTGAAACAGTGATGGATGACTCCAGTGCACTGCCCTCAGATTTGTGCCTAGGAGAGGTACAATTCTGCTCACAGCTCCACATGCTCCCTCATTGAGCAAAGCATAGGACTTCTGAAGATGCAATTCAGATGCCTGAGCCACTCAGGTAGTTCATTGCAATATGCACCAAAGAGGGTTTACCATGTGATCACAGTTTGCTGAGAACTTCACAATCTGGCAATGCAAAGAGGTGAGCCCTTCCCAGAAGGACCAGAGGATGGATTGTGAGCTACATGACAGATAGGATAGTGGTAATGTGAAAGTATCTGACAGAATTTGTGTCACCCACTAATGGATGTGTGGGAGCCATGAAGAGAGTTACCATTTGAGTACGTCATGCCAAGGTGTGAGTTTGACAGTGAGGGAGCTGAGAGAGGACTTACCCTGGTTGATCTGCCTTCTGCTGCCTTCCCTTGCGTAGAGAATATGTTTCTGCACCCAGACTCCTTAAATCTAGGTCTCCAGGGCGTGAGGGTTGAAGACTTCTTCTTGAAGCTGATAGCCTTTTGTCTTTGGGTTCTGGACTTCTTACACAGTTCCGGGAAGGCAGGTGGGCTGGAGAGAGTGATATTAGGGTGCTAGACTGATGTCTTCACATGGCTTCAAACTTGCTAGCTGACATCAGGTGGGCAAATTAGTTCCCAACCCAGCACTGGAGTCATCCATCACTGTTTCAGTGGATAGCCCTTTCACCCAGCAACCATCCGTGCAGAAATTCTGGATCCAGTCATTGTTTTGATGGACATTCCCACCCTGCCCCCTCACCTTCCCCAATGCACTTGTGATGCTCATTCATGCATAATTAATGAGGCTCCAGGCACAGAATGGGACATGGTCGGAAGCACCCTCCACGGCACTTACAAAAAATGGAGAATTCTACCTATAGAGTACAAAAGGAGGAATGGTGAAATTTATAAAACACTGGCTTGGTCTCAGCTGGAATATTGTATCCAATTCTAGGAACCACACTTTAAGGAGGATGTGAAAGCTTTGTGCAGAAAAGATTTACGAGCATCGTTCCAGGAATGAAGAACTTCATTGTATGGATACTTTGGAGAAGCTGGGGTTGTTCTCCTTAGAGAAATCTGAGAGAAGATTTTATAGAAATGTTCAACATCATGATGACTGAGCCCCCATCTCCAATGACGATACTCCCCCAACACCCCTCCAACCCACCCGACCACCAATATCCCATCCACTTACCTTTTGCCCTGGCCTGTCAATTTCACTACGACATTTAAACTTACCTGCTTTGTAGCAAACAGCGCAGTGAAAAAGGGGTGTAGCCTTCCTAAATTTGATGCTGCTCGACTACGCTTGGGGCATGAGGGAACTCTCTTGTTGCAGGCCCAAGAAGCTCTGGCAACCAGAGGTTTCAACAAAGTTTTCAAGAGCAGGTAAGTGTGCTATATTTTATTTTAGTGTCACAAGTAGGCTTACATCAGCACTGCAATAAATCCCCTAGTCGCCACACTCCGGCGCCTGTTTGGGTACACTGAGGGAGAATTTAGCCTGGCCAATGCACCTAATCAGCAAGTCTTTCGGACTGTGGGACGAACCAGAGCACCCGGAGGAAATCCACGCAAACACGGGGAGGACGTGCAGACTCCGCACAGTGACCGAAGCCAGTTAATTGAACCCAGGTCCCTGGTGCTAACCACTCTGGGTGGCAGGGTAGCACTGTAGTTAGCACTGCTGCTTCACAGTGCCAGGGACCCGGGTTCAATTCCCGGCTTGGGTCACTGTCTGTGTGGAGTTTGCACGTTCTCCCCGTATTTGCATGGGTTTCCTCCAGGTGCTCCGGTTTCCTCCCATATTTTGAAAGACGTGCTGGTTAGGTGCATTGACCTGAACAGGCGCCGGACTGTGGCGACTAGGGGAATTTCACAGTAACTTAATTGCAGTGTTAATGTAAGCCTTAATTGTGACTAATAAATAAACTTTTAACTTTTTCTGCTACCGTGCCGCCCCTAAACTCTTATAATTCCAGCGGGCCATTACTTTCTGACAATAGTTGGAAGCTATGGCTCAATAAGTCCTTCCTATCAAATTTATCCAAGACCCAGATGAATTTTGTACAACAATTAAATCTCCCCTCAGTCTCCTGTCTTCCAAATAAAACAACCCGAGTTAATCCAATCTTTTCTCATAGCAACAAATTTATATTCTTGACAACTTTCTCGTAAATCGCCTCTGTATCCTCTCTGTAATGTGGTGGCCATAACTGCATTAGTGTCTTATACAGTTCTAGCATCATTTCCCTTCTCTTATCAAAGAATCCCTACAGTGCAGAAGAAGGCCATTCGGCCCATTGAGTCTGCACCAACCACAATCCCACCCAGGCTCTATTCTCGTAACCCCATTTACCTACTAATCCCCGACACTAGGGTCAATTGAGCATGGCCAATCAACCTAACCCATGCATCTTTGGAATATGGGAGGAAACCGGAGCACCCGGAGGAAACCCACACAGACACGGGGAGAATGTGCAAACTCCACACAGCCAGTGACCCGAGGCCGGAATTGAAGGTGGGTCCCTGGCGCTGTGAGACAGCAGTGCTAACCACTGTGCCACCCTCTTATGTTCTGTGCCTCATTTAATAAAGGAAGATGTTACATATGCCTTTTTAACCACCTTATCTATCTTCAGAGATCTGTAGACATGCACACCGAAGTCCCTCTGTTCATCCACACTTCTCAGTATCCAACCAAAAATTATTCTTTCCTTTGGCTTGTTTTTTCTTTCCCAAATGCACTGCCTCACACTTATCCAGATTGAACTCCATTTGTCACTTTTCTTCCTACCTGACAAGTCTGTTGATATCTTCTTACAGTCTATATTTTTCTTTTTCACTGTCAACCACATAGCCACTTTTTACATAATCTTCACACTTTTTAATCATACCCATACATTTCAGTCTAAATCATTGATATGTACCACAAAAAGCAAGGGACCTATTATTGAACCCGGTGGACCCCCTGTGGAGGCAGCCTTTCAATCATATAAACCCATTGACCATAACACCTGTAATCAAATGAATTTTGGGTCCAATTTGCCACTTTTCCTTGGAATTTATGGGTTTTTATTTTTGCAACAAATAGCTAGTTCATGGTTCATGTTAATATTTGGGAGGTAATGTTTAGGTCTGGGATGATTAAAGTTTAACTGCAAAAAGAAAGAAAAACATAATTAAAGCAGCTGAAGAGGTTGGAATAATGCTGACTAAGGAGTTATCAGCTAGAAAGGTAAAATACTAAAACAGATGGTGAGCTCACTTAGCTGGACAGCGGGAGTCGTGAAGTCTACACTGCTTGAAGAGGAGTGCTGTTCAGAAAGATGGTTTGTTTTGGACTTAAGGGTTAGTTTAGAAGTATTCAGTAAACGATGAAAGGCTATGATAGGTGGAGCTTGAGAATGTTCTCCAGTTTCAATTCATCTGTGTATTTGTTGGGAGAGGGGGGGTTAGTTGCAGTTTGAACCTTGCAATTTTTGCTACTCACATAGAGACCCTGAGAGCCACTTGGTGCCATTGGAACTCCTGGAAGTCCTGGGAAGATGAAAGAGTAGTGGAAGATAATTGATTCCATGTTGGAGAAAGTTAGGACTCAGACTAAGCCTTGTAGTTATTTGTAGCCCAGTGCAGCCAGAAGAATGGAGTTCAGAAAAACTCAAGGGCACTGCCAACTTAGTGAAGATAGCAATCTGCAAAAGAGCTGAAATTATGCCAGTAATTACAGGCTTTCTGAATTCTGTGGAACAAATTGTCAAAAGAGATTGAACCATTGGAAGGTGAGCAGGTATTGAGGTAGTCCAAGTCAGAGCAGCTTTTCACAGAATTCAAAGGCTTAATCTTTGAAAGTGAAGAGTTGGAATCTCTAGTGAAGGAGACAGAATTTCAATGAGAAAATGTGACTCACAGTGGTCACTAATGGCTGGGTGGATTGTTAAATCCATGGAATCTGGCTTGATCATAGCTGCCTTTTAATGTGCAGTGTGCGTGTGTGTTTGAACACAGTTTGCCTGTTAATTCATATTTTCCTTATGTTCATTCTGAATGATTGACTATAAGATAGATATTGTAGATGACTTTAGTTTTCTGACTTTGTCAAAGCTTATTTTGTTTAAAACGGAGTAATTTTGTGGCTTTATTCTCTGAGTGGGGAATTGGGATTTCAAACTTTTTTCACTTTAACCAAAAGATTACTGGGCCCTAACTGGATTGTAACATAAATAGAGTTTACTTGAAGGATTTCAAGTCCACAGGAAAATACAAGTGCTGAGACTTGCAAAGGTTACAGCTGATAATATTTTCTCAGTGAATTTTACGATACTTACTGACAGCAGAATGGCTTTTGTCAATTGCTACAACTTTTCTTGAGAGGGGGGATTTATCTCTGAGTGATTTGTGACAATTAGCTAATGTTAAGTTAATTGCATTAGTAAAAATGAAGTTAGAGTTACAAGCGAGGCTAGTAAACTAACTTTGTTGGGAAAACAGTGCATCATTTGGAATCAGAAGAAAAGCCTGATACAGGTATAACACAATTTGAGTTAGCTAGAATTCAGTTGCAGCTGAAGCAGCTTGAGATAGAAAGAGATTGAGGAAAACAAGAACTTGAAAAAAAAGAAAAAAACTTGAACTTGAAAAAGAAAGAAAAATGTGAAGGCTTGAACTTGAACTAGAGAGAGAAACATTAGCAAAAGAGGAAAGAAAAAAGGAACGAGACAAAGCTTCAAAGATAAAGAAAAATCAGATACTTTGAACCGGTAAAAGAAAAGCTTACGCTATGGTGTGAAAAAGAGTCCAGCAGTTCAGATAAGTTGAGCCGCACTCTGAGCTTTGATATAATGAAAAATCTTTGTTGCGTGCCCAAATCCACTAAGGATGGAGTTGAGAGATATTTCTCATTTCAAAAACTTGTTAAAAAGCTAAAGCTAGAGAAACATGGGCCAGAATTTTACCGTTCCACCTGCCACGGAATCGGAGTGAGCGAGGGGCGGACCATGGAAAGGTCCGTTGACCTCGGGTGGAATTTTACCGTTTCTGGACGAGCGAGGCCATAAAATTCCACCCATGGACTCTTATTTCACACAGTGTTTTGGTTGGGAAAGCTGTGGATGTGTGTTCCACCAGACTGTGAAACAGTTAAAACTGCAGCATTTAAAGTTTAAAAGTATGTCCCAGAAACAGATAAGTTAAAAAGAAAAGACCAAATGAAATGTTGTAGAATTTGCTAGGTAGAAATAAATGTTGTGGGACCAGTGGTTTCAGACACTGAAACCTGATCAGAATTTTGAAAATGTGGAGAGCCAATGATAATGGGAGAATCTGAAAAAAAGCATTTGAATGGCCATCAGGTCATACCTGGAATACTGCAAGATGTCTAATGTAAGGGAAGCAGCAGTTCTGCCAGGCCGTTAGGGGGCAGTAAACCTCCATTTGTAAACCCATAGGAAACTGGAGGAATAGAAAAGAGTATAGCTTGAGGGCGAAGCAAAGTTGTTTTAGTTAATGAAAATGGTAGTAAAGTGGAGAAAAATGATATGAATAAATGAATATGTTTTTATTGCAATATGACAGGGCATATGGAAAGTTGGAAAATGGAACAGTAAACCAATGACAGTGAGAGGGATGCAAGTTAAAATTGTGAGAAACCCATTGCATCTAATGTTTTTACCTTAGGGATAGGGGTGCAAAGGATTATAAGATTTATATTTGAATGGAAAGTCACTCCATTTTTGTCTGAGAAAGAGCATACTAAGATTGTTATCTTGAGAGATTATTGAAAGCAAAGG
The DNA here is from genome assembly GCF_964213995.1 of Mustelus asterias. NCBI lineage: Eukaryota > Metazoa > Chordata > Chondrichthyes > Carcharhiniformes > Triakidae > Mustelus > Mustelus asterias. Next base: position 50,634,524 of record NC_135815.1, on the reverse strand, counting down.
ATTTCAACCTTCCTTCAGAAAGTTCTCTGAATCAGGGAATTGCATGAAGGAAAATTAAATTATGCTTAGATAGATAAAGGGCCTTGTGTAGTTGGAATAGTTGCTAAATTACATATTAAAAATATAGCTTTTATATTGGAAATTATATTGTGGGCAATGTTGTTTTTCCACATTCTGGGACAACATGCCACAATTCAGGAATGGTTATTGTGAGTAAAAACTTCTCTGTGAACCAATGAAGAAACTAACTGATGCAAGAAGTGACACAGATGGAATAATTCTGGTAATGGAAAGTACAGAGACAGCAAAAGTGTCTTCTGCAGAATTTTCAAATCAAAACTCATCATAGAAAGGACTGAGAGATGTGCATGATCCTAAAGAGTTAATGACGGTTAACATTAAATTAAATAGTTATGTCAGTGCTGAGACAGCACAAGAACTAACCATGCCTGCCAGCATTGAGGATACAGGGAACTGAATTGAGTTCAGAAAACCAGTTGCAAACTCAAAATGATTGGAATGAAGTAATTTGTGAATTGTGTGGAAGATTCAAAATCTTAGAAAGAAAACTTAAGATCCAAAATGATGGAGCTGTTGATATTCCTCAAAAATAGTTAAATAAAATTTGATGGGGATCAGTTTCGAAACTGACAGGTTACAAATTGTTTAAATATTAAACAAAGATACCAAACCTTTCAGCTTTAGCATAAAACAGCATCTGAATGATATCCTTAAAGTGGCTAAGGAATGTTTTGATCAAAGAAGGAACATAAAAGGTTTGAACTTGCTATCTCAAAAAGAGAATTTAAAATGTTTGAGTCTGGAAATGAACTTAAAAATGAAGATATTGACTAAAGAAGGAGACCATTTAACTATGTATTTAAACTGAGACCTTCTTTGTGGAGTTTAAAGATGAGAAAACTACAGACATGGAGTACCATAAAGTTCAAAAGCTGAAATCAACACAGACTGTTTTTAAGACTGAACTTGAAAATTCAACCATGCATAACAATGAGGAACTTCTTTTACAGATGGAGCTTTGGACCATAATTATTGTAACAGGAAGTCTTTCAGAAAATGTGGTAAAAAGTAATATTTTTCATCTTGAACTGGACATGGAATTCAGTGAACACTGCAAGGCTATGTCTTCATGGAGCTTAAGAACATGTTCTGGTTTAAATTTGTGTTTGTTTGCTGAGAGAGGGACTTAGTTACAGTTTGGATTGAACACTGAATATTTGCAGTTCAGAGAAATGCCCTGGGAGCCAATTGGTGCAGTTTGGGTTCAGGAGGATTCCTGGAGATCTAAGAAGGTGGTGGAAGTTTGCTGGTTCCATACTAGAAAGGATTGGGACTCAAAAGAAGTCCTGGGAACTATTTGTAGCCTGTTGCAGCTGGGAGAATTAAGTTCAGAGAAATCCAAGGGCATTGACAACTTAGTGAAGCGTGCAGTCTGCAAACGAGCTGGAATTGTGCAGGTAATTAGAAGCAGGAGTGAAGCTTTGTGAATCCTGTTGAATTTATTGCCAGGAAAAGGTATTATAGATTGTTTTACTTTTCTGACCTTGTATAGTAAAACTTACTTTGTTTGTTTAAAACTGTGGAATTTTGTGGCTTTATTCTCCTAGAGGGTACCTGGGATTTCAAACTTTGTCTACTCTAAATAAAAGATTATTGGTTGCAATACATTTTTAACAAGGCGCCATGTGGGACCCTGTCAAAAGCCCTGTTAAGTTCCAGGTACACTACATCAAACTAGCCTCACCGATCATTGTTTGGTACATTCTCAACAAATTCAGTCAAGTTGTTCAGATATGACTTTCCCTTAACAAATCCACGCTGAATATCCTTAATTAATCTTTGCCTTTCTAAATAATAATTTATATAGTCCTTCAGAATATTTTCCAATAATTTGCCCGTCACCAAAGTTAGGCTAACTGGTCAGTAATTATTCAGTTTAATCTATCCTCCTTTTTAAATAACAGTTTGATGTTCACACCATTCTTGTGGCCAGAGAGGATAGGAAAATGATGGACAGAGGCGATTTCCCCTTTTGCTTCCATTAATAGCCTGAGATTAATTTCATCTGGGCCTAGTAGTTTATCCACGTTCAAAGATACTAATGCCCCTAGTATTTTCCCGTCACTATGTTTACACTGTTACAATCAGATGGTATGGGGTAGAATGGTTCCCCTTTTTTCCCACTCCTCATTCGATCATAATAGGTTTTTAAAAAAATAATGTGCTTGCCAATTCAGTGAGTGTTTAACTGCTTTAATGCTGTGAGTGTAAAATATGCAGACAAGGCAGATTTTCTTTGTAGTTTTTTTAAAACAGAAAATGGTGTTTTGTACTTCATGCTTGATCTAACTAAAAACATTAAAACATCTCCAACTCTCACACTCATGTGCATTCAAGGGCAGGCACACACACACACGCGCGCATACACACGTGCTACATTGACTAGGTTTTTTAAAAGTCTGATAAAAATCAGTGGTAAATAAATCTTGTAGACTGATAGCTTGGATAGTTATATGGTTTGAGTCTGGGCTCCATGCTGGTTCTTCTGAATTCTGTGTTGAGGTGATTTAACAATGTTAACAGTTGATTTATATCATTTTTTCTGGGGACAGTAGCTGCTGGGTTGATTTTTAAAAACGCTACCTGTGGCATGTGACTGGTAAAACAATAGGCAGAGCTCAAACTTGTGTGATGGATGGATAGAGGCAGAGTCCACTCAGGAACATTTATTTTCTGTTCTTTGCTTCTTCTATTCTTTGACCTGGAGAAAAAAGGTTTTAAACACCAGGAGGGTTCGTTAGTTTACCACATGATCCCTTCTCACGCACTGACCAATTATTCAATCATGGTCATAACAAGTTGATTCCAGGTCCATAATTTAGACATGATTAAATTATGACTGGATGAGCTCCTTTCTCAGACAGGGTTTATTGTCCAAAGTGACTCTGTCTATTATTTGTTCGCCAATCAGTTGAATACATAAGAGATTGTATGGATGTTTTGTAAATAGGTTAGGATGGTGGTCACTCACATTTCTCTAATGTGATTGATTTTGATGTGTGTTTCTTTATAGCCTGACTCGGGTTTTAATGGATTTGGAGTTTGTAATGTACAGTCATCCAAATTTTCCACCATCTTAGAAGCTGCTGTTTTAAGTCACTGCAGTGCTCTTGTTCAGTCTTTTAAAACTCAAACACTGCTTTCATCCCAATATATAAAGTTATTTTTGATATAAAGCACAATATCATTGAATATTCTCAACTTTATCTGATAGTGAACACTTAGAAAGATTATGACTTTTCTTTGCTTGCAGCTAACAGGTTAATTTAGTATTTCACTCCTTGTCCTAATAGGATGCAACCGTAAAGTTCCTTTTTTGCTTCTACTAGGTAAACATCCTTACAGAACAAGTGATTAGCACTGCTGTCTCACAGCTCCAAGGACCTGGGTTCAATTCCAGCCTTGAGTGACTGTCTGTGTGGAGTTTGCATATTCTCCCTGTGTCTGTTTTCTCTAGGTGCTCTGGTTTCCTCCCACAGTCCAAAGATGTGCAGGTTAGATGGATCGACCATGGCAAATGTGTGGGGTGACAGGAATAGGGTGGGGAGGGGGCCTGGGAAAGATACTCTGTCGGAGAGTTGGTGCAAACTCGATGGGCCAAATGGCCTCTTCTGCACTGTAGGGATTCTATGAAAGAGAACCTAAGAGAGACTAGACTAGAAAGAATGTCTGACTTTGTGTTTAGGCTTATTAACACCAATTTATTTAGACTTGCGAATTGTTTTTCACAAAAATGGCAAGCTATGACATCTTTATGCTCCATTAATTGGTTTTATTTAGGGAAAATGGTTTCTCATACCAGTAAGGATGTCTATGGTTTAAACACAAATCTACTGATGCATTTAACCTTGAATCTTATAGCTTTAATTACTTGTGGTTTTTTCATAACTTTAAATAGCTGAAAGCTTCACAAAGTATTTTCCCTAATTTAAGATCAAGGGCGAAACTCCATTTTCTGTGGTCAGCTTTCAAGCTAAAATTTCATTTTAAATATATGCTGGGCATTTCCTTCATGATTTACAGAGCATTTTTCTGTCAACCTACATAATTAACAAATATCAACTGTAAGGCATTAACAGTATAAACAAAAAAAAACAATTGTAAGGATTTTACTCAGTTTATATCATTAAATACAAATGATAAGTGTTGCTGTGGGAGAAAAATATTTTAACTTCAGCAAGAGAAATATGTTTCTGTAAAGAATATATTTTATCAGAGAACAGATGAAGCTATTAATATGGCAAAAAGGAAGAATTAACAAATAAATTCTGAAGCATATACTGCAGATCCAGGCATAGATGTGAAGGGTTGAATGGATTTTTTCTGCTCTAATTAAGCTTCTATGGAAATTCTCTAGGTTGTGTTAATATTGCACATTTATTTTCCCTATCCAACAAACTTTGGAAAAAGCTCTTTCCCCATAGATTTCTAAAATTTGAACTCACTATTACCAACTAACCCTCACATTTGATGAATATTTTTTAAAAATGATATGGACATAAGACTCTAGTTATTCCTTAGAGAGCCATCAGGGAGAAAAATGTGACAGAAGTTTTTTTAAAAATCTGCTGTTGCTCAGTGACCAGCACTTTTGCCTCTGTGTTAAAAGGCCATGGGTTCAAGTTCCATTCCAAGACTTGAGCACAAAAGTCGAAGCTGACATTGAGGACTGAGCACTGAACTGTCAGGTCATGACTTTTGATGAGATCATCTGCCCTTTCAGATGATGCAGAAGGTCCCAAGCATTGTATCAAAAGGCAAGAAAATTCTCCCTGCTCTTATGGACCAATAATTTATTCCTCAATCGATATCACATAACAGATTACCTGGTCATTATCATATTGATGCTTGTGCGGTGAGGGGAAACTATTTCAGAAAAGATGAAAGGATATGCTAACAGGGCATGAAGATTTTAGGTACAAGGAGGCTGGTTTCCATAGACCAATTGGGTTTAATGGCCTATTTCCGTGCTATGAATTCCATGCGAATTATTTTTGTTACATAAAATATGTTATAATGCAGAAAAGAGTTTTGGAGGAAAGAGTAAAATACACACAATTATATATATTTTTAGTATTCTTAGAGTGTGCTTGTCTCCAGTCATGGGATATACCGTACTGAATCAGTAAATGTTATTTATTGCATTATTATAATCTGTACTCCTGTATTGGTTTCGGATAATGCGTGAGCAACGCCGCAGCAGACCTATGTCAGTGTCTATATACAGTATATACATACAACTATATAGTGGTATGGCGTCCACACTGATTTAACTGGTTCGTAAACTTGGTTGCAAACGGTCTGTTTCAATGGTTTTTGTTCAGCATTTCCGCTCCAGCGGAAAGGAAAGGGCAGCTGTGTTTTTCCTTGTATGTATGTCTGCCTTGGATCCAAATCAAAATGGTAAAATTGGCTCAACTGAACGGAATAGAATCAATAAATAAGGGTAAAATACATTTCAGCTAAACATTCGACTGTTTATTAATATTAAATATTATAATACCATTTACATGGAAAGTTTCTCCTGTGATGTTACGTTTTCCGCACCGTTAGGCGTCACTATTGATCCTTCTTTGTTTTTGAGGCGTGCGTAATGTTCGGTCTATATAACTTTTAAATATTACCTTTCCTCGAAAAATCATGATTTACCTGACCACAAATCAAAGTACTCTTGGCCGCATTTCCCGAAAATGGCTTGGCTACGACTGAATGAAAACGATGCAGCACAAAGTAAAGCATTTTTATCACCAAGACACATTTTAACATCTTACCATATACCTGCAACACAAATAATCCGTCACATAAATGGCGAACATTACTCAGCCGCCTTCTCTGAGCGATAAAAATGCTCCACCATGGCGGACTTATTTTTCTCTCTCAGAGTCTCCCGCAGAACAAGATGGCGGAGCGATACAACTTGGGAGGGGCGAGGCGGATTGATCGTTGGATTCGGGATGCTTGAATGCGTGAGAGGAGCGCGTGTAGGGCGGTGATGAGGCTGGTTGAGTGATGTTCCACGGCCGTTAGTCGGCTCGTGCTCCAGCTAAGCGTAGTTGTGAGGACGCGTGTGCTGGTATTCGAAATACCGTTAGCGATGTTGGCATTTATTTCCGAAACATCAATTTCCAGTTCTCCTTATTTTAATTTATCCCTTTAAACAAAAGATAGACGGATACTAAGCGTCATTTCAATTTTTTCCTGGAAATAAGTTGGTTTTTCAAATCTTGTGTTAATTTGTCGGGGGGGGGGGGGCGGGGTGCGAGAGATGATGGTTGTGCTCTGAGGGCTTTCCAAAGGAATTCGTGTATGTTGCAGGAAGAAGGCGGTTTTCCTAAAGTGATGTAGGCACAGTAATCTAAATCAACATTTTGCACTAAAATGAATTTGGCGATGTTTCGGTTGCATTGCAAATGATCAAGATTTCAACAGCCTTTGCTTAAAATGGATCCTTTGAAATAAGATTTCGCCTGTATCTAGGATGCTAAAAGTAGGAACACGACGACAGGCAGCAGCAGTGGATTTTACAGTTTAAAAGAATCCCTTGTTTCTTTATCCCTGTTGAAAATGGAGAACGATTTTACTACGCTTCTGGAACAGTTTATGTCTGATCCCTTGGTAACTTGGGTAAGAATGTTTCGATTGTTTCTTTCAGATCTTTCATTTCAGTAAATGCAACTGAGGGTGCAGGTTACGCAAATACTAAATATGTTTGTATTAAAATGAATTTTTATTTATTTCCACCCCTTCAGGTGAAGACTTTCGGGGCGTTAGTTCCGGCAACTGAAGAAGCACTTTTGGAATACATGGAGTTGGTTGACGGCATCGTTCTCAGTAACATCATGGTTCAAATGTAGGTATACACTTGTAGACGCGTTCAAAAAAAGTGTTGAATGTAGTTGTGTATTCTATATTGGATATTTAAAATACATGTAATATGTGGAAAATTTGTCTATCCAATTGAACTGAATCCCAAGGTCCTTGACATCCCCTTGATGAGACAGACATTCAGTAGAGAATTCCTAAATTATGTTTCAATGGGAAGATATCCCCTACGGGCCGAGGACTCGTTTTGCTTTTATATTGTCATTTCCGCGCCCCACCCCCTCGCATTCTGTGGAGCGATCTGATTTCGAATAGTATGTATACTTAACGGTAGCTGAGAAAATCGGATCAAGCAGCTACAGCATTTCATTGAGCCCACAAATCATGGGTTGATGTCGTCCGTGAAAGTCTAATATACACGTACTTTCGGATTTGGTGTTTTTACCTTCTGGGAGCTAACCTTTTCCATCCACGGGTATTCTTTTTGGAGATGTTTCTTATTTATCTGCAATATACGTTTAAATAAAGTCGTTTTGCTGATTACACTATCAAACAGATTCAGGTAAAGTGCAGTATATTGCTGAATTTCTATCAAACTCACAATGAAGCTGATTCAACTGCGTGTACTGTATTAATGACATATTTTAAAGAAAATAGGCAGACATTGTGCATATTTGATGGGGAGGTACTATTTATTGTGCATCTCCTTAACTGCTTTCGTTTTGCATGTAATTTATATGGGAAGTACCTTCAGCAGGTAATTGTGACTCAAAATCATTAGAAAGACTATGTAATTTCTGTCAACTGTTGAAACATCCTTAATTATTTTAAAAAAGCTGATTACAATTGGTTATAAGCTATTCGAATAAACATTCAGTAGAAACATCTTTACAGAGTGGTCAGAATGGAAAAAATAACCATTTCGTGGTTGAAATGAATAGCATACCATAAAGCATTTAGAATCATAGAATTCTACAGTGCAGAAAGAGGCCATTTGGCCCATTGAGTCTGCACTGATCACAATCCCACCCAGGCCCTTTCCCCATAACTCTATATTGTCATTTCCATGCCCTAGCTCGTCCCCCTGACACTGAGGGGCAATTTAACATGTCAGTCCACTCTACCCACAAATCTTTGGAGTGTGGGAGGAAACTGGAGCACCCAGAGGAAACCCACGCAGACACGGTGAGAACGTGCAGACTCCACACACAGTGACCCAAACGGGGAATTGAACCCGGGTCCCTGGTGCTGTGATGCAGCAGTGCTAACCACTGTGCCACCATGTCGCCCCATTTAAGGTGAACCTGCGTAAGTACACAAAGGAGGAAGGGTTGCATGATATGCTGATGGATCTAAAGAGCATGGCGAACAAGCAGGAAAAGGGATTAAAATGGGTGACTTAATGAAAAAGTACATGATAAAAACAAACAGTTTGGCCTATGTAACATGGCTCTGTAAGATATTAGTTCAAAAATAATTACTTTTTTGAGGTAACATGGATCCATAACTTAAGCATCACTAAATGTTTTGACAATACTAAAGGTGTCATAGTTAAATCATGCTGCTGCCATAAATTTTCACACTGACTTTGATAAAACTGGACTTTGGACCAGCACAGAGTGAGATGATATAGTTCTACTTCTGAGCCACGTTGACCAGAAAAAGTTTGGATTGAAATCATGGTATCTTTCTGCTGAGAAAGGGAGATGTTGTTAGATCATAATTGCATGTATCACTGACAAGTCATCAAAGATGATGTTGGAAGGAGCCCGGAAGCAAATCATCGACCCTCATGGGAGTAGAGATGTGAGAACTACAAAATATGATGTAAAAAAAGGAGGAATACTTGAAAGCAATGATTTCGAAAAGGAAATTACAAAATAGCATTTTAAAAATTATTTTGTGCATCTCAACTGAAGATGTTTGGATTTGGCAAGTGTTACAGAATGCATTTTAAATATAGCAATTCTTAAGCTTGAGCTGTCATTATAAATTGCATATAATGAATTTAAAATTTCAACCAAATTCTTGTCATCTGTACAGTAATTGATGTCTTATTATCAGTAACCTTTTTGCCAATAGAAATGCCAGCAAGAAGGCTTTACAAGTTCTAGTAATTGCATTGAAAATCAAGCATAAATGTCTTAAAAAAAAAGAAACCTTTTGGCATTATATCTTAAAACGTTTGCTTTTTAAAAATAACAGTCCCAAAAATGCTGCTGTTAGATCATAATTGCACAATTGGTTGGTAAACACTATATATGTCTGCTTCATAATCTAAATTTATTGTACATCATTCTCCTCTTAAGTTCTGGATGCAATCTGAATACCCATTTTTAAAAATTCATTCGTGGGGCATGGGCGTTGCTGGCTGGCCAGCACTTATTGCCCATCTCTAGTTGTCCAAAGGCAGTTGAGAGTCTACCACATCGCTGTGGCTCTGGAGTCACATGTAGACCACATGCCAGATCAGATAAAGATGCAAGATTTCCTTCCCTAAAGGACATTCGCGACCAGATTGGTTTTTCCAACAATCGATAATGGCTTCATGGTCATCAGTAGATTCTTAATTCCAGATTTTTTAATTGAATTCAAATTCTGTCATCTACTGTGGCAGGATTTGAACCCGGGTCCCCAGAACATTAGCTGACTTTCTGGATTAATAGTTTAGTGATAATACCACGAGGCTATCACCTCCCCATATTTCGTATTAGTGTTTGCCACAGGTGTTGCCAGCAGTTAATGTTGCCCATTGAAAACATTGCCATTTTCAGTTAGAAAATGCAGAGGGATTACTGACAGTGCATGCAGATTAATTCCTGTTTCCTTTGGACTCCAAATTTTTTTGTGTTCTTTGATGTAACACTAAGAATCTGACATTTCACTTGGATACAGAGCACATCTGTGCAAAGGTATGATATAGAATAATTTATGTACAGTAATTTGTTCTCTGCTCTTTCAATTCTCTTAGGGCCTCATTTTAATCTTAACTATCTGCTTTCTCTTAAAGTTCATTTGAATATTAGAATATTCAAGGCCTCTTCAAGAAAAGGCTGAAATGTTCTGGGAACCATTCTATTCTTTCTTACAAGTCTTACAAGCGGAAACTGTGTATTTTTAAATAGCAACAATGCTCAATGCCCAGAAGTAATTAATTCTGTGCTTTTCACTTTATATAAAAACACATTAGGGGACAGTGCCCAGTGTCATCACAAATCATTAAGTACTTCCTAATTGACTAATAGAAACTCAAATCAAATGTAAACAATCCCTTGCCATGTGTTTGGGATGGGTGAGTAATCTGGATTTAATAATGCATTAAATAAATATGTTTTCTGCATCTCTTTGCAAAAGTCTGTTTCCTTCCACATGTTGGCTGCAATGAATGGCAACTGCTTTGTTTGAAAAAAAATGCTCATTTCAGTCTTTGTTCTGGTTATTTATTTGAAATAGACATGTTAATTGGTGATATTCCAATTAAAGAAAAAAGATAGCAGTTGAAGATGTATCCTCCAGGATATAGTTGTAATTGTACAGGAAACACTTCATTGGATTCTTCAATATCACAAATTGCATATGAAGCTTGCCCTTTTGTTTTTGTTTTAAACGTAGTCATCGACAGATGGTTAGATATTTGTTGTTAGATTACAGTCTGGTTTTAAGCTGTGCTAGAGCTCCCATTAAGTTATCAGATTTCAAATCAAATGAATTTTGTTCAGCGTGTCAGTGATTCCTCATGGTTAACTATCTGAAAGCTTTTGGGGGTGGTGGGGTGGGAATGTTGGGGCTGGAGTGGAGGTGGGGGCATGGGGAGGGAGCTGAAGTGAGGTCAATCACTTTTTCGTGATATTAATTAAATTATATAGTTATATTTCTAATGGAGAAGGACTGCACTACTAGTTTCTTCCAGTTCAAATGAAATTGATGTCAGTTGTCATAAGTAGGTTACTCAAAAATGCAAATGGCTGTAGGTCATTCTTTACACTGTGCTGACTATTGACTTGTGTGCAGAATTGGCCTATTTCGCTAGGCATCTTGTCAGTGAAGCATTTTAATTTTCGAGTTTACAAAGAAATCCATTCATCTGTAGTATGCTTATTGTCCTGGAAAGGATCTGCACACTGACAAGCAAGTTAGCCTTTGGCACTTTTACCATTCTATTGGATGAATGCAGTATTTAGAAAATGTTTATTTTTTCAGTGAAATCTCAATTATTACACACAATATATGAATTTTTATTGATCTCTCATAAGAAATACTGGTATGTTGCACTCTATTTCAACCATCGTGGTTCATTTGTTGAGTTGACTGAGCCAATGAGGTTTATTTGATAAATATTTGAGTCAGGCATATTTAATTCATGTTTATGGAAAGTTATCCATTAACCATATTTAATGGAAGTATGCTTTGTTGGAAAAACTATGCATCATATAAGGTCAAATTGTTGTGAAATGCTAGCAAAACTGCATAACATCTGTCATAGGGAAAATGTTGGAAGTTATTAAAGATGTTGTGGCAGGACTTTTGGAAAACGTCGGTATGGTTTTGTGAAGAGAAAAGCATATTTAACCAGTTCATTAGCGTTCTTTGAAGGAGTCACGTGCTGTGGATCAAGGGGAACTGGTGGATGTACTACACTTAGATTTCCAGAAGGCATTTGATAAGATGCCACATCAAAGATTATTGTGGAGGATAAAAACTCATGGGGTACAGGGTAACATATTGGCATGGGTAGATGATTGGCTGGTTAACAGGAAATAGATGTAGTCATAAATGGGTATTTTTTCTGCTTGGCAGGATGTAACTAGTGCCACAAGGATCAGTGTTGAGCCCTCGGCTTTTTATTAATGTCTTGAGGGGATTGAAGATATGGTTGCTAAATTTGCTGGTGATATAAAAAAGTAAGTTGTGAAGATGCAAGGAAGCAACAAGGGGACATAGGTTAAGTGAGTGGGCAAAGATCTGGCAAATAAAGTATAATGTGGGGAAAAGTGCCATTGTCTGTTTTGGCAGGAAGAATAAAAGAAGCATATTATCTGAAAGATTGCAGAGCTCTGAGTTTCAGATGGATCAGATAGTACAAGAATCACAAAAGGCTAATATGCAGTTACAGCAAGTAATAAGAAAAGCTAGTAGAATATTATTGTTTATTACAAAGGGAATTGAATTCAAAAGTAGGAAGGTTATACTTCAGTAGTACAGGACATTGGTGAGATCACATCTGAAGAACTGTGTATGGTATTGGTCTCCTTATTTAAGGAAGAATGGAAGGCATGAGAAGGTTTACTAAACTAATACCAGGAATAGGCAGATTATCTTGTGAGGAAAGATTGGACAGTCTAGGGTTGTAATGCTGGAGTTTAGTAGAGTAAGAGATGACTTGATTGAAACATATAAGATCCTGATGAGGGGTCTTGGCAAGGCTGATTTGGAGAGAGCGCTTATTGGCAAGGCTGATTGGAGAGAATTTAAAACTAGGGATCAATGTTAAAAATAAAGCCATTTAAGGCAGAGATGAGAAGAATTTTTATTTTGAGTTGTGAGTCTTTGGAATGCCCTTCCTTGAAAGGCAGCTTCCAATGCCTTTTAAGTTTTCAAGGCAGAGATAGGTTAATGTGTATTTGCATTTAAACTTGGTTTTGATATGTGGAACTGGGGGAAATGGGTGGGTAAGAGGTCTACTTACACTGCTCCTGGCCTTGTATCAAATTCTAATTCTTGGATTCATTGAAAGTATTTTCAATGCGGTGATCATTCCTTGTTTGGGGATTGTTTGTGGCTCTCCTTTCTATTGGGGAGCTAGGATCAATGACACAATAGAGTAACGGCCAATAGGCCAAGGTTACTCCCATCACTCTTATACGTTGAATAAGGCAAACTGCCCCATCCCTAGGCACCCAAGATGCACCAATTAGGCCCCACCAAGATTCCACCCATTTCCCCTCATCAAAAAAACCCCAACAACAGGATGATACACCCATTGTACATTCCATGAGCCAAGTAATCAAGTAACCACTGTCACACACGGCTAAATAAATATAGAAGACCAACCCAAGAAAGGCTCGATATCCAAGGATTAGCCAACCGCACCCGGGTATGCACCAGTACAAATTTCCTCCTACACCAATAGCACCAGAGGCGCCAACAATGAAAAAGAGAGAACCCAGTCTTTTCCAGTCTGTCTGTACCTTCATAGGAGACGAGCAAGGGTTCCTTAATAACAAAAGTGCAAAAAATTGTTCCAATAGGTGCGACACCAATTGTCCCCACAATGAGGACTTATAAAGCCATACGAAGCCACTTACCCTCCACCCTGCTGTGGCACTACTCATCTACAAATAAAGTGAAGGGTACCAAAAATGTACTCCCTTAGTATAAGTGTAAGGCACATTATGGCACATTTTTTTTTTGAAAAAGGTAAATACCACACAACTCTCATGTCATACAGCTAAATCCGCATGCTCCCCAATAGAAAGGAGACCCACAGACAATCCCCAAAAAAGGAAATATCTCTGTATTACAAACATTGAAACCCAAGATTTAAAATTTGACATACAGCCAGAAGCAAGGTGGGCAGATCCCTATTGCTCACCCCATTTCCCCTGGTACCACACATCAAAATCAAGATGTATTTTGCAATTGTAGTCCTATTAAAATTTTATAGTGTTTATTATGTTAATTATTTTAAGATGTTTATTTTGAATAGCAAATGAGACATATTATGCTTTAAAACTTCATAACTTAAAATCTAAAGCTATACATTTTATCACCTGTCCTTTAACCATGTAGTAATTGTTTCAAGAAGCAGGTTAGTTTAACTATGCATGCTTATTTTAGTGACTCTATTTATAGTATTCTGTTTTGAATACCTAACCAAATAATGCATGGATAATATACTGTATTTATTGTTTGTACGAGCAGGTACATTACAATTTAGAGCTTAGGCTGGGTCAATAACTAGTAATAGATTGAGGAGACTTGTAGTGAATTAAGATCCATAGTAACATAGGCCTCTTTAAAATAGCAAAGAAAAGTTGATTCTGCTTGTCAAGGGTATGACTTCACACCCTATTTTAATTGGCTAGTTGAGGTTTCTTTTTTGTCAATTGCCGTGTTCTTGCTAGGAACGTTTGGCTTGGGACACTATTTTGTAGCTTGAGATGAAAGGGAAACTGCTTTTGGGAGTTTGTGATGATGCAAAAGAACTGAATAGTCATGTAAAATCATTCTCCAAAGAGTCCAGCATACAAGTATTATCTTTAATGAGAAAGTCTTTTAGTCCTACAGTAACAGTTAAAGCAATAGCAGTGGAAAACATTAATTATTAATGCTAAATGTATGAATAATGAATGGGAGCAGGGAAACAACATTTTAGTAATTTAGTAGACTTGGCAGCATGAGTTGAAGAGATCATGATAAGAATGTGATGTTACATGTCTTAATTCAGCAAATGATCTATCTTCTTTGAATTGCATTTAACTTACGGTGGAGATGTTTTAGCTAATGGAATGCAAAGAGTTGTGCAGCAAAGCGGTCACCCACTCTGCGTTTGTTTTCCCCAGTGTTGAGCTGACCACATTGGAGTGGTGAATAATATGCTAAATTGAAAAATACATGTAAATTGCTGTTTTATCTGAAAGGAGTGTTGGTGTCTTGGAGGTAAAGGGGCAGGTGTTGTATCTCCTGTGCTTGCATGGAAAGGTCCATTGGAAGAGGATGGTGTTTGGGGTAATTGTGATGTATACCTGGGTGTCCTGGAAAGGCTGAGAGCAGAAGTGTGCAAAATAAATCTGACATGATCAAGGGCCCTGTCAATACCACGGTCAATGGGGGCTGCAGCATCATTGAGGAAAAAGGAAGGGCGTGTCAGAAGTACTGGTGTGGAAGATTGCATTATGAGTACAGATATGACAGAGGTGGAGGGGCTGATGGAATGAAATGAAATCCTTGTATGAAACTGAATGTGAGGAAATGTAGTGAAGGGAGTTGTGGAGCCATTAGGCTTAGAAGTTATCAAACATTCATCATCTGTCACCATAGTCCAGCGAAAGGAATTGTCAGAGAGTTAACATTTGGCCTCATCTACATAGAGGCCTGTTGGCCAAACAGCAGCACCAACCGGTCATCAAGTTTGATGACCATGTTTGAGTTGGATCAGGGAGGACAAAGGGAAGCAAGTTCAGAGGGGAAGAATTTAGAATAAGTGAGGGGAGTAAGAAATTGAGACGGTTGATCTCATTCCAACAGTTCTCAATGAAGATCAAAAGAGGGTAAGAGGCCAGAGGGAGATGTCCAAATAGGGGGAAAGTACTGGAGACTGGTAGAAGGGTGGCTCAGGACTCCTGGTGTCGCAGCAAAGGAAGAGCAGCTCAACATTGCGCCAAGCATGAAATTTATTGAGGTGGTAGCACAAGGGAATAAAGCTGAGTCCTTTGCAATTGACGGGTTGTTCAGGTCAAGAGAGGGGAAGGTCAGAGGGTATTGTGAATACACAGCCAGAGGTGAGATTAGAAGAATGGATGGAGTCAAAAGTGACTGGGAAGGAGGATTTGGAACTTATGATTCTTTTCACTTGAAAGGAAGAGAACACATTGTTTTTCTGTGGTGTTGGATGACCAAAGGGTGAAATGTGGAGCAGGACAGCTTTGAGTTAGTAATTGGTGCTGCTGAAGAGAGAGGTATACAAGCTACATGTATAGCTTTTGACCTGAACTGGAAAACATCTTCAGTTTATCTCCAATTTTCACTCTTCGCTCGACTTTATGTGGTCCGTTCCTTCCTATCCATTCCCAGGCACCTGTCTCCATTTCGGGGGATAAGTTATTGGCAGATACTCATTACAAACAGACTGATTTCCATGGCAATTTGGACTACACTTCCTCACACACTGTTTCCTGTAAAGGCTCTATTCCTTTTCCTCTGTCTCAGAGGAGGTGGTCGCATAGTGTATTGTCATTGGATGAATAATCCAGAGACCCAGGGTAATGATCTGACCTCCGTGGCAGGCGGTGAAATTTGAATCCAGTAAAATCTGGAATTCTGTTGTAAAAATCCATCTGGTTCATCCTAATGCCCATTAGGGAAGAAAATTTGCTATCTTTCCCTGGTCTGGCCTACATATGATTACTGATCCAGAGAAATGTGATTGACTCTTAAATGGCCCAGGGAGCCACTAAGTTGGCCAATTAGGAATAGGCAATAAATGCTGGGCCAGTCAGTGATCCCATGAATGAATTTTAAAACTACTTGCATATGCTACCTTACAACACCAGGGACTTGGGTTCAATTCCAACCTTGGATGACTGGCTGTGTGGAGTTTGTGCGTTCTCCCTGTGTCTGCATGGGTTTCCTTTGGGTGATCCGGTTTCCTCCCATAGTCCAAAGCTATGCATCTTGGGTGGATTGGCCATGCCAGATTGCCCCTTAGTGTCCAAAGGTGTGTAGGTTAGGGGGATTAGCAGGATAAATGTGTGGGGTAACGGGGATAGGACGGAAGGTGGGCCTGGGTAAGATCCTCTGTCGGAGAGTCGGTGCAGACTCGGAGCTGAATAGCTTACTTCACTGTAGGGATTCTATGATTTGTCCTGATGATGCATCCTTCCAAACTAACCCGCAACCCCTACCATGGTTGACAGGATCATTAACAGTGTCCAATCGGCAGGTGGGTGAGGAGAAATTAAGTCGGCATATGGGCAACAAGCCAGATTTAGTCCTCCTTACTTGGAATAAGAAGCTACCAGTCCTGCGTGTGCACTCAGTATGGTGGCAGCTATGGGGTTTTCCCCATGTAAATGAGGAGGGGAGCCAACATTGGCGAGAACGAGGGCAAGGAGAGAGGGCAGAGCTGAGTGGCGGACCCTGCAGTTGGCTGGTATGGTCGAAGGTGTATATAGGATGAGGGTGACATGGGGACAGAAGAAAGCGGGTGACATAACACCCTGCAGCAGGCACCTCAAAGCACTGAAGCAGTACTGGTGGTGCTTCCATAAGATCCTCCAAATCCAGTGGCAAGAAAGACAGTTCATCAGTAGTGTCCTCCAAAGCCAATATGTCGAGCACCAAGGTACTAATCACTCAAAACCAGTTCTGCTGGGTAGGACATGTTGTTCATATGCCTGACACCAGACTCCCAAAGCAACTGCGCTACTCTGAACTCGATCGTGGCAGGAGGCTTCCAGAAGGCCAATGGAAATGCTTTAGGGGTGCCCAAAAGTATCCCTGAAGAGGTCAAACATTCCTGCTGATTCATGAGAGTCCCTGGCTTGTGACCAACCAAAATGATGAATGTTTATTCAGGAAAGCACTGAACACATTGAGAGAGTTCATTAAGGACACACACAAGAGAAGTCGCAGCATTGGAGAGACTGTACAAACTTACAACTAATTTACCCTACCCTTCAAGCATGACAAATAGATGTGGCATTCCGTAGATCATAAATTGGACTCATCCACCATCTATTGAACTGGAGTGGAAGCAAGTCATTCTTGATTCGGAGAGATTACCAAAGAACATTTGTGCAACAGAAGGCAATCTCCAACAGAAGGCAATCTCCAACAAAAGGGAATCTCGCCATGACGTTCCATAGCATTTCCATTGCTGAATTTCCCCGCCATCAACATCCTGGGGTTTACCATCAACCAGATAGATAAATATTGTGGCTGCTAGAGCAAGTCAGAAGCTGGGAATTCTGTGGCAAGCCACTCATCTTCTGACTCCCCAAAACCTGTTCACTATCTAAAAGGGTGGCACAGTGGTTAGCACTTCTGCCTCACAGCTCCAGGGTTCGATTCCAGGCTTGGGTCACTGTCTGTGCAGAGTTTGCACATTCTCCCCATGTCTGCCTGGGTTTCCTCCGGGTGCTCCCATTTCCTCCCACAGTCCAAAGATGTGCTGGCTAGGTGCATTGGCCATGCTAAATTGCCCCTTAGTGTCATGGGATGCGTAGGTTAGAGGGATTAGTGGGGTAAATATGTGGTGACGGGTGGATGGGATTGTTGTCGGTGCTGAATGGCCTCCTTCTGCACTGTAGGAATTCTATGAAAAGACAAGTCAGGAGTGTAATGTATTACTCTCCATTTGCCTGGATGAGGGTGGCTCCAACAACATGTAAGCTTGACACCATCCAGGACCAGGCAGCTGATTGGCACCCCATCCACCTTAAACATTCACTCCCTTCATCACCAACAATAAATCATCAAACCTCCTTTGACAGCACCTTCTCAAACCTGTGCCCTTTACCAGGTGGAAGGACAAGAGCAGCAGATTCATGGGAATACCACCACCTGCAAGTTCCCCTCCAAGCCGCACACCATCCTCAATTGGAACTATATTGCAATTCCTTCACTATCACCAGTCAAAATCCTGGAAGTCCCATTATAACAGCCCTATGGATGCATGTACACCAGCTTGACTACAGTGATTCAAGGTGGCAGCTCACTGCCACCTTCTCAAGGGCAACAAATTCTGGCCCTGCCAGCAATGATTAAAGTAATGAGAAAAACTCCTGAATGAATGACAGTTGACCATAAACCTCCCCATTAGTTCCAAGAAACTGCTGTTATAATTCTTAAAAAATGTTCTTTTGTCTTATTTTCTCTCTTGTAATCAATATTTTTGTCTCTTACCAATGAATAATTTGGTTGCTCAAAGATTTTGAAAGGATATAGGGCAGCATTTTAAACTTTGGCAAGGACATAAAATGAGCAATGTCTGATCGACTATCATGGGGCACCCCATCTGCTTTTTCTTTTTATAGAGTAGTTAAATTAGGAATCATTCATATTTTTATTATATTTAAAATCCTATCATATTTTGAACTTTAGAAGTTTCAGTTGATGGGAACAATTATTCATTATTCTGTTAAGCATTTTGGGTGATCTGATTTTCTGAATTTTACTTTAGGGTAGTTATTTTCATGTATCCTTAGTAATTTTGTATTGGCAGTTTTCTAGCTGCTTTTAGTTTTTTAAAATTTGTATGTTTTCTATTTCAGTTCTGATTTGCTCCTGTTGAAACCTAGCCACGAAATATGATAACAACGTAATGTTATAAGAAGTAAATAAGAAATGTCTGCTACATTGATTACATGGCTATATATTACCAGTGCTTTTTGACTTCTAAACAGAATATTTAACCACAATTTTCTGGCTACTTGTTTTTCAGCAACCCTAAATCAGTAAATCAAAGGCTGAACAAGCAAGTAAACAATGATATTTCACTCCGAATTCAAAATTTATCCAGTTTGGTGCATCATATTAAATTGTATTATCAGGTAAGTGATCAGATAAGCAAACCCTTTGCTTCCATCTTAAAAGTATCTTTGGGACTCCTTATATTGCAAGTGTTTCTGCCATTTTGGTGATAATGTATGGATGGGAGGTATTTAGAGTTCTGCAAACATGATATATGCGAACATAATGTTCAGTCCTTTGACTATTTTTAAAATATCTCTGTTTATATCTCTACTTCTGGGGAAAGAAAATTAGGAGAGTGTAAAACAGCCTGCTGATTTGCTGTTATGTGTTTTGTGCTATTGGTGGTCAAAGCCAACTGGTTGGATAGGCTATCTTAAAGATTTGGTAAATTTATCATAATGATTTGAAAAATTGAGTGTTGAACTAATCTAGGTTAAGAAGAATTACCCATCTAATTTTATGAGGGCTCAACTTCCTCAATGAAGAAACATTTGGAGAGGATACATTGATGTAATAAAAAACCTTTTGAAAGGCAAGGCACTTTGTTTTGAACTTCTCAAGGAATAAAAGAAAGTGAAGCTAAATTGGGTAAAAGCATGTTCCTAGAAAAAATAACTCCAGTATTTCAAGGTTGTGAAATGTTTTGAGGCCGTTAGGATAAGTGTAAAAAGGAGTTGAGGATAAAAGTAGGAGTAGGATGGCTACATTGGAAAAAGGATAATGGATAATAGCAGTTATGTTAGAAGTCAGAACAATTGAAAATGACAAATGTAACAGCCATTTGTAAAGATGTTTCTCATCTATCATAGTGCTTGGGTTGCATTCTGAGTCTTTGACAGAACTAGGGTTTATTTTAAGATCATGGAGAACTGAGATTTCACAGCATTGGTGAGAACTGTTAAACCAGATTCATTTCTGAATGAAATGCTGCCATGGATTAATCAGAGGACTGAAAAGAACATGAACATCAATATTGATCCATTCCCCTGTTCTATTGGCAAGGTATCACTCACTATTGGTCTTGTGAAGTTTGGGTGGCAGAGAGTGTCTCTGATGGCCGTATAACGTCTTGGACTGTCAAACTACCCCAAGTGCCTTATCTTAGTAGTGGCTGGAGAAACAGAGTTTGGAACAGAGACTTTTAATTTGCTGGCAATGACTGTGAAAGAATAAATCAGGTTTTAATTACATAACTTAATGGTCTTTAAAGTTATTAAGATTAATGGGAAACTTTCACTAAAATTATTTTTCATTCTCAGTTTGACAGTTGGAGACATTATACTTCATTATTATAACTTTTAGATTCATCAGCATTCCCAGGGAATCAATCCATCCACAGGCACCAATGGCTATCTTTTCATGTGGAAGTCTAGGCACCAGTGACAGCCATTTCCATACGCCCATAGAAAATTTAAAGTTATTGAAAATGCCCACCTCAGTGCACAGATTCATTGCTGATTTAGCGCAGTCTTCGTAAACTTTCTGATCCCTGACTTCAAATCTAGATTTTCCTTGTTTGTTGTTGCCTCCCTTTCCCTGAGCATTTCAAAGTATAGTTATTTTGATCAAGTGTTTAACCATGTACCTTTGGACAATGTACCTTAGTTTTCCTCTGTCCATTTATCTCTGTTTTGGCTACCACTCTGGACCCAAATCAGTCACTTATTTCCCCTTTTTAACTCTTCTGTAATCATGCCTCCTTTCTCTTCTCCACCCTCTGGTATACTACCCTCACAAGCCCCAATTCTTTTTCATCATCATTCCCACTCTGCCAATGCTGTCTCAGGATTGACTGTCCTAGAGCTTCGCTTCTCTCTCTCTTTCCCCCCCACCATGGATAAGGGGAACCCCTGCACTGGAGCTTCCTAGAGGTCAGCCTGGTAAGGCTGCTTACTTTTACCTCTAACATGGCCTAACTTAAACTCTGCCTCAACTCATCTGCTGCTGAAAACATTGCCTATGCCTTGTTTAACCTCCAGATTTAAGTATTCCAGCCAGCCTTCCTTCCACCCCCCCACCTCTCCCCCCACCGCCCCAACCTAAACGTGCTCATCCAAATTCTGCAGCCCATATCTTATATCAAGTCTCATCCACCCATCATCCCGTGCTTCCTGTCTAACTAACCCTCAATTATAACATTTTCATCCTTATTTTGAATCCGTCCATGGCCTTGCTTCTTCCTTCCTATCCAAGCAACTGCAGATCTATAAGCTTTCAATATATCTGCAATGTCCTAGCTCTGTCTTGTTGCGCATCCCTGATTTTAATTGTTCAATTGTTGACAGTTCTAGCTGTCGTCCCATTTTCTACTGTCAGTAAACAGGAGATCACCCAGAAAACTCTGCCTATGTCCTAGGGCGCACAAAGTGTCACTCAGCCATCATTGCTTTTGTATGCTGATCTACATTGACTCCAAGTTAAGCAATGCCTTGATTTTAAAATACGAACCTTCTGTTTCAAATTCTTCCATGGCCTCACCTCATCTACACTGGTCCAATTCTGGCCTATTGAGCACCCTGACTAATCCCACTTTGATGTTTGTGCCTTCAAGGCCAAGGCCTTGAACTTTAGACTCCTCTCCATAAAATCTCCGTCCTCCTACCCTCTTGTCTTTTTTTGTTGATGTTTTTGAATCTATCTATCTCTTTGACCAAACTTTTGGTCGTCTGGCTTAATATTTCCTTCTGTGGCTCGGTGTCAGATTTTTATTTGATAACATTCCTATGAAGCATGTTGGCACATTTTAAACAGTAAGAATTCTATTTAAAAACAAGTCATTATTGTTTTTGATTGCAATGTTACAAGATGGGTGTGTAACTTAAAGTTTCTTTAGAAGCATTTGTGAAAATGGTTTGGGCAAGGATGCTTATGGCTGGTATTACCATGGACATGTACCTCAGAATTCTCAGGGAACTATGGGGGACTGCATGTGAACTATTGTTTAAGTATTCAGTAGTTAATTGAGATAGAATCATACAATCCCTACGGTGCAGAAGGAGGTCATTTGGCCTATCGTGCCTGCACCGACAGTAGGCCCTATGCCTGGAACTCCACGTATTTATCCTGCTCGTCCCCTGACACTAAAGGGCAATTTAAGCATGACCAATCAACCATGGGGGAGGAAACCGGAGCACTCGGAGGAATCCCACACAGACACTGGGAGAATGTGCAAATTCTGCGCAGACGGAGATCTGAAACTGGAATTGAACCCGGGTCCCTGGCGCTGTGAGGCAGCAGTACTAACCACTGTGCTGCCCCTAAGTTAGATATAGGTTAGTTTCCATAGATTGGCAAATAACGGCACATGCCTTTATTTAAAAGGGGAAGCAATTGGATCCTGTAAATTCAGCTTTGTAGAAACTGCTTGAAACAGCTCTGAATTTGTCAGAGCTGTTATACTGCTTGCTCAAAGCTAGCCAACTATTTGGAGATGAATGCAATTTTTGGGTTCAGAACTAATTTGAATGCAGGCTGAGCACCCTGCTGCAATTCACTTGTTGTGAGGGTGGCAAATTGGCTGATCAACAAGACAGGCCTAACAAAGTGTGGTCCTAATCTCAACACAGCACAGGTTAGCCGTGTTCCTGCTCTTCTCGACCCGATAAATGTTTTTGGACCTCTTTAGTGAGAGACCATAAGTGCTCACTTAAGGGACAGCTGCTCAAGCTGCTTATTGCCAAGGCAGAGGATGCCAAGTGTGCAATTCAACCATTTCTACCTGAAAAATGCAACAAAATTGGTGTTGGACTTCAATTTAACCCCAAAATATACATGCATTCTCCGTGTCCATGTACAGTCCCATCTGAAAATTGAATTAGACTTTCCCAATTTCCAATAGCTGGTTACCTCTTTTTCAAATGGAAAAACCAGTGGCTGCAATTGAATTTTGATTCTATTATATTTTAATACTTTAATGAAAGGTTTGTTTGATGCATTTCTCAAAAGCCTGGGCTTGACTGTGATCATTTATCCTTGCTGATTTTTAATTGTGCCACATATCTACTTTATAGGTAAGGATGAATTAGTAACTAATGATGAAATATTTAGCACAGATATTCTTGTCAGTTGCTCAAAATTATTTTCAAAAGCTTTAGTCAGGTAAAATTTATATTGAGTATCTTAAAAGAGAGGCTGTCCTTTTGTGTATCCAGTAGCGTTAAGAAGATAAATGGGGTGGGCTGGTTGCCATTGTACCAGAAAATTAGCAAATTTTACCATCAGATTTCCTATGCCATTGCTTAGCATGAGTTGGAGTTATTTTAATACAATGAACGGGAGCATAATGCCAAGTAGCTTTCAATGTATTGGATGTGTAGGTAAATCAAATTCTATAATTTTTGCAGGTGATAGCTTGAATATTTATTATAAAATAGATGTCCTGTGGTATTGCTTTTAAATGGGTAGGGAAGAAAATTTGTTTTATCTGTAAATAATTGCAATGATTTTCCTAATGGTGGCAGGATGGAAGGTACTGTGGCAGAATGAATGTGCCATATCATTAATTCATGGCATTGTTCCTGAAGAATTAATAATTGAATAGTTCTGAACTGAAGGTAAAAGTATAATAATGGCCAGCTGATTGGAAATTGCTGCTCTTGCTTGCTCTTTCGTCACTGCTTCCCCCGCCTGCTTGCTTGTCATTGCCTCAATCTCCCATTTGTCCATTCTGTTTCCCGCAGCTTTAGAACAAAATTTAAAGTACTGTAATGTTTTAATGCTATGGTTTCATGGTTGATTGTTCTGCTTTTTTGTATATCATTCTAGTTCTGCCACAGTAGACCCCGTTAAGCTGAATATCCCATGAAATCTGATATGCTTTCTTTGATTTAGATAAATAGGATAGGAAAAGGATTAATCATATACTGATAAAATTTGTATACTCTCTTAGCTCGTGATCAAATTACTTGAATCATTAAATCCAACCCTGAATTATTGATTCCTGAGGATTACCTTTTTGGTAGTTTTTGTTTAAATTCATTTGTTATTAGCAACTAGGACTTGCTTACAAACTGCATTTGTTGGAAGACACTTCAAATTTAATAACTTTTAACTAATTTTCTACATCTTTGAATTCCTATTCTGACCTTATGCCAGGTAGGCGCAGTGGTTGTGCTTTTTTTTCTTGAGTTGGAGGATTGAGAGTTAAAAACCCTATTTCAAACTTGTGCATCTAATTCTTCAATGCAATACCCAAGGCTGATTGTCCTCATGGATCTATACTTAGCATGTCCATATCTTCAGGATACAAAAGAGAGCGGTGAAAAGTTTCAGTAAAAAATGCTTCAGGTGATTGTTTACTTTTGAAAGGCAGTCACTATTCTGCAGGCAAATATATAAACTATTTGCACGCAGCAAAAGTCCACAAACTGCAGTAAGATAATTGACAGTTGATCTATTTTTGTTGGTGGTCAAAGCATTAATGTTGGGCAGGATGTTGGAAGAAAGAACAGTGTACTGGTTTTGGTTTACCATCTCAGAATAACAACACCTGGCATCTGAATTGCATTGAAATGTCAGTCTAAACTATCTACTCAAATTCATAGTGGAATTTGAATCAATACTGACTTGGGCGTGAATGCTAGCACTGAACCAAGCTGATACATGCCAGTCACAAGGGAAAAGTTTTAAAGCAAAATCTCTTGAATTGTTTTGTTGGAGCCTGGGTGACTTAGTGACTTGTTTCACTCTGTGGCTTATTTAATAGAAGACAGCTGCAGATGAAGCTTAATAAAGATCACTTTTGTGCTGATGTTGGCCTCTTCTCAGAATAAGTTTGGCAGGTTCTGTTTGTTCACATTTGTAAATTCTCACATGATTTCTAATTGACAGGCATCTGTGGCACTTAGTTTGAGATAATAGGTTTCAATTAACGTTAACTGCTCCATTTGTAGCATTTTGATTTGCTGTTTGAAGGTAACTATTTGATTTTTGGATTTAATACCATATTCCGTTGACTTGAGCTGCACAGGTGCAAATCTTGTCATGAAATCTCTAGTGCAATAAATACTAGTATTCAAAATGTTTTTTTTGACTTGTAGGTAAAGGACAAAGCTGTTTTTTTTTAAACTCCGCATCCGTAGATTTGTTTTATTTCCTGTACAAGAATTCTTGATCAAATTGGAGAATTCAAACAATTGTAGGTCCGATCTATAACCTGAAAACAGATTGGTAGGCTTAAAAAAAGACATGGCACATTATTTCCTAAATTGCCATAGGATAACAGTAAAGGCTTGAGCTTTGCTGTAACCTCTCTGTGCTAATTAGTACTGAGAGGTTTGCAGTGCTTCTATATATTAACACTTGCCTATGGGTTACATTTTAATCTTCAGTTCAATCTTTGGAAACATTATTTTATAGATGCTTAAGTGGCTGAACCTGGGGAGCAATTGTGAAAGCTGTGATCTCTGAGCACAGCTATATGTACGAATGAAAAATGAAAGGACCATTGATAGATGGGGAATGGGATTCTCTCTACTATTCCTATTTTTTTTAAAAGGTGGATCCTAAGAAGCTTGCTCTGATTTTTACGCAGTCAAATGGTGAAAATTGAAAGATGCATTCTTTAAATTTTAGAAACTAAGGCAATTTTATTTTGCAATTAGGATATGCTCCCTCAGAGGATTCAATCCATAGTTTGTTTGATTTAGATAATTTTAACCTCAACTAGGTGGGATTGGGCTGTCTTGGAAATAAAGTGAAGTCACAAGACAGAGTCAAAGTGGAGTGAGTTAAATTGATCAAATAAAGATTTGAGCTAAAAATCCAGAGGCATTAATTGGAAGAACAAGTTGGTGAGTTTTAGGGGTTTTCTTTCTCCCTAAATGGGGGCAGGCGTTTACACTGGTACTGGGGAGGTACAAATATTGTAGTAAATATGTGGCTTAACTGGTTAACTACTTGATGTAACTAATAATTGTTGTGATATTTTTAAACTTAAAACCCGATTAAATAAAGCACATCAAGTTGGCAGGGCAGGTGATGTGTTTTGGCTGAAGCATGTGGGAGCTGTTGGGCACAGTCATGATCCATGCGGAAGCTACATCTGCAGTAAATGTCTGCAGCTCGAGAAGCTGATGAGCTGGAATCTTACTGTGCAATGCAACAGGGAGGGGAAAGTTACCTGGACACTTGTTCCAGGAGACAACCTTTTAGGGTTTTGATCTGTGGTCAGGAACGGAAGGGTGTGATTGCAAGTGAGACAGTTATGGGGATGCAAAAGTAGCAATGGAGAAACCTCAGTCCCAGCTGTTTGCTGTTCTTCCACCTTTTGTGGAAGAGAGCGAGCAGTGCAAAGAGGATGAGCAAACTGACCACAGCACCGTCGTATTAGAGGCCAGTTGAGTGGGGCAAATGGAGTAAAAGGAAATGTAGTAATGGTGGGGGACATTATGGTTAGGGGGAATGCAGTCCTAAAGACTGTGTTGCTTGCACAGTGCCAGGCTTAAAAACATCTCCTTGGGGCTGGAAAGGATGTAATGCTACATTCTGCACTCTCTAGTTTCCTTCTCTATGAACGGTATGTTTTGTCTGTATAGCGCGCAAGAAACAATACTTTTCACTGTATGTTAATACATGTGACAATAATAAATCAATCAGGAATGGGAGAGGAATGGGATCAATTGTTTCTGGTCCAGCTGGGTACCAACGGCATAGGTAGAACAAAGAAAGATGTACTATTAAGAGTATGAACGGGCGGCACGGTAGCACAGTCGTTAGCACTGCTGCTTCACAGCTCCAGGGACCTGGGTTCAATTCCCGGCTTGGGTCAATGTCTGTGTGGAGTTTGCACATTCTCCTCGTGTCTGTGTGGGTTTCCTCCGGGTGCTCCGATTTCCTCCCACAGTCCAAAGATGTGCGGGTTAGGTTGATTGGCCATGCTAAAATTGCCCCTTAGTGTACTGAGATGTGTAGGTTAGAGGGATTAGCGGGTTAATATGTAGGGATCTGGGTGGGATTGTGGTCGGTGCAGACTCGATGGGCCAAATGGCCTCTTTCTGCACTGTAGGGTTTCTATGATTTCTAGCTAGGAGCTAAATTAAAAGACAGAACCACAAAGATGGTAATCTCTGGATTACTACCCGAGTAAGAAGTCTCACAACACCAGGTTAAAGACCAACAGGTTTATTTGGTAGCAAAATCCACTAGCTTTCGGAGCGCTGCTCCTTCGGCAGGTAAGTGGGAGTTCTGTTCACAAACAGGGCATATAAAGGCACAAACTCAATTTACAAAATAACGGTTGGAATGCGAATCTTTACAGGTAATCAAGTCTTAAATGTACAGACAATGTGAGTGGATAGAGGGTTAAGCACAGGTTAAAGAGATGTGTATTGTCTCCAGCCAGGACAGCCAGTGAGATTTTGCAACCCAGACAAGTCGTGGGGGTTACAGATAATGTGACATGAACCCAAGATCCCGATTGAGGCCATCCTCATGTATGTGGAATTTGGCTATCAATCTCTGCTCAGCGACTCTGCGTTGTCGTGTGTCGTGAAGGCCGCCTTGGAGAATGCTTACCCGAAGATCAGAGGCCGAATGCCCGTGACCGCTGAAGTGTTCCCCAACAGGAAGAGAATAGCCTTGTCTGGTGATTGTCGAGCGGTGTTCATTCATCCGTTGTCGTAGCGTCTGCATGGTCTCCCCAATGTATCATGCCTCCGGACATCCTTTCCTGCAGTGTATCAGGTAGACAACGTTGGCCGAGTTGCAAGTGTATGTACCGTGTACCTGGTAGATGGTGTTCTCACATGAGATGATGGCATCCGTGTTGATGATCCGGCACGTCTTGCAGAGGTTGCTGTGGCAGGGTTGTGTGGTGTGGTGGTCACTGTTCCCCTGAAGGCTGGGTAGTTTGCTATGGACAATGGTCTGTTTGAGGTTGTGCGGTTGTTTGAAGGCAAGAAGTGGGGGTGTGGGGATGGCCTTGGCGAGATGTTTGTCTTCACCGATGACATGTTGAAGGCTCCGGAGAAAATGTCGTAGCTTCTCCGCTCCGGGGAAGTACTGGATGCCGAAGGGTACTCAGTCCACCGTGTCCTGTGTTTGTCTTCTGAGGAGGTTGGTGCGGTTTTTCGCTGTGGTGCGTCAGAACTGTCGATCGATGAGTTGAGCGCCATATCCTGTTCTTATGAGGGCATCTTTCAGCGTCTGGAGGTGTCTGTTGCGATCCTCCTCATCTGAGCAGATCCTGTGTATACGGAGGGCTTGTCCGTAGGGGATGGCTTCTTTAACGTGCTTGGGATGGAAGCTGGAGAAGTGGAGCATCCTGAGGTTATCCGTGGGCTTGCGGTACAGTGAAGTGCTGAGGTGACCGTCTTTAATGGAGATGCGTGTGTCCAAGAATGCAACCAATTCCGGAGAGTAGTCCATGGTGAGTCTGATGGTGGGATGGAACTTGTTGATGTCATCATATAGTTGTTTGTGATTGTTCACCATGAGTCCAAAGGAAGAAAATGTAATCGATGTATCTAGTGTATAGCATCGGTTGAAGGTCCTGTGCGGTGAAGAGGTCTTGTTCGAACCTGTGCATGAAGATGTTGGCATATTGAGGTGCGAATCTGGTCCCCATGGCTGTTCCGTGTGTCTGGATGAAGAACTGGTTGTTGAAGGTGAAGACATTGTGGTCCAGGATGAAGCGGATGGGTTGTAAAATTTGCATCTGGAGACTGGCAGTTGTCGGCGTTGAGTACTGAGGCAGTTGCACCAATGCCATCATCGTGGGGGATGCTGGTGTCGAGTGCCGAGACATCCATTGTGACAAGGAGTGCTCCTGGTTCAACTGCTCCATGTGTGCTGAGTTTCTGTAGGAAGTCCGTAGTGTCGCGACAAAAGCTGGGGGTTCTTTGTACAATGGGTTTCAGGATGTCCTCGACGTAGCCGGAGAGATTCTCACACAGGGTCCCATTGCCTAATACGATGGGACGGCCGGGTGTGTTTGCCTTGTGTATCTTCGGGAGGCAGTAGAGATCTCCAACGCAGGGAGTATGTGGGATGAGAGCACGGAGGGTGCTCTGAAGGTCCGGATCAAAGGTCTTGATCAGAGTGTTGAGTTGACAGGTGTGTTCTTTGGTCGGATCTGCAGGTAACTATCTGTAGTGTTCCTCGTTGTTCAGTTGTCGGTGCACTTCTTTGCAGTAATCCGTTCTGTTCAGTATGACGATGGCCCCTCCTTTGTCTGCTGGTTTGATGACAATGTTGCGGTTGGTCTTGAGAGCGCGGATGGCGTTGCGTTGTGCTTGGGTGATGTTCAGGGCTGTCTTGTGAGTGAGGCTGATGAATCTGGTGTTGACGCACCTCCTGACGGCTTGGGCATACATGTCAAGTCGAGGGCAGCGGCCTTCCGGAGGAGTCCAGTTTGACTCGTTCCTCTTCGGTTGCTGCACTGTGGATCTCTCTGTTGGCTGTTCCGGTTCATTGGTTGTCTCACTGTGTTCGCTGTTGGCATCTCCACATCATTGCTACCTGAGCCATGAGTAAACTGGTATAGAGTAAATAAGGTCAAAGAATTGAATGTGTGGCTCAGAGGTTTTTGTGGGAGAGATGAATTTTAATTCATGGGACGCTGGCATCAGTACTGGGGAAAGAGAAGCTGTACAAAGATTAGTGGTAGAAGATTGAGAAAAAAATAGAAAAGGGCTAAAAAATTAACAGTGGAGAATGAGAAAGCTAGCAAGAAGTATAAAAACAGACAGTAAAAGCTTCTACAAGTATGTAAATAGGAAGAGATTTGCCAACGTAAGCATTGATCCTTTGAAGGATAAGATTTTGGAAATTAAAAATGGGAAACCAAATGGCAGAGACTTTTGAATAAGTATTTTGTATCTGTCTCCACAGGAGAACACACAAAAAAACATCCAGAGGATTGATGAAAATTGAGGCTAAGGAAATAAATTGAACAGTCATGAACAGAGTAAAAGTCTAGGAAACCTATTGGGACTAACAACTCAAGCCTCTTGGACCTGATAACCTACATCCTAGGTCTTGAAGGCAGTAGCTTCAGAGATAATTAATATATTGGTTGTAATGTTTCAAAATCTCTAGATTCTGCAAATGTTTCAGTGGATTGAAAAACTGCAACTGTAACACCTTTTATTCAACAAAGAAGGCAGACAGGAAGCTATAAACAACGTCTGTCATTGCAGAAAATGCTAGAATCCATTGTTAAAGTAGCAGCAGCAGGGCATTCAGAAAATCACTATAAAATTGGGCAGAGTCAACATAGTTTTGTGAAAAGGAAATTGTATTTGACAAATTTATTGGAGTTCTTTGAGGATTTAACAAACAAGGTAGATAAAGGAGAATCAATAAGTGTAGTGTATTTGGATTTCCAGAAGGCATTCTGCAAGGCATCATGTAAACATTTGCTCCGGAAGATAAGAACTCATGTTGGGGGTAATCTATTGATGTGGATAGTGTATTGACTAACTGAAAGCCTAGTCAGGATAAGTGGGTCATTTTCAGATTAGCAAACTAACTAGTGAAATGCCATGGATGATATCAGTGCTGGTGCCGCAACTATTTACGATCTATATTGATCACTCTCTAAAGGGATTGACTGCATTATGACCAAATTTTCTGGCAATACTGAGAGGCAGGTAAACAAATAGTGAGGAGGATACAAATAGATTTGATAGGTTAAGTGACGTAGCAAAACTTTGGCAGAATGAGTAGGTTATAATCAGCTGAGGAGAGGTGCAATGGCTCCCCACTCTCCCCATTATTTGAGGGATATACTTGCCAGTGCAATGTCGTTAATTGTTCACGTATTGTGACTGTAAAAGAGACAAACAGGTTTTGCTTTTTTTTAAAAAGCAAAGAGGGTTTATTTATTGTGCCTAACCTGGTAACCCAATCTGAGTAAAAGTAATAAAAATGCTCCTGCTTACATGTATGCACATAATTGCAGAGCGGGGTGATAGATTAAACGGACTTTGAGTTCTAAAGTTATAAATATATGCAGATCTTGTGGATCAATGACTTAGATGGTTTCAGGTTGCCTGGGCTGCCCCTCAGGATTTGGTGTAGAGGCGGTTTAAAGGTGTATCAATTTATCTTCTGGAGACAGCTGCTGCATTGCATTGTGTGGATCATCAAACAATAGGCAGGGTTCAAGCTTGCAGAATGGATAGAGAAAGAGAGAGAGTGTCCACTCAGGGCCTTCTGTTCCCTGGCTCTTGGAATAATAAGATTTGTCATTTGAAGTCAGTTTTGATCATGTGATCTCTTATCCACTCAAATGATTTGAAGTCCGAAATCATTGTTACACAATGGGGAATGCATGGTGACTCTTCACACCCTGCTTATGAGAGTTGGTTTCTCTGCAACTCTCTAAGTATTGAACTTGGAGATGGTGATTCAAAGTTTCCATGGATTTTGAGTTTTGGTAAAACACAGACAAGGAAATGTAAATTCCACAAGTGGTTTTGTTTCAGCATGTCCATTCCAGAGATGGCACCCCACCAATGGTCATTTAATTAAGAACTCCCTGGAAACCTGAGGTCACCTGACTCTTGGTGGCCAGCTTAGCAGCTGCTGATTTTGTCTTTTGTCAACCTGTGGTTTTCAACAATTAAATACATTAGATCATTTCAATATAAAGCATGGCTTCACAATGAGTATAATGTGGGAAAATTAGAAGGTTGTTCTCTTTGGTAGGAAGATTGTATAAGTCAGAATATTATGAAAATGGAGAGAGACTGCAGAATGCTGGAGCACCATGATCTGGATATCCTTGTACATGAATCACAAAAAGCTAATATATAGGTCAAGCAAGTATTAGGAAGACAAATTGAAAGTTGGCCTTGTTTTAAGGGGTGTAGAGTATTTTAAGTGTTTTGAGTCTAACAGTAGAGAAGTCTTGCTGCACCTGTAGAGGGCATTGCTGAGACCATACCAAGAGTATTGCATGCAGTTTTAGTCTCCATCGAGACATGTCTGTTGATTTTATTTCATTTAGTTGCTAATATTTTAAAATATGGAAATGTAAAAAAAATGCAAGTTTTAGTTATTTTGGGCACTTTTCTATCCTGGGGAATACACAAATTAATGCACAGATAATAGTTCATCTGATATAATATGGATATCTGACATTGGAATGTAAAATACCTCTTCAGAGTATAAATGCTTAATCTGAGAATCATGTTTTATGTTTTCCGAAACAATGGTTCGCCCCATATTTGCTGCGGTGTGGATGGGGTCCATTTTGGTGCTATTATTTTGACTTGCCTCAAATTGATTTTAATTTACCCTCGATTTCTGACAAATTTTCAACCTGCAGGATAAGATCATCACCCTACAGAGTTGCAAAAACAGTAAAATCTAGATTTTGTGCATCTATTTATATTTTAGTAGAATTTTCAAGCCTGCACACATTTTCTGTCTACAAAGTTTTGTCTTTTGTCACAGTTGTATATCATTTCTTTCTAGTATTTCATATTTATAGGAAACCTCTGTCAGCTGCCTCCTGCCATTGTAATTATAGCAACTAGCTATTGAATATTAATTTATTTTTTTCTCTAGACTTTAAATAAATATGTCTTGATTTTTCTGCTCCCAAGGTGCGCAATGTGATGTTGTTTATCTTATCCCAAATCTGACATCTTTGACATCTGTGTACACTGAGTGCAATAATGTGATATGCATCTGGAGCTCTAATTCTCGGCAGCAAAATTTTGAGAAGGTTATAACTTGAGGTAATTGTAACTTCAACGAATTTGAGGGAGTACTTCTCATACCTTTAGCAGCTGATCTGTGGTGCCAAAGAAGTGTTATTCATAAAGGCATAGTGACAAATTTTAAAAGACTTTTACACTTATTGGAGAGCACTTCGATTACTGGCCACATGAGCATTAGCTTGAAGTACTTCATTGAGCACATCCAATCAGCAAAATATAAGCATTTATTGTTTATCATAGCAAAGCCAAGTTGGAAGGTAAATTACAGTTGTAAGCCACCATAAAGGAGTCAGTGTTTGAGAGCAGAGCAAGATGTACTGTGATAGATCAGCTTTGAGGAATATTAAAGAATGTACTTTTTAAAAAAAGGTCTCCAATAACTTGGAAGATTTCTCCATATAATTTAGTTTCTTTCTTCATTATTACATGTGCATTATTCATAGCTATATTATGATAATATGCTATAATTAAATACTAAAATCTAACTTATTTAAAATATTATAAGCCCATTAATCCCAATACTCTACTTGGAGATGAGGTAGTTGCAAAACAGCTGACAGTCATGATAAAGTAGATTCACTGTCGGATGGTATTTGTTCTTGATGCCTTTTGTCTAAATGCATTTTGTAGTTGCATTTACTATATTCAAGTAAAATATAAATAGATGCACAAAATCTAGATTTCACAGGACTGGAATACACTGCTTTTGCAACTCTGTAGGGTGATGATCTTATCCTGCAGGTTGAAAATTTGTCAGAAATTGAGGGTAAATTAAAATCAGAATTTGAGGCAAGTCAAAATAATAGCACCAAAATGGACCCCATCCACACCGCAGCAAATATGGGAAGAACCATTGTTTCAGAAAACATAAAACACGATTATAGGATTAAGCATATACACTCTGAAGAGGTCTTTTACATTCCAATGTTAGATATCTGTTTTTGAGGCGAGCTGTTGCTGCCCTCGCACTTTTACAAAATCAAGAGTGCGCTGATTGTTTCAGTTGTTTCAGACAGAACATTTTTGATAGTGTTTCAGTTTTCAGTGACAAGTGGTAATGGAAGGATCCTAATAGGGTGGCCACACCCACCAGAAATGTTTCAAGGAGGGACTAACAATGTTAAAAATTCAGGTCCCTTTAAGAATAAACCAGGATTAGCTTCAGACTGAATTGAAGTTTGTATTTAAAAGTTGGGTTCTTCCTCCAGGGGAGGGAATTGCTGATGGACAGGGAAAAGATCCAGAAGGAAAGAGTGGAAACTGGTGTTTGTACTGAACTAAAGTATAACGAAACAGTTGTGACCCACAGAATTTCTTTTTGCTGCCTGATTCGATAGATCCCCCCGCCTGTAAAACATGATAACAGAGGATTGACCTTTATCTCTTCAGGTGGAAAGATAAAGAAAATAGAAAGCAATCCCTGTTTCTTGACAAAAGCAAACCACCCAGCAGCTTTTAAGGTGAATTGGCTGAGTAATGCTGTAGGATCACAAATTACACTTGCCCACCAGTCTTTTTGGCATTGGAACCTAACGAACAATGGAAGAATGAGGTGGAAATGTAGACTTTGATCACTTCTGTAGCCAAGAGGAAGTAAGGTATGGCTTTAACTTTACCAAGAAGAAGTAAGATTGGAAATAAAGTATTTTGGGATTTGAATGTAACTGACTTAGATACCGAAGAGGGATTGCTAATTCTAATATAATTTATAGACAAAATTTACAAAAAATGATGTTGGATGCCGACGAGGTGTGGCTACTATTGATGAGTTTAAGAAAATGGACGATCAGCCCATTGAAAAAATGTATTGTGGATTTTCAGAGGTAATGTAAAAGACTAAAGAAATCAATCTAGAAATTCTGGAGTCTGTATTTGCATTCAAACTATTAGATTGTGCATAAATCTCTCACATGGATAGACTTTTGATTTTGATAGGTTCAGTGTCGTGAAAAATGACCGCTACTCTGAAATAATTTTAGGAGAAGCTATTGTTTCCAGCTACCTTGGCGAGAGATATTGGAAATTCTGCAGTGATACGGAGAATGGAGGATTCCATGATTACTGACTCTTAAAATTTGGCAGGGGACTAGTTGCAAGCGCTTGTACAAAAAAGATGGGTCGTACTTCTAATGGATTCATTGATCAAGGCGAAAAGTGAGGCTGGGATGAAAGCCAACAGTGAATGGATCCCAGAAATAGTTTTATTTAGAGCCACCTGTGCCATTTCTAACTCTGATGTATGGGCAGTGCATGCATAAAATTCCTTAGATGTTTGGAAGTATCATACCAATTAGTGTACACCTGGAATCCAAAATTGCCGTCAGCACTAAATGACAGTCCTCCAGCACTAAAGAGCACGACTAGTAGCTCTACTTTCACTACTCATTTGACTATGCTGCATGCTGGCAGAAAAACGTTAATCAGAGTTGAAGCATCAGAAAAAATTAGGAGACCTTGAAGTTATATGAGACCGTCTGGGCAGATTTCTGTTCTGGTGACCTGGTTTATTATGAGCACGATTGTTCTTTGAATTGAATGTTACATAGATAACTGATCTTTGTGAGATAACTGATCTTTTTGGGAGAATGTACATCTTACAAAAATGAGCAAAGGCTTGGGACAGACACAGCCAGTTTAAAGTAGATGTTGGAGAGGAAAGAAATCTCCAAGCTCAGTTGGTTAGATACTAGTCATCAGTTATCAGATTGCTTCAGT
The DNA here is from genome assembly GCF_964213995.1 of Mustelus asterias. NCBI lineage: Eukaryota > Metazoa > Chordata > Chondrichthyes > Carcharhiniformes > Triakidae > Mustelus > Mustelus asterias. The sequence goes on along the minus strand of NC_135815.1, from coordinate 50,599,041 downwards.
AAGAGGAATGCCTCTACAGAATTATTTTAATGTTCTAGAAGAAGTCTTATTGTAAAGGCAGAGAATCTGAAATTAGTTATTTTTTTCTTCTGTATTTATACTTGTACTTTTGTCTAAATATATTCTTTTAAAGAAAGGGAATTTGACAATGTTAGAAATGCCCACCCCTTAAAGAGAGAACCAGGTCTAGCTTCAGTGTAAATTGAGAGCAGGTGATGCTTAGTGAATGAAGCTTGGTTTTTTCCCCCAGTGGGGGAATTGCTTCTGGGCAGGGAGAGGATCCAGAAGGAAAGAGTAGAAACTGTTTTTTGTACTGAACTAAAGTACAACAAAACAGTTGTGAACCACAGAATGTCTTCTGCCTGATTCAATAAATGAATATCTGTCTGTAAAACAGAGACACCCCTTGAATTTTAGGAAAGCGTGGGTGGCTCACTTTTTTAAAAATCCACCCAAATAGTAGGCAGGTACAGTTTAATAGACTGCAATTGGTTGTAATTAAAACTTCTGAATTTAAATTTTGATATAAAGTTCCAAAAAGTAATTTGAGATTTACTGACCGAGAAAGTTTTGTGTAAAGAATAATAGCACAAAATGCGATGTCAGTGAGTTGATAATCTCAGATGTGGATATGTTAACAAGGCTACATGTTCCAAATGAGTTACATTTGTGTCATAGGTATATTATTCAATACAGGTATATGCTAAATCTCTGAAGTATATATAGCACAGCATTAGGTGCTGTACATTCACTGCCACACTTTTGCACTTGATCGTTTTCTTTGGAACACATAATGTTATTCTTCAGTCTGCCGGAATATAGTTGTGTGCAAGTTGGCTGGCACAATGGACTTAATTCTTCTGAGTTGGTCTAAAGGATTGAGCCGATGGAAGCACATTTAATATTTATTTAGTGTTAACAATGCATTGTGTTTTCATTTTTTAAAAGCCCAACAGTTGGGGGTGGTTTTGGGATCATGGAGGAAAAAAAACACTTCCAGCCTGCACCATTGTGACTGCTGGAGTTTTGAGGTCTGACTAAATGGAAGCTTGTGTTAAATGCATTTAATTTAATAGATTCAGTTTCACGAACAAGTTATTGAAGTGTTTTGTAATTATGTAACCTAAGTTTAGCATAATCCCTAATAATGTTCGAAGAGCTTTGGCTAAAAGGGACATTTATTTGTTAAAATAATGTACCCAATTTAGACATGGAGATTGGAATGCAATCTGTTGCACATGATGTAGTAAATGCTGCTAACTTGTAAGAATTTTTTTTCAAGAATGTAAAGGTTTTGCCTTTAGTTCCTTGGATATCCCATCACTATATAATGCCAAATGTGTTAATAGTTTTGCTTAAAGTTTCAACTTTCAACTCCACTTAAAATAAACTGCCAGAAGGATTATTTTGGAATTTTTAAAAAATCAACAACTTAACATAAGTCACTCACTGCTGACATGCATACAACACTAAAGAATTTGTAGTATTGAAAGTGGCACATTATTCACCCCTAATTTCTGTTCCTATGGGATCTATTTTCCTTACAACCATTTGACTTAATTCAGTCCCATCAAGTAGGTAGTTTCAATATGGTAAAATATTAAAAATATTGCATTTGTCATTCTTGTCTCAAAGTTTTTTGGTGTGAGGATTTTTGTGCAAATCTTTTGTTACAACATTCAAAAGCAACAACAGTAAAGCGAATTTGGTGAGGTGCTGCAATATAGACCTTCCACTGGATAGCACAGTAGTGGTTCCTCTTTTCCAGTCATTCTTGCTTCCAAAGTGCTCTATTTGCTCTGTTTTGATGCAGACTTTCACTTGTCAGTTCAAGTAAATTTGCCAGTTTTACAAACTGATATTTTAAGTTTTTTTTCTTGTGTTCAAATTATTATTGTACAACTTTATTCTGTTTTGATCTTGGTATAAATTTTAGGACTATCATGTTACCCATTGGCTGCACTAAAGTAATTTTCCCCCTTTTTAAGCCTAAATAAACAAGTTGCAGATTCTGAATTAAATTAATCCTTGCCTTTAACGAACTGGTTGCAGTCAACTTTGAAATTTCCCAGGCCCAATCAGATATTAATAGCTGCCCCAATGTTGTGACTCTGATAGAATTCCCAGCCACCTTTTTTAAAATCATTTTTTGTGTGCTGTTTGGATGTTTTTTCGCTTCAGATAATCATAAATTCCCTTTTGAATACCATAACTGAATCTGCCTCCACCACACTCTCGGCCAGTGCATTCCAGATTCCAACCTGTGTAAGATCACTGTATTTTAAAAAAAACTTTTCTTGAGGTACTTTGGGCCCAGATGGTTCTTTGTCAAGCCACCTTAAATCTGTGTCCTCTGTTCCCGTTGGCCGAAGGGTTAAGAGCCAGTTTCTGCTTAATCTGCTTTGTCCGGATCCCTCATTATTCTGAATGACTCCACCAGATCTCCTCTCAACCTTTGCCGCTTCTCAGGGGCAACATCACTGGCTTCTCCGACTGATGCAGTAACTGAAGTCCCTCACCCTGGAACCATTTGTTAATCTTCTCTGCACCCTCTTTAATGGAATATGTTATATCTTTGCATAGGTGTGGCACACTACTTCATTTGGGGCAAAACCAGTGTTTTATAAAGGTTTCATCAAAGCTGCCTTCCTTTTTATTCTTTGTCTTTTGTTTGTAAAGCCCCGGATCTCATTTGCCTCAGTAACTGCTTTCTCAATCTGCTCTATCAATGATTTTTGTACAAATACTCCAGGTCCCTCTGCCCCTCCACCCTTTTTAGAATTGTATCCTTTCATATTGCCTTTCCTTGTTCCTCTAGCCAAGTGTATCACTTTCACACTGCACATTAAATTGCACCTGCCACATGTCCACTCATTCCACCAGCCTGCCCATGTTTTCTTGAAGTCTCTCACTATCCTCCTCCTAGTTCACAATACTTCCAAGTTTTGTGCTATCTGTAAATTTTGAAATTGTGCCCTTCATTCCAAGTCTAGGCCATTAGTACATCAAGAAAAAGACTGTCCTAATACTGACCCATTGGGAATTTACTCTATGCCTGCCTCCAGTTCAAAAGAGGTTCACTCAACCATGTTAATGTCAATGCTACCATTGTCCTTTAACTTTGCTGGCAATCCTTTTATATGATATGGTGTAAACTAACCCATCACATCACTCATCAACCCTGCCCAAAAATGAAACACAGTTAAACAATATTTTCTCTTTAATCTAGTTTGGTCATTACTTTTGTCCTGGATACTATTTCTACAAGCTTTCCCACCACTGAGCTTAAGCTGGTAGTTCTTGGGTTTTTCCGTGCACCATGAACAAGGGTGTAACATTTGCAATTCTCTAGTTCTCAGGCACCACCCCTGTATCTACAGAGGATAGGAAGATTATGGCCACTGCCTCTGCAATTTTTAGCGTTATTTCTTGCAGTATCTTTGGATACTTCCCATCCGGTCCTGGTGACAAATTCAGACAGCGTTTCTACTTCGCTATGACTTTGGCACCATTTTCCTCCTTGGCAAACCAGCTGTGATGACCCTCATGAGGTCAGTGGGGAATTTTTTTTTACTCATTCATTCTTGGGACATGGACGTCACTGCCTGGCCAGCATTTATTACCCATCAATCACTGATCTCCCTGTGGCGTTCGTTGAGTATGAGTTCCACTGGTAACAGGCAGTGGCCTGCCTATCTTGAATTCATTGCCTGAAACTCTTATGAAGCAGGCCCAGAGCTAAACCTACTGAACAGTAGTCCCAGGCAGAGACTAGTCTACGTACCCCACAGTAGTGGTTTTACTTTGCATTATGTAATAAACTAATGCTCCTTTCCATTCGGGGTTCTTGTGTCATTATACCAGCCAACCTCTACGACCATGCTTAAATCCCCCCTTTTTTCAGTCCCTAATCAGCTCCACTCCTCCTTATAGAATTATTGAGTCATTATGACACAGGGAGGCGATTTGACCCATCAAGTCCATGCAAACTCTCTATAGAGCAATCCAATCAGTATCATTTTCCCCTGCTGTACTCATGTAATCCTATAAATTTATTTCTTGCAAGTGCTAATCCAATGTGCTTTTAAAATCGTTCATCATCTCCACTTCCACCACTCTTGTCGGCAGTAAATTCCAGGGCATTGCCATTTGCTGCATTAAAATAAAAGTTCTTCCTCCTGTCCTCAAATTTTATACCTTAAATCTGTGTACCCTAATCTAGTCCTTGTACCGGCAGCTGCTTTTCTTGTCTATCTCCTTTTAACTTGTCATAATATTGTATCAAATCTTCTCTGAATCTCCTTTGATCCAAGAAGAACAATCCCAGCTTCTCCAACCTCACTTACTTTGTTGTTAAAATCCTTCCTTTAAGGGACCATTTTGATAAATATCTGCTGCACACACTCAATAGGATCTTGCCTCCTTCCTATAGTGGGATGGGGAGAATTGGAAGCAGAGCTTCAGATGTGCCCGAACTATAGCTTTAAACACGCAAAGTATTACTTCCTTGCTTTTGTACTCAATAGTTCTATTTTTGAAGCTTGCAATCCTATACTTTGCTTACCATTCTCTCATTATGTTCTATCGCATTCAAAGATCTGTGCATGTGAACCCTCTATGTACATTCTTTAGAACTGTGGAATTTAGTTTAAAGGTTTTCTCCATTACTTCTCCCAAGATGCATCACATCACACTTTTTTGTATTGAATTCCATTTGCTACCAGTCTGGGTATCCCAATATCCATGATGTGGAGATGCCGGTGTTGGACTGGAGTAAGCACAGTAAGAAGTCTCACAACACCAGGTTAAAGTCCAACAGGTTTATTTGGTAGCACAAGCTTTCGGAGCACTGCCCCTTCATCAGGTGAGTGGGAGTTGTGTTCACAAACAGGGCATATATAGACACACACAATTTACAAGATAATGGTTGTAATGCGAGTCTTTACAGGTAATCAAGTCTTAAAGGTACAGACAGTGTGGGTGGAGAGAGGGTTAAGCACAGGTTAAAGAGATGTGTATTGTCTCCAGCCAGGACAGTTAGTGAGATTTGCAAGCGCAGGCAAGTCGAGGGGGTTACAGATAGGGTGACATGAACCCAAGATCCTGGTTGAGGCTGTCCTCGTGTGCAAAAACTGATAGAGATGTGTGTGGAACTTGGCTAAGTGCCTGATGACCCCTCCCCGATTATGTTTCCTCGTTTTGTCTTCTACCGCTTTGCTGATGACTATGAGTACACCAAGGCCACATAGGGTTTATGAGCAGGATATACCTGGGCTACTTTATGTAGTTCAACAGCTTTGCTAGAAATGTGACTTGTTCTAAAGTCTTTAGCACTACAGATGGGATGTTGTATTGCTGAATCCACTGCCTAGCTGTTTAATATCGCATGAGTGAATCTAATTGACAGAAAACTGACATCTGAAATAGGGAGGACATCAGGAGGAAACAGAGATGGATCATCCACCCGAGTCTGTTGACTGAAGATGGTTGCCAGTGCTTCAAAGTCATATTTTCCACTGATGTGCTAGGCTTTGCTATCATTGAAGATGGGATGTTTATGGGGCTGCTTCCTCCCATTAATTGTTCAATTGCCGACTAGCATTCATGACGGTATGTGGCAGGCTTTTGTTCCGAACTGTTGGATGTTATTGCTCGCCTCTGTCTATAATACGTTGTTTCGTCTGTTTAATATATTTGTAGTCTTGTGTAGTTTAACCAGGTTGGTAGTTCATTTTTATGCCTTGTGCTGCTCCTGCTGAAAGTCTCATTGATCTTGATGGGGATGATTGAGTGAGGGATATGCCAGGCCTTGAGGTTACAGATTGTGATGAAAGACAATTCTGTTGCTACTGATGGTCTATAGTACCTCATCAGTGCCCAGTTTTAAGGTGCTAGATCTGTTTGAATCCATCCCATTTTGCACAATTATAGTGCCACACAGCATGATGGAGCATGCCGTCTGTGAATTTGGGTCTTTACCTCCTTTAGGGCTACGCTGTAGTCTCCACGACTGGATGGATGCATCTGCAACAGGTAGATTGATGAGGATGTGGTCAGGTAGGTTTTTCCCACTTGTTAGTTCTCTTGTCACCTGCCACAACCAATTTTGACAGATGTATCCTTCTGGACTCGGCATCGTAAGTCATGGTGGTTTTAAAAGTCCCTAAGTAAATTTGTGCTCTTGCTACCGTTCGTACTTCTTCCAAGTGACGTTCAACATGGAGTACTGATTTCATCTGAGGGAGGGCAGTAGTTGGGAATGGAAAAGGCTGGCATTTGTGCTTTAACAACCATGGGATGCTCCAAAGTGCTGTGCTGCAATTAAGTACTTTTGAAGTGTAGTCAAACTTTAGTAATGTAGGAAATGTAGTAGCCACTTTGTACACAAGTCCCTACACTGGCTAGATAATGTATTTATATGATAATTGAGGGATAAACATTGGCCAGATCACTGGATTACTCCTTGCTCTTATTCAAAATAGTACCATGAGGTATTTTGCATTCACTTGAGCAGACAGGGCCTTGGTTTACATCTCATTTGCATAACAGTACCTTTGACAGTGTAGCACTCTTAGTAGTGCACTGTGTTACCTGATTTTTGTGCTCATGTCCTGGAGTTAGACTTTGAACTTGCAACAGACAAGAACGCAACCAACTAAGGCACAGCTGACAGGAGGTCCTTGCCCATGTTTGACTTGTTGCCTTGAGACTTAATGGGGTCCAGATTCAGTATTGAACTCCCTCCCTCCACTGTGCCTTCATCTCTTGTTGGGTCTTTCTTGCTGGTGGGGCAAGATAACAAGAAATGGTGAGGAGCAATCTGCAGCATTATCTGAAAGGTATAGTTCTGTGAATATGACAGGCTGTTGCTTGACATGTATGTGGGACTGATATCTAATTTTTGTCACAAATCCCCAGTGGGGATTTACAGTGTGCCTTTGACTGTCTAACTTAAGTTGATGACAGCTGCTTTGGTCTTGCTCTTCAGCATTTTTGTAGCAGTTTGATACAGCTGACTGACTTCTTGGGTCATTTAGGAGGAAAGTTAAGACTCAGCCACAATGTAGTACATCATTTGGCTATAATATCCTTTGACTAATAACGATCCTAAACTGAACACTATTCTAACTGGCTTAGTCAATCCTCTTGTGCTTGTTTTGTATGTAATCGTCTTCAGCGTTGTTTTCTCACAGTCATCGTCTGCAACAATATCACCTGTTGCCTGGACAGATCATAAAAAGTAAAAACTACCCAAAATATAGGGGCAAAAGTCAATGGGACTGGGGTGAAAAGAGGTTTGGTAGAATGCAGTTTCAATTCATTTCAGACTGGGAGCTGACTGATGAATCCCAGGAATTAAAATATCTTTAGTTTGAAATTAATGCCAAATGATAATTTTGCATTTACCCCATAAGTTGACTCAATTCCAGTTTTATTATGTCAAACTGATTCCACTAATCTATTCTGATGAAGTTATTGAAGGGATAGGAATCAAACTCATTATTTGAGTTTTGAAATCTAATCAGTTTAATCAACACATCTAGCTTTCCATAATCATGTGACTGTCTTGGCAATTGCAAATAAAGGGCAGGATGCAGGTACCCTGGCAGACTGCATGCACAGGAAAAAAAGAATTGTCCAGCATGGGGAAAGCAGTGTTTTAAGAATCAAAAGCTGATACAGATAGCCACTGGTGAGATATTACTAGGTGAGTCTGCTAAAGAATTATACAGGATCAACAAGTTGGTTTGGTCAAGTCGAAAGGGAACAAATGCTTTGTGACTGTTACTCTCCCTTTGCGACCATTGTGGTATCAAAAAATGCCAAATAGACACAGGTGCACCATGCAACATAATGCTCTTTGCAGATCTGTGTGAAGTGATTCAATATGGAGATCCAAAAATTAAGTCCCCAAAGTAAGATTGAAGTTATATGAGGATATGATGCTCGTAGTGAGGGGACAAATTTGTCTGACGACCTAATGCAATTGCAAGAAAGAAGATCTCTCATTTCGGGGGGGCGGGGAGAGAATGTCAATATACTGGGAGATCGGTGAATGACCAATGGCCCCCCCCTGAGCTCTCTGCTGCCGGCCTTTCCAGCTGGTTGAGGTTTACCACCACTCACCTCCATGTCCTCTATATTGTATAGAGTGCCTTAAATAACCGAGAATCAGCTCGCCCAAAAATGAGCGAGTTTGACACTTATGGCACAATTTTCCCAAAATAATTCTATGGGGTAAATTTTCCAGTCCCACCCACCATGGGAATCATCGCAAGTAGGGCAAAAATTTAGTGGACTGTTTAAAGGTCCGTTGACCTCGGGCAAGAATTTTTGGTCTCTGGGCGGGCACAACCAGAAAATTCCGCCAGGAGTGTGTAATGTATGTGCAGTAACTGACTAGTTGAACAAACAATTTTGCATGAGAACAGTGGGTGTATAGCGGATAACACTGGGTAACACTCAGTCTCCCAGGATCGTGCATGCAAATGTCTTTTGTTCACTGGAAAAAACCCACCATCACCCTTTTCCAATATGAAAATGGGATGTTTGGAACCAGTCTGACACATCTAGCTTTCTGTGGATATGTGACTATACCATGGGGCTGCCTCTGGAAACAGACATCTTAAGGGCAGATGAATAAAGGCACTTGCTGAGACAAAACACTAATTGAAGGCTGCTGTCCTTGCACATGAAACTCCCATGGCATGTGATTTTTCCCTTTAAAGCTGAACAAGTACACAGCATTACAAGAAAAAAAAGGAAGCTTGGACTGCTGATATCGGAAAGCACTGAAGCATCTTTAATACTAAGACTTCTGCTTCATTATACCTCTGATATTTGGCTTCTCCTGCAGCTGTTTTAAGACCTCAGTAGGTGGCATTTTAGCTGCCTCTATTATAGGCTTAACCATTTTCTTGTCTAATGATGCTGGCAACCTGATGTTAAATGAACAATGGTGTTTCCATTAGATTGAAACTGCTTGTGGAGGAAAGGACATAGAGAAAATCGTGAGATTAGTGGCATCAGATAGTGGAGATTATGGGGTGGAAGAAGTTTGTTGAATGATGATGATGGGTATATAATTTTCTTTTGAGGGAAAATTGCTGGAAAACAAAAAGCAGCCTGGTAAATGAGAGGGCGGTATGCTATTTAGATGCATTTAGTTTCCTGTAGAATGTCAGTAAAATTAAACCATAGAAGTTAAATACAATTTCTTCACTTGTGCAAAATTGGAATTCTGAATAGTTCACATTTTCACGAATGCTGCTTTGTCTGGTTTTAAAAAAAAATTACTGATTAATTGTTATTTGGTTGATGTCACCAGTTGTTCCAACAATGAACTTTGTTGAATTGCCCTGTACATAAATTTTGGCTATTAAAACATACATTCGTATGTTTGTATGTGCTCTTTTATTTTCTACTATTTGTTACATTTATGGATTTAAAAGTATACTTCCATCAGATCTGGTGCCTCCCCTAGTATCTTGTCAAAGTAGCAACCTTCCTTGAAGGATGGGAATTGAATGTTATGGATTACACCAGGTCCTTTTACCAACGCCAAGCTATTTGCTTATACCAGAGGCTCAATAAAGATCAATTTGAAGAGTAAACATGATATTTGTTCTTTTGCATCCTATAAGTCTAATGTAATTACACAACTTTGAGTTTAAATCTGCCACTGCTAACCTCACCACCCCCCACCCTCCCACCCAGACATCAACACTTCTAAACTCTCACCATTTAAGAAATATACTGTACCTCTGTTTCTCCTGTCAATGTGGATAACTTCTTATTCCCACTTTATTCCATCTGCCTTGTTCACCATCCATATAACTGATTTGTATCCGGACTAAATGTAATTTTTCCAAGTTTGCAGATGACACAAAACTAGGTGAGAATGTGTGTTGTGAGAATGACACAGGAGTTTCCTGGGATTCTGTCATGTTATGACCACTTTCCCCTAAAGGTTCTTTTATTTCTCATTGCGTAGTACTAGATCTGAAATTGTTCTAGAAACCATCTTGTTTGCTTTTTTTTACTTATTAAATGTATTATATGGATTAAAACTTTTGTTAAAACTTACAGGAGACACTACAACAGCTAATTATGATGCCTCTTCCAAATGTTCTTCTTCTGGGCCGTACCCCTCTCTCAGGTAGGTTATTCGATTATATATAATGTATATGATGTATTTCAATCGCATGATATACGAAAAAGTAAATGTGATTTAAAGGGCAACTTCAACCAGCTGTAAATCTGGACAGAGCCCATAATACATGTGGCAATTGTCAATATTTGCAACTGGTTGCAGAAACAGCTGGCAATCGGATGTCACCCCTGGATGGATTTTCCTCATTTGCATTAACAGATCTGCTTGGTAAGTCAGACTAGAGTGCCTGAGACTCACTGTTTTTCATGTTAGCACATTAACAGATGATATAGTTACATCCTGACTAACTCCTTTCCCCACAAGGTTCGAGTTATTTTGTATTCTCAGGCTGCTTGCTGATGTGCAAGACATGCCTGTCATGTTAAAAGATTCCTGAGGCATAAGGAGGCAAGTCTGATTTGTTAGATTTAGTTCTTCAGAGTCTGTGGTCATCCAAATATAAAATTGAATTATGAAAACTCCTGTTAGTTAGTGAACTATGCAAACTTATTTTAAAAGAGCATTTCTAACTATCTGAACTGATTTGATCTTTGTTTTCTAAGTAATGCATTTTGCTGTTTTAGTGTGTCTATGCAGTATTCTCTCAAGTACAGCAGTTAGTTTCAATCTCGCATTTGGTGTTGTGTACATGATGCCTTTCAAGAGAGATGAGCGAGTATCTTGTGATATTTGCATTAAGTGCCATAATTAAGAATCGAGCATCAGGAGTGAGCCATTTAGCTCCTTAAGCCTTTTCTGTCATTCAGTTAGATCATGACTAATTTGTGCATCACTTCTACTGACTCAACTTTAACAAATCAAGATACTAACTGATGTTTTTAGAGCATTAGATCAGAACGTCAGCTAGTTGAATGCTTGACTGTGTTTGACTATTGTAAATTGGAGTCCTGTGCTAGCTGACAGCCTCCTGACTTTGCGAGGTATACGTGAGTTTAATTTTCATTCAAAGTAATAAAATGGCAAAGTGCATATGAGTAATATGCTTTCCGTCATGAAAGGTAGAAACTGATTTATCTCGCAATTCATTCATGAAAAGTTTTGCTTTCTATCAGATGGGAAGTCAGAAATGCAGAGATAACTGGCATTGTCGCCTAATCTGAAATTGGCACAGACTTGGACTCGAGATTTCTGGTTTTTGCGTGTCTGTACCAGGAATGTGAATGTAGAATTCAGTATAAAATTGTTTAAGTTTAATACGAGAATCGAGGTTAGAATTTTTACCTGTCCCTCCTTTATTAATTTTTATAGTCTTTAAATTATTCCATTTTATAGGAAATAAAGTATAGATTAATGTATCCCTGTTTAATCTGATCATTATCTTTCAAACTACAGTTGTACCTTTTAGGTTATGCACAGTAATTGTTTTATATCTGCATATGTTACTTTTATTTACAGGACGGCACGGTGGCAGAGTGGTTAGCACTGCTGCCTCACGGCGCCAGGGACCCGGGTTCGATTCCCAGCATGGGTCACTGTCTGTGTGGAGTTTTCACGTTCTCTCCATGTCTATGTAGGTTTCCTCCGGGTGCTCTGGTTTCCTCCCACAGTCTGAAAGATGTGCTGGTTAGGTGCATTGACCCGAACAGGCACCGGAGTGTGGCGACTAGGGGAATTTCACAGTAACTTCATGTAAGCCTTACTTGTGACAAATAAATAAATAAACTTTACTTTATTGGTTTTAAAAGCTGAGAACCAGGGCACAAAATAACCTTTTTCTTTCCTTCTCTGACTGTGCTCTATTGCATTTGATCTATCATTTTGTGTTAATTGTATGTGCATTTGGAACACTGTTGAAATTATTATATCACAGTATTCCAAAGTTGATTTTCATGCCTGGTGTAGATCAGGTGGTAATAGGGCTACAACATGGTTGGAGACAGTTGAGCTCTTTGACAAGGTAATTAATCTCCTGGACATGCTGTTGATGCCAGAGTGTACAGAGACACCTAAAATATTGGGAGTGACTATGGAGGCTGGCTGTCATGGGAGGCCATCACTGACTTGTGACCCATAAGCCTCAGTGACACTGTAGTCCTGAAGTTAACTCTTGAATAAATTTTTATGCATCCGGATATTTCCAGGGCTTTTCTGGAACTGTGTGTGGTCTTGCAGGCAGAAGCTTATTGCTGCATCAAGGAGGTGACAAATACCTTATTTAACAGGACCAGTGACTGTACAATGGACCAAACCCTGTCATCTGCTGGTTTCAGGGCCATCACAGAATTCGTCCAGATACAAGAGATCATTGATTCCACCCTGTGGCCATTGAGGATCCCTCAGCCAGTGGGCTTCATAAACAGGAAGTGAATCCATTGCATCAATCTTCAATTGGTCTGCAGCCACTGAAAACATGTCTTGCAGGTGTGTGCCCAGCTTTCTGAGGTCAATCCTGCTGCATATATAATTTGATAGTCCCTATTACAATGCTGTCCCCGCCCTGGCGTGCATTCAGGGATGGATCCTCTGGTTCACGGGTTGCCCTCTGACGACATGGCTGCTAACAGTGGTGAGAAACCCTCCTACTATAGCCAAGGAAAGGTACAAAAGCTGCTTTGGGTCAACCCATGCGACCATCTGTGAGGTCTCTGGTCTCCTTGAAATGAGATTCCATTGCCTTGATTTGTCCGAAAGAATGCTGCACGATGCCCCAGTGAGGGTCTCATTATAGTTGTCTGCTCTGCTCTACCGAACCTTGGGGTTGATTAGAGCACTGAATTTGTTGCCCGCCCCTATAATCCCAAAGCCCAGGTTCATACTCTGGGATGTGGTTCAAATCCCACCTCGGCAGCTGGTTGAATATACATTCATTAAGAAATCTTGAATATAAAGCTAATCTCAGAAATGGTGACTATGGTGACTAATATTGATTGTATTGAAAATCCATCTTGTTCATGAATGTCCTTTATCTACAAAATCCTTCCCTGATCTAGCCTACGTGTAACAACAGACATGTGACGATGTGGTTGACTCTTAACTGCCCCCTGAAATGGTCTAGCAAGCAACTAGTTTCAAAGACAGTTGGGGATGGACAAGAAACGCTGACTTTGCCAGAGATGCCCATCTCCCAGTGAAGAATAAAACCTAACACTTCAGAGCACAGGAGGCCTAGCATCAGAAGAATATGGATGAGCATTATTCCTCATCTGATGTGGAGGATGGGCAAAACAGGAATGTCAGGATGATGAAGCACTTGCACAGGAGACCAGGATAATTGAGGGTTGGCATAATTTATGCCTACTTCCTGCAATCATGATGCCCTTTCAGTGCCTGACTGAATTTTAAAAACTAACTTCCACTTTGGCCAGATATATCCTTATTATTTAACATGACTTGGGAACTCAGCATCTCCACGCACACTTCTCACATGTCTGAGTAGATGAAGAAATGTGGCCTGTCCCTACATGACACGAGTGGACTGCTACCGGAGTGATGCCCTGGCACTTCTTGAGCACTGGATAGTAAACTCTGCTGATTTGCTATCTGTTCTGCTGCTCCATATCTAGTTGTAATTGTGGCAGTGGCCAGAAGTCTGGTTAGTTCTGTTTGAGTGGTTCCTCTATGGTCTGGAGGTAGAGAAATGGGTATAGGATGGTGGCCTAGACCATGGGCTGCACCAGCTGTCACTGCTCAAAAACATTTTATGGGCTGGGAGCTGGCCTGCAGCAGCTGCTGCCTGAGCCAACCTCTGAGCCTGGTGTCCAGGTTAAATTGGCTGTCCAGCCTTGCTGCCGAAGTGGGCCTGTCTGTGGATCTTGTGTGTCTGGGAATAAGCTTGGCTCCTGCTCAAAGCTGGGCATCCTTGAGCAGCTGAAACATGAGCGCAAATAACCTGAGCCAGCTCTTTGTCTCCTCACCCTTGGCCTTGGCTGGTGTTTCCATCTTAGCAGCCTGTTTCCAGGGACCAACTTTGAGGCCCTGCCCGGGGACATCTTCCAGACTGGTCTCTTCCCCCTTGAACTCCAATAACCTGATCAAGGCGCTACTGCATGGAATCAATCACCTAACAGTTGAGTGGGTGGCAGTTTATTAAACACAGCCTTTACTTACCTATCTATAGTGATAGAATATCCTTATGATCATATATAATATTAAATAACCTTTCTCTCATGTGGAAACTAAAACCTAATACCTCAATGTAGCCTTGCAGAGCTTTGTTAGAATGCTTTATTCTTTCATGGCCAGCATGTATTCCAAAGAAGAGCCATATTGGACTCAAAATGTTAATTCTATTTCACTCTCCACAGGTGCTACCAGATCTGAGTTTTTCCAGCACTGTTTTTATTCCAACATCTATTGCCCTTGAGAAGGTGCTGGTGAGCAGTCATGTTGGCACCTGAGGGTTAGGTGAATGTCTCGCTGGCCTTTTTCCAAGGATAGATGCAGTGAGGTCGTCTCCTTTCATGGTGTAATTAGAACTAGAGGACAGTTTAAAAATGGGGTTTCCCATTTAAGATTGAGAAAGGAGGAATTTCTTCTCCTAGGTTCATTAGATTTGGAATTCACTTTCACAGAAAACAGTGGAGGCGGTCTCATTTAATATGTTCAAGTCAATGGTTTTGCAGTAAGGGGGATGGGGGTATGGTGGGAGTGACAAGGCAGGAAATGGAGTTAAAGTCACAATTGGATCAGCCATGATCTTATTGAATGGTGGAGCAGGCTTGATGAACCGAATAGTCTACTATTTCTTATGATCTTATTTCTTATTTTTCTTTCCACTGATTTCAGTGGAATCCACTCCATGAATTGTCTGACTGGATTTCTAATTTGTAAGATTGGTATTGATTTTAATGCCTGCAATGTTGAAATTAAAGTTTATTTATTAGTGTCACAAGTAGGCTTACATTAACGCTGCAATGAAGTTACTGTGAAAATCCCTTAGTCGCCACACTTCAGCGCCTGTTCGGGTACACGGAGGGAGAATTTAGCATGGCCAGTGCACCTAGCCAGCATGTCTTTCAGACTGTGGGAAGAAAGCAGAGCACTTTGAGGATACCCATGCAGACACAGGGAGCACAGGCAGTGACCCAAGCCAGGAATTGAACCTGGGTTCCTGGCACTGAGGCAGCAGTGCTGACCACTGTGCCAACGTGCCATCCCAACTACTTGTTTCCAGGAGTAATACATGCAGGGGGATTTGACTTATTAATGGCAACTATCAGAACCAGAGGGAAATCCTCTCTCAACCATGTGGATTGTATGACTTGTGACATAGAGGCAGCCAATACGGGACCATGTCGAATTATTTCTACCCACATTATTATGTGGGGCATGAAGGCAGGTTTTAAAATTTATTTATTAGTTGCTTACATTAACACTACAATGAAGTTAGTGTGAAAATCCCCGAATCCACCTGGCTCCTGTTTGGGTACACTGAGGGAGAATTTAACATGTTTTCCGGATTCTTAAGGGGGAGGGGAAACAGTCACAAGTCATGGTACACATTGGTACCAACGACATAGGTAAGAGAAGGGACAGGGATTTAAAACAGGAATTTTGGGAGCTGGGCTGGAAGCTGAGAGCCAAGACAAAACATGTGGTCATCTCTGGTACGTTACCGGTGCCACGTGATAGCGAGTTGAGGAACAGGGAGAGAATGCAGTTAAACATGTGGTTGCAGGGATGGTGTAGGAGGGAGGGTTTCAGATACGTGGATAATTGGAACACATTCTGGGGAAGGTGGGACCTGTACAAACAGGACGGAGTGCACCTGAACCAGAGGGGCACCAATATCCTGGGAGGGAAATTTGATACGGCTCTTCAGGGGGGTTTAAACTAATTTGTCAGGGGAGTGGGAAAAGGAGTTGTAGTCCAGAAGTCAGTGTTGAGGGTGGTGAGGTATTGGGGAAGGTATCAAGGTCAAGGGTGGGTACCGGTAGACAGGAAGGTGGGTTAAAGTGTGTCTACTTCAATGCAAGGAGCAGCCGGAACAAGGTAGATGAACTTGGGGCGTGGATTGGTACTTGGGACTACGATGTTGTGGCCATTACGGAGACGTGGGTAGAACAAGGACAGGAATGGTTGTTGGACATTCCGGGGTATAGATGTTTCACTAAGTGTAGGGAAGCTGGTAAAAGAGGTGGAGGAGTAGCATTGTTAATCAAGGATTGTTTAACGGCTGCGGAAAGGCACTTTGAGGGGGATCTGCACACTGAGGTAATATGGGCTGAAGTTAGAAATAGGAAAGGAGCGGTCACGTTGTTAGGAGTTTACTATAGGCCCCCAAATAGTAATAGAGATGTGGAGGAAGAAATTGCTAAGCAGATTATGGATATGTGTGGGGGTCACAGGGTAGTTGTCATGGGGGACTTTAACTTTCCAAATATTGATTGGAACCTTTGTAGGTCAAATAGTTCGGATGGGGCAGTTTATGTGCAGTGTGTGCAGGAGGGTTTCCTGACACAATATGTGGATAGGCCGACAAGAGGTGAGGCCACATTGGATTTGGTACTGGGAAATGAACCGGGCCAAGTGTTAGATTT
The DNA here is from genome assembly GCF_964213995.1 of Mustelus asterias. Taxonomy (NCBI): domain Eukaryota; kingdom Metazoa; phylum Chordata; class Chondrichthyes; order Carcharhiniformes; family Triakidae; genus Mustelus; species Mustelus asterias. The sequence goes on along the minus strand of NC_135815.1, from coordinate 50,582,388 downwards.
GGTTGTGGGAGAGCACTTTGGAGATAGTGACCACAATTCGGTGTCTTTTGTTATTGCAATGGAGAGGGATAGGGCCGTATGGCAGGGCAAGGTTTACAATTGGGGGAGAGGTAATTATGATGCGATTAGGCAAGAATTAGGGGGCATAAGATGGGAACAGAAACTGTCATGGAAAGGCACTAATGAAAAGTGGAACTTTTTCAAGGAACAAATACTGGGTGTCCTTGATAGGTATGTCCCTGTCTGGCAGGGAGGAAATGGCCGAGTGAGGGAACCATGGTTCACGAAAGAGGTGGAATGTCTTGTGAAAAGGAAGAGGGAAGCTTATGTAGGGATGAGGAAACAAGGTTCAGATGGCTTGATTGAGGGTTACAAGTTAGCAAGGAACGAGCTGAAAAAGGGGCTTAGGAGAGCTAGGAGGGGACATGAGAAGTCCTTGGCGGGTCGGATCAAGGAAAACCCCAAGGCTTTTTACTCTTATGTGAGGAATAAAAGAATGACCAGGGTGAGGTTAGGGCCGGTCAAGGACAGTAGTGGGAACTTGTGTATGGAGTCAGTAGAGATAGGCGAGGTGATGAATGAATACTTTTCTTCAGTGTTCACCAAGGAGAGGGGCCATGCTTTTGAGGAAGAGAAGGTGTTACAGGCTAATAGGCTGGAGGAAATAGATGTTCGGAGGGAGGATGTCCTGGCAGTCTTGAATAAACTGAAGGTCGATAAGTCCCCTGGGCCTGATGAAATATATCCTAGGATTCTTTGGGAGGCAAGGGATGAGATTGCAGAGCCTTTGGCTTTGATCTTTGGGTCCTCGCTGTCCACAGGGATAGTGCCAGAGGACTGGAGAATGGCGAATGTTGTTCCTCTGTTTAAGAAAGGGAATAGAAATGACCCTGGTAATTATAGACCGGTTAGTCTTACTTCGGTGGTTGGTAAATTGATGGAAAAGGTCCTTGGGGATGGGATTTACGACCATTTAGAAAGATGTGGATTAATCCGGGATAGTCAGCACGGATTCGTGAAGGGCAAGTCGTGCCTCACAAATTTGATAGAATTTTTTGAGGAGGTAACGAAGTGTGTTGATGAAGGTAGGGCAGTTGATGTCATATACATGGATTTTAGTAAGGCATTTGATAAGGTCCCCCATGGTCGGCTTATGATGAAAGTAAGGAGGTGTGAGATAGAAGGAAAGTTGGCCGATTGGATAGGTAACTGGCTATCTGATCGAAGACAGAGGGTGGTGGTGGATGGAAAATTTTCGGACTGGAGGCAGGTTGCTAGCGGAGCGCCGCAGGGATCAGTGCTTGGTCCTTTGCTCTTTGTGATTTTTATTAATGACTTGGAGGAGGGGGCTGAAGGGTGGATCAGTAAATTTGCTGATGACACCAAGATTGGTGGAGTAGTGGATGAGGTGGAGGGCTGTTGTAGGCTGCAAAGAGACATAGATAGGATGCAAAGCTGGGCTGAAAAATGTCAGATGGAGTTTAACCCTGATAAATGTGAGGTGATTCATTTTGGTAGGACTAATTTAAATGTGGATTACAGGGTCAAAGGTAGGGTTCTGAAGACTGTGGAGGAACAGAGAGATCTTGGGGTCCATATCCACAGATCTCTAAAGGTTGCCATCAAGTGGATAGAGCTGTGAAGAAGGCCTATAGTGTGTTAGCTTTTATTGATGTGGAGCTTTTATTAATGGGGTTGGAGTTTAAGAGCCGTGGGGTTATGCTGCAACTGTACAGGACCTTGGTGAGACCACGTTTGGAATATTGTGTGCAGTTCTGGTCACCTCACTATAAGAAGGATGTGGAAGCGCTGGAAAGAGTGCAGAGGAGATTTACCAGGATGCTGCCTGGTTTGGAGGGTAGGTCTTATGAGGAAAGGTTGAGGGAGCTAGGGCTGTTCTCTCTGGAGCGGAGGAGGCTGAGGGGAAACTTAATAGAGGTTTATAAAATGAGGAAGGGGATAGATAGAGTGAACGTTCAAAGACTATTTCCTTGGGTGGATGGAGCTATTACAAGGGGGCATAACTATAGGGTTCATGGTGGGAGATATAGGAAGGATATCAGAGGTAGGTTCTTTACGCAGAGAGTGGTTGGGGTGTGGAATGGACTGCCTGCAGTGATAGTGGAGTCAGACACTTTAGGAACATTTAAGCGGTTATTGGATAGGCACATGGAGCACACCAGGATGATAGGGAGTGGGATAGCTTGATCTTGGTTTCAGATAAAGCTCGGCACAACATCGTGGGCCGAAGGGCCTGTTCTGTGCTGTACTGTTCTATGTTCTATGGCCTATGCGCCTAACCAGCATGTCTTTTTGACTGTGGGAGGAAACCGGAGTACCCAGAGGAAACCCACGCAGACGCAAAGAAGGTGTAGACTCTGCATAGACAGCGACCCAAGGCAGAATTCAAACCCAGGTTCCTGGCACTGTGAGACAGTAGTGCTAACCACTGTGCCAGAGTTTTGAGTTCAGGCTGGATGGTAAGAGATCACCTCATAGTTTGACTGTGAATCTGGAGCCTGCAGGTATATGAGTCAGTGTGCAGCAGCAAAAGCTGTAACCTTCCTGTACAGCTTCCTTTATTGTAAAATAAATTCAGGGTGGAATTTTCACAGAAAAATTCGAAGTGTTGAACTGGCGAGAAATGTTTTTTCAGCGAGCTGAGTTTTGTGAATTTATGGGACTCTGTGCAATACAGAGCCCATAATCTAATTCCCGCCAGTAGGGGGAGTGGGCAGAGCCTATTCATGCTGTGAAGCCGGCTGCAGACTGTTGGGGTGCTATTGTGCATGTGCCCCGATCTCCCAATATATCGTGTACAAATGTGTACTGGGAGAACTGTCAACTCCCCATCCTCCAATGCAAAGTTTCTCTCCCCCCCCCCCCCCCCCCCCATTGACTTCCCCCCCCTTAGGCCCTGCCCCCTTGGCCCTGGCACTGCCAGGCTGATACTGCCCAAGGAGCACTGCCCACGACCACCCGTGGGGCTTCAGTGGCCTCTGGTCTCACCAGCGAGGCCATCACATTTGGTCCCCATTGGTAGGAACTATCTGTGATTCTTGTTAGTGAGGATCTCCACCGGCGAGGTCAGAAAGCTAAATGAGCCCGGACTAATACGTCCACGGCTTACTAATAACATTAGAATGAGCTTACAAGTTGCTTAAATCAGCCTTAGAACAAACAACAAAGAACAGTACAGCACAGGAAACAGGCCCTTCGGCCCTCCAAGCCTGTGCCGCTCCTTGGTCCAACTGGACCAATCGTTTGTATCCCTCCATTCCCAGGCTGCTCATGTGACTATCCAGGTAAGTCTTAAACGATGTCAGCGTGCCTGCCTCCACCACCCTACTTGGCAGCGCATACCAGGCCCCCACCACCCTCTGTGTAAAAAACGTCCCTCTGATATCTGAGTTATACTTCGCCCCTCTCACCTTGAGCCCGTGTCCCCTCGTGATCGTCACCTCTGACCGGGGAAAAAGCTTCCCACTGTTCACCCTATCTATACCCTTCATAATCTTGTACACCTCTATTAGATCTCCCCTCATTCTCCATCTTTCCAGGGAGAACAACCCCAGTTTACCCAATCTCTCCTCATAGCTAAGACCCTCCATACCAGGCAACATCCTGGTAAACCTTCTTTGCACTCTCTCTAACGCCTCCACGTCCTTCTGGTAGTGCGGCGACCAGAACTGGACGCAGTACTCCAAATGTGGCCTAACCAGCGTTCTATACAGCTGCATCATCAGACTCCAGCTTTTATACTCTATACCCCATCCTATAAAGGCAAGCATACCATATGCCTTCTTCACCACCTTCTCCACCTGTGTTGCCACCTTCAAGGATTTGTGGACTTGCACACCTAGGTCCCTCTGTGTTTCTATACTCCTGATGACTCTGCCATTTATTGTATAACTCCTCCCTACATTATTTCTTCCAAAATGCATCACTTGGCATTTATCCGGATTAAACTCCATCTGCCACCTCTCCGCCCAATTTTCCAGCCTATCTATATCCTGCTGTATTGCCCGACGATGCTCTTCGCTATCCGCAAGTCCAGCCATCTTCGTGTCATCCGCAAACTTGCTGATTACACCAGTTACACCTTCTTCCAAATCATTTAGATATATCACAAATAGCAGAGGTCCCAGTACAGAGCCCTGCGGAACACCACTGGTCACAGACCTCCAGCCGGAATAAGACCCTTCGACAACTACCCTCTGTCTCCTATGGCCAAGCCAGTTCTCCACCCATCTAGCCACTTCTCCTTGTATCCCATGAGCCTTAACCTTCTTAACCAACCTGCCATGTGGGACTTTGTCAAATGCCTTACTGAAATCCATATAGACGACATCCAGGGCCCTTCCTTCATCACCCGTTTTTGTCACTTCCTCAAAAAACTCCACCAAATTTGTAAGGCACGACCTCCCTCTTACAAAACCATGCTGTCTGTCACTAATGAGATTGTTCCGTTCTAAATGCACATACATCCTGTCTCTAAGAATCCTCTCCAACAACTTCCCTACCACGGACGTCAAGCTCACCGGCCTATAATTTCCTGGGTTATCCCTGCTACCCTTCTTAAACAACGGGACCACATTCGCTATCCTCCAATCCTCAGGGACCTCACCCGTGTCCAAAGAAGCGACAAAGTTTTCCGTCAGAGGCCCAGCAATTTCATCTCTCGTCTCCCTGAGCAGTCGAGGATAGATGCCATCAGGCCCTGGGGCTTTGCCAGTTTTAATGTTCCCTAAAAAACCTAACACTTCCTCTCTTGTAATGGAAATTTTCTCTAACGGGTCAACACCTCCCTCCGAGACACTCCCGGTTAACACGCCCCTCTATTTCGTGAATGCCGATGCAAAGTATTCATTTAGGATCTCCCCTATTCCCTTGGGTTCTAAGCATAATTCCCCTCCTTTGTCCGTGAGAGGTCCGATTTTCTCCCTGGCAACTCTTTTGTTCCTAACCTATGAATAGAATGCCTTGGGATTCTCCTTAATCCTGCCTGCCAAGAACATCTCGTGACCTCTTTTTGCCCTTCTAACTCCCCGTTTGAGTTCTTTCCTACTCTCTCTGTATTCCTCCAGAGCTCCATCTGTTTTCAGTTGCCTGGACTTAACGTACTCCTCCCTTTTCATTTTAATCAGATCCTCAATTTCCCTGGTTATCCACGGCTCTCGAATCCTACCTTTCCTATCTTTCCTTTTTACAGGCACATGCCTATCCTGCAGCCTTATCAATAGTTCCTTAAAAGACTCCCACATGCCAGACGCGGACTTACCCTCGAACATCCTCTCCCAATCAACATCCACCAATTCCTGCCTAATCCGGTTATAGTTAGCCTTCCCCCAATTTAGCACCCTGCCCGTAGGACAGCACTCATCCTTGTCCATTACTATCCTAAAGTTAACAGAGTTGTGGTCACTATTGTGCCCTTACCAGGCACAAAACCGATTGCATTGGCAGAAGGGGGCTGGTAATATCGGGAGAGGTGAGAAATCGGGCATGAGCCCAAGTTTTTGCCCCCCATGTTTGCCACACCGGTACGCTACTCGATTAGTGCAGTGAGGCAGAAAAATCCCGCCCACAGACTTTACAACTCCCTGCATACAGCTTTGTCATAAACGGGTATTTCAAGGTCTTTGAAGCTCGGGGTTCCCGGGATCTAAAGCTGCATCAGTATTCCAAACTGTGTTTGCTGTCTGAACATTAACTCCTTGGCTGTGATGATCTGTGAAACACAGTATAGCGTTTGTATTTTTCTCATGTCATCTCTGGTTCTTTTGTTAATCACCTCGGGTTCTCAACTGTCTGCTGATAGGAACAGTTTCTCCCCATTTAAGCTATCCAGACCCCCCCTTGATTTTGAACATGTTTATCAGATTTCCTCTCTACCATCTCTTCTCCAAAGAGAACAACTCCATCTTCATTAAGTATCTCATCCACTAAAGCATTTTTGTACATCTTTTCTGTATCCCCTCCAAACCATCACAACCTTCCTATTGAAGTTGAACTAGTTTTTATGAAGGTACATAACTTGCTTTTGTACTCTGTCCCGATTTGCAAAACACAGAGTTTTAACAACACCAGGTTAAAGTCCAACAGGTTTATTTGGTAGCAAATGCCATTAGTTTTTGGAGCGCTGCTCCTTCGTCAGATGGAGTGGAAATTGTGTTGTTAAAATTCTTACTGTGTTTACCCCAGTCCAACGCTGCTATCTCCACATCCTGATTTGCAAAATCCAGGATTCAGTATAATTTATTAACTACTTTCTCAACCTGTGCTACCACCTTCAATGATTTATGCACCTAGACATCAGTCGTTCTGCTCCTGCATTTCCTTTGGAATTGTATCAAGAAGAAGGGTGATAGCTTGAGGTGAATTGGTTACACTGATGCCCAGACTTGCGATAACTGTTGTGAGAAGTAGTCTACAGTCATACATTTACTTATTATTTTTGTTTGGCACCATAATTCATGTTTAGCCTATATTCAAGATACGTCAACCGTATATTTTTCAATGAACATATGCATTTTTATGGCTGTGCTCGCATTAGGCGCAGGCCTTAATTTTTCTTTTTGGAATTGCATGTTTCGGGTTATACTCGACTTGTAAGTGGGTACATGGGATCAAGCAGGCCAAGAAGATGCGTGTGAGTTTAAGAAGACCACAAGGAACAGACTGTAAAGCAACTAAAAACCAAAATAGGTTCTCTTGCAAAAAGGTTGAAGTTATAAGCTGTTTTCAAGCTAAAAGTAGTAGCATGTGCTAACTTGTCGAATAACTGTGCTGCAGTGAGAAAATTCAGCGTTAGTGAAAAACTGGTATGAGACTGGAGGAAGGATTCTCTGCTTAGAGAACGCCAAATGATCTCTGGAGGATGATTATGAAACAGAGTTCTTCTGATCAAGAGTGGGGATCCTTATGATAATGTCATAGTCCAAGTACCTCAGGATAGATTTGATCAATTCTGCATCAGATGCTGAGGATGATGAATTTGATTGTAGTTTGAACTATACTTGTAGAATTATTTCATTAAATAAAGACATGACATGATTTAATTTGAATTACGGATAAATTTTGTTTCCACATTTCAAAATGGCGACCACCTACACCAACGCGAGTGGTTCACAGTTTATACTTGGTGTATATATAGAATACAACGTGGGAAAGTGTGAGGTTATGCACTTTGGTAGGAAGAATAGAGGTGTAGACTATTTTCTAAGTGGGGAAATTGGAAACACAAAGGGACTTAGCAGTCTTAGTTCAGGATTCTCTTAAGGTTAACTTGCAGGTTGAGTTGGCAGTTAGGAAGGCAAATGCAATGTTAGCATTCATTTTGAGAGGACTAGAATACAAAAACAGATGTACTGCTGAGTCTTTATAAGACCACATTTGGAATATTGTGAGCAATTTTGGGCCTGTATCTAAGGAAAGGTGTGCTGGCATTGGAGAGGGTCCAGAGGAGGTTCACGCGAATGATCCCGGGAATGAAAAGCTTGACGTAAGAGGAGTGTTTGAGGACTGAGTCTGTACTCGCAGGAATTTAGTAAGATAAGAGGGGATCTCAGTGAAACTTGCAGAATACTAAAAGGCCTGGACAGAGTGGACGTGGGGAAGATGTTCCCATTAGTAGGAGAGACGATTCAAGGGCGTGGTTTCAGAGTAAAAGGACAACCCTTTAGAACCAGGATGAGGAGGAATTTCTTCAGCCAGAGGTTGGTGAATCTATGGAATTCATTGCCACAGAAGGCTGTGGAGGCCAGTTCATTGAGTGTATTTAAGACAGAGATAGGTTCTTGACTGGCAAGGATATCCAAGGTTACGTGCAGAAGCGGGGAGAATGGAGTTGAGAAACTTATCAGCCACGGTTGAATGGCGGAGCAGACCCAATGGGCCGAATGGTCTAATTCTACTCCTGTATCTTGTGGTTTTATAAGGCTGACCCTTTTTTTTCATAAACCTTCAAAGGTTGATTTCCACGCTGTGCTCTACAATATATTAGAATTGTATTGTTCATTCATGGGTGTAAATCAAGGGCCCCTTTTTTATGTTGCATTATATTTCTGTTTGCACATACGCTATAGGGAGCAAAATCTGGATTGAATGACAATAAAAACATTGAACCAAAGGTGAAATGGTGCAGTGTGCATCTTAACGTTTGCTTCAGTTGCATTTTTGCATTTTGATCTTAAAATATACTTTGTCTGCCATTTAAAACCTGCATCATAAATGAATTGCTTAGGTTGAGTGTCTGTAATCAAGAAGATAATGGCTTGGCTTTCACAGCGAATCCTGGTAGCAAATGATTTGGATCATTCCTATTTAGGACATGTAATCATACCAGCAGTGCATGACATGCACAACAAATACAAAGGATTGATTACAACACAATAGTCCTAGTGTAGGTTACAAATGAAAATAATCTGTTTTCTTATTAATATGTACATTGAGGTTGGGTTATTGCTGTGAAATCACATCTATATTGGACCACAGTTCAAAATGTATTTGGCTAAGATAGGAAATTTTTGGTTTCTTTATTTTCCCTTTTGCATTGGAGTCATGGGCCAGCAATGGTTATACCAATCTATCTTGGGAATTAGCGATGTCTCCCTTTATGTTTATGCAGTGATCAGACTACAGATTAATGTTTGATTTATATTTCCTTCAAGACCTTTGTACTATTACAATGAATAGAACTGCAGATTTTTTAAAAAACTTAGCCAGTTTGTAGGCAACTAGTGATTTACAGTGATGGTTGATCTGTTTCAGAACAGGGTATTGAAGAGATGAAGAAGCTTCTGCTACTTCTACTAGGCTGTGCTGTTCAGGTTGGTGATGTCTGTGTTCTATTTTTAAATAAACTCACTTTTGCTTTTTTGTTTCAAGAAAAATCAGGCCCAATCTACCAATCCTTTCCTGATAGGTATACACATGCATTTTTGGTATCATCCTTGCAGATCATCTTTGCACTCTCCCCAATGTGTCTCTAACATTTTATAATGTTGCAGCTAGAACGTCTCATAATACTGAACTGTGATCTAATCAAGGTTTAAAATAGGTTTTGCCCAACTTCCCTCCTGTTCAATTCGATCCCTCCAGAAGTAAAGCCGAGTGTTAGGTTCGCTTTTTTATTGTTTTTGCTGACTTGCGGCAATCTTCTTGTGACAGAAATACAGAAATATTTGTACTCTGAGATCCCTTTGTTCTACCCACCTAGACTCTCTCCTTCAAAGTAATAAATTACCCCATCCCATTACCCCTTCTCTCAACTACCCCCCCCTCCCATTTTTCCTTCCAACACGTGCTACCTCACTTCTGTTAAATGTTTACCAGTTATTTCCCCAGGTTTATTAATGTCCTCTTTGGTACTTGACTATTTCCTGCTCTGCCACTCCCAATTTGGTATTAACTGCAAATTTAGAAATTGTGATGGAAAATGTCCACATTGTCAATGGAAATTATGAACCACATTGATTCTTTTGAAACACTGCATGTCATCTTCTGCCATTGAATTACTGCCCTTTATTCCTATCTTATGGCCAGCTAGCAATCCATTCAGCCTCATGTCCCAGACTCCATATTCTCTGACCTTAATCATGATAAAGGGCCTTTGGTCTTTCCCATCTTGTACAAGTATAAGTTGTATATGCTGATCAGTGAGCTAGTTTGCTCTCAGCCACTTCAAAACTTATGCAGCAAGTTTGCTCCATCTCTGTCAACCCAGAAAGGATTGCCCTGGTTCTGTTGATCTTCTTTCCACTTTCTGATGGAGTCCATTCAACAGTTTCAAATAATGAGGTTCCATGTGAGGGAATGAAAGGATTTTCATTTGACAATGGCTGAATTGTTTTTTGCTCAGGACATTTTCAAATGTTTGAGTCAGAGCATGTCTTCTGTGCTTTGGCACAATGACCCTTGCCTCTGTTTTACTGGTTGTTCATGTTCCCTAGCATTCTTGTACTGTGTTTTGGTGTTGTATTGGGATGTTCAGTTATCCAGAGATTCTGTACCTGCAGAGGAAGATTAACAGTGCATTAAATAACATATTCGGCCAAGTGGTAAATGTTTGTGCGGGATAGGTCTGACGCTAGCAGTTTCTTTGTGAGCTCAACCTTCATCCCTGTAGTCTTGGCTCCTCCAAAACCCACTCTGTTGAGATCAATAAACCCTCCTTGGTTATTCCCACCTCCAGAAAGCAAGTGGCCACCAGATTATTAGAAGATGAGGGTAAAGAGCCTGAGCGTTCGTCTGAACTTGAGCTCAATCAATCTGCCAGAGCTCTGGATGTTTAATTTTGAGTGTTATATTGATTGCATTATATCATTTTCAACATCATTGCCGTAGGATGAGTCACTTGCCTCAAATCTTGTAAAGTCTGAATTTCAGATTTTTTTTGGTTGGGGGGTGGGGCGGGGGTGGTTGCAGCTTGTCCTGAAAAGAAGCTGGATTTAATGATCAGAACGACCTTTGTTTTATTCCAGTGTGAGAGAAAAGAAGAATTTATTGAGAGGATAAAAAATCTTGATTTTGATACAAAGGCTGCTGTTGCAATTCACATTCAAGAGGTATGTTCTGAAAATACAATATTTTTATACTGACTTGGAACTAACTGTAAGATGGTCATGTATAAAGATATCTGATGCGAATCTGGACGTTTTGAGTCATCATGCCCTCTGGACCCTTGTCCCCAGCCCCCAAATGTTTGTGGAATCTCATGTTAAATATGAAACTTTGGTGAGCTCCTGGAATATTGCCTGCTGCTCTAAATGTATATCCTATCATTTAGAAGAAAGGACTAGAAAATGTGAGGTGGAGAGCAGAATGTATGTATGATTTAAATGGTGTCATAGGACATTAGAATTGGTGAATTGATTTGTCAATTAAGAAAGGTGACCACTTCCATATGACTGCCCCAATCTGACCTGACTCCTGTCCACTAAATCCTACTGGCAATTTCTTTACAGTCTTGGAATATTTATGTTGGAACAGTTATGCATTGCAGTAAGATAAAAGAGAATTAATGTAAATTACTTCACTTACCATCTGTCTTTATGCTTGAAAAGAAGTTCAACCTCTATACAAGACTAAATCCCCCATTTTTTTTGATATCGTGGAATTTCAAGCTGTTTTATTTTAAGTACAGTACTCTTGCTATTAATATTTAGATTCAACTGTTGCCTTCTGCAGGCAGGAAGTAAAGGCACAGCAGCCTAGAGGAATCACTTGAGAACCCAGAGTGGATATCTCTTAAAGTATCAGAATCCTTCCCATTCTCAACCTTCTCCCATCCCGACCCCACAAGTTATGACTATAATTGTATCAATGTGTGCAATATTACTTTATATAGAGGTGACAAAATCTCAATGCTCAAAACTAATTTTAGAAGTGATGTTCTATCTTCATTCCAGAAATGGTAACTTTAAATGTGATGTTATTCACAAATAAGCATTGCTGTAAAAAGTTAGATGCTTGTCATTTCAGTATGTTTACAATGTACACAAAATACACTTGTATATCATTGGAAATCATAATTCACTTTTTATGTTATGAAGGTGACTCACAATCAGGAAAATGTCTTTGATATGCAGTGGATGGAATTAGCTGACCTTTCCCGTGAGGACCTCAATTCCTTTTCCAAAAAATTGGCAATTCAGCTGAAAAGACTTGTGGATGAAAGAGATGAAAAATGTGAGGTACAAAGGCCATTACTATTCCAGAAAAAATGTTAATCAGAGATGACCTTATTTAATGTTACAAAAGGGAAGTTAATTTGAGATTTTCCACAGAAGTCATTTTTAAAAAATAGTTCATCAACAATAATGAATTACATCATTCATTAAGCAGCAGTTAAACAATGTAGCTCACAATTAAATACATACTGCAAACAACTAAAACTGGGAAAACTTTCATCTTTGGCACTTTGAATGTTAGACTGAAAATAGTCCATACTGAAAATAGTTTTCAGTATGGACATAGTTTCCAGTATGCCTTGCTGGTAGCGTTGCTTGGTATGTTAGTTGGAGGCATGGGTCAAGTGGGACAGGAAATTGGGCAGTAAATCTTAAAGCTACTCACTATGCAAATTAAACACAACTTCCTCGGACCCATATAAAATTGAAGTGTCTGGCTAGTATATTTTCAGCAAGGAGTCTAACAACACCAGGTTAAAGTCCAACAGGTTTATTTGGTAGCAAACGCCACTAGCTTTCAGAGTGCTGCTCCTTCGTCAGGTGAGTGGGAGTTCTGTCACTCACCTGACGAAGGAGCAGCGCTCCGAAAGCTAGTGGCATTTGCTACCAAATAAACCTGTTGGACTTTAACCTGGTGTTGTCAGACTCCTTACTGTGTTTACCCCAGTCCAACGCTGGCATCTCCACATCATAGTATATTCTCAGCATTAAATAATATCAGGAATTTTCTAGGTAGTTCTCCCTATTGGTTGCATTAACATTGGTGAAAGATCTTCAGAAAACTCCATTTTTGTAGTGCATCTCGGGTATTGATGAATCTTACACCAAATATACAGTGCCCAGTCTGAAAATGTTTTAAGAAAGTTTTTGTTAATTTCTTAAAGATGTGTTATTCAGGGTTTCTGTCTGGAGCTTCCTAAACTACATCATCTGACTTCTTGTGTATTTTTTTGTTTTCATGCAGCTTATTTCAATAGTTTACAATTCATTTGGATAACTTCAAGAGTTTAAGGAATATCATTATTAACATTTTGAGGATTACCATTGACCAGAAACTGAACTGGACTAGCCATATAAATGCTGTGCCTATCAGAGCAGATCAAAAGCTAGGAAAACTTGGCAAGTAACTCCCCTCCTGACCCCTTGGTCTGTCCACCATCTATAAAACGCAGGTCAGGAGTGTGATGGAATACTCTCCATTTGCCTGGATGAGTGCAGAACAACACTCCAGAAGTTCAACACCATCCAGGACAAAACAGTCTGCTTGATTGTTACCACTTTTTCCACAAGTGTTCAATCCCTCTGCCACCAGTGGACAGTGGCAGCAGTTTGTACCATCTAAAAGATGCACTCATAGAAAGTGAGATCATAGAAACCCTACAGTGCAGAAGGAGGCCATTCGGCCCATCAAGTCTGCACCGACCACAATCCCACCCAGGCCCTACCCCCACATATTTACCTGCTAATCCCTCTAACCTACGCATCTCAGGACTCTAAGGGGCAATTTTTAACCTGGCCAATCAACCTAACCTGCACATCTTTGGACTGTGGGAGGAAACCGGAGCACCTGGAGGAAACCCACGCAGACGCGAGGAAAATGTGCAAACTCCACACAGACAGTGACCCGAGCTGGGAATTGAACCCGGGACCCTGGAGCTGTGAAGCAGCAGTGCTAACCACTGTGCTACCGTGCCGCCGCCACTGTAGGAACTCACCAAGTTTCCTTAGACAGCAACTTCAAACCAATGGCCACTGCCATCTAGAAGGACAAAGGCAGCAGATACCTGAGAGTACCACCTCCTAGAGGTTCCCCCCAAATCACTCACCATCCTGATTTGGATTTGTATTGGTGTTCCTTCATTGTTGCTGGGTCAAAATCCTGGAATTACCCTACGACTAGAGAGGGGGCAAAACCTGACCTCTTGGGAAATAAGGAAGGGCAGGTGACAGATGTGTTAGTGAGGGATCACGTTTTGGTACCAGTGACCATAATTCTATTAGTTTTAAGATAGCTATGGAGAATGATAGGTCTGGCCCAAAAGTTAAAATTCTAAATTGGGACAAGGCCAATTTTAATGGTATCAGGCAGGAACTTTCAAAAGTTGATTGGAGGAGTCTGTGGGAAGGCAAAGGGACGTCTGGTAAGTGGCAGGCTTTCAAAAGTGCGTTAACCAGAGTTCAGGGTAAGCACATTCCTCTTGGAGTATAGGGCAAGGCTGGTAGAAGTAGGGAACCCTGGATCACTCGGGATATTGAGACCCTGGTCAAGAAGAAGAAAGGCACATGACATGCATAGGCAGCTGGGATCAAGTGAATCCCTTGAGTATAAAGGGTGTAGGAGTAGAGTTAAGAAAGAAATCAGGAGGGCTAAAAGGGAACACGAGATTGTTTTGACAGATAAGGCAAAGGAGAATCCAAAGAGCTTCTATAAATACATAAAGGGCAAAAGAGTAACAAGGGAGAGAGTAGGGCCTCTTAAGGATCAACAAGGTCATCTATGTGCAGATCCACAAGGGATGGGTGAGATCCTAAATGAATATTTCTTATCAGTATTTACTGTTGAGAAAAGCATGGATGTTAGGGAACTTGGGGAAATAAATAGTGATGTCTTGAGGAGTGTACATATTACTGAGAAAGAGGTGTTGGAAGTCTTAAAGCGCATCAAGGTAGATAAATCCCCGGGACCTGATGAAGTGTATCCCAGGCCGTTGTGGGAGGCTAGGGAGGACATTGCGGGTCCCCAAGCCGAGATATTTGAATCATCGATAGTCACGGGTGAGGTGCCTGAAGATTGGAGAGTGGCAAATGTTGTGCCATTGTTTAAAAAGGGCTGCAGGGCAAAGCCTGGGAACTATAGGCCAGTGAGCCTCACATCTGTGGTGGGTAAATTGTTGGAAGGTATTTTGAGAGACAGGATCTACAGGCATTTAGAGATGCAAGGACTGATTAGGGACAGTCAGCATGGCTTTGTGAATGGAAAACCATGTCTCAAATGATGTTGTATACATGGACTTTAGCAAGGCCTTTGACAAGGTACCGCATGGTAGGTTGTTGCATAAAGTTAAATCTCACGGGATCCAGGGTGAGGTATCTAAATGGATACAAAATTGGCTTCTGTCGAGGTGGTGGCAGAGGGTTGTTTTTCAAACTGGAGGACTGTGACCAGCAGTGTGCCTCAGGGATCAGTGCTGGGTCGACTGTTATTTGTCATTTATATTAATGATTTGGATGAGAATATAGGAGGCATGGTTAGTAAGTTTGCAGATGACACCAAATTGGTGGCATAGTGACAGTGAAGAAAGTTATCTCCAATTGCAACGGGATCTTGATCAATTGGGCCAGTGGGCTGACGAATGGCAGACTTGAAGATAATGAGGATTTTAAAATTTTTGCATTGGAACCCAGTGCAGAATTTCGAGCATGAATGGTAGTGTAGGACTGAAGTACAATGCTCGAGTTTTATTAAGTTGAAATGTCAGAAGGGCTGAGTTCAAGAGGCTGTTGAAAAGAAAACTGCAGTAATTTCAATTGCATAACTGGCTAAGGCATGAATAAATGTTTTGGTGACAATGACTTGAGATAGATAAGAGTAGAGAGAGGATTGCTTTCTAAGTGGAAAAAATGATTTTCAATTATATAATGAATTCTAAAGACGATGCAGGAAAGGGATTCCTGAGGGTGTGCATATACAAATTTTGAATATGGCAGAAAGCTATTAAAAAAACATATGAACAAACAGCAGGAGTAGGTAATTCAGCCCCTCAAGCCTGCTCTGTCATTCAACACGATCATGGCTGATCTTGTCTTGGCCTCAACTCCACTTTCCTGCCTAAAACCCTTCAACCTATTACTAATTAAAAATGTCACACTGTGTAACCGCCACTATTTGGCCTAGGCTTGCAAAATCCTACTATCTATCCTCGCTTGAGACAATTCACACCTCTTTAACCTGTGATTAGCCCTCTCTCCACTCACATTGTCTGTACCTGTAAAGACTTGATTACCAGTAAAGACTCGTATTCCAACCATTATCTTGCAATTGAGTCTTTGTTTATATATGCCTTGTTTGTGAACCCAACTTTCCACTCATGAAGGAGCAGTGCACCGAAAGCTCGTGATATCAGATAAACCTGTTAGATTTTAACCTGATGTTTAACCTACTTACTGTGCTTACCCCAGTCCAACCCCAGCATCTCCACATCATTAAAAATCTGTCTGTCTATCTCAAATTTACTCAATGTCCCAGCATCCACAGGACTTTGGGGCAGTGAATTCCACAGATTTTATTATTTATATATATATCTCTCTCTCTCAATTAGATCTCCCCTCATTCTTCCCTCAAAATATAGGCCTAAACTACTCAATCGCTCTTATGAATCCCTGCAGTACAGAAGAAGCCAGTCTGCACTGATTCTCTGACAGAGTATCTTATCCAGCTGCCCCCCTCTTCATATGACAAACCCCTCATCTCTGAAATCAATTTAATGAACCTCCTCTGAACTGCCTCCAATGCAACTACATCCTTCCTCAAGTAAGGGGACCAAAACTGTATGCAATATTTCAGGTGCAGTCTGACTAATGCCTTGTACGTTGCAGCAGCACTTCCCTATTTTTATACTCTCTCCCTTTAGCAATAAATGCCAGATCCTCAGTTTTATAAATATAGGCATTGAGTACAAAAACAAAGATGTTATGCAAAATCTTATTAAAGATTAGGCCCCAGTTGTCATCTGGTGGCTAATTCTGGGCACCACACATTTTAGGAAGAATGTCAAGATCTTAGGAGAGGATTGAACAGAGAAGATTTAGCAGAATGATACCAAAAATCCTCTTGGGGGCCATTAACGTTTAAAGAAGTCCAAACACCTAACAATTAACCGACAAAATTACACCACAAGATGTTAGTTTTTAAAACAAAACTATTGTGTATATAAAGGGAAATTAAATAACACAAGCACCACTAACTCAGCACTATAACTTAGCATCATAGAATCATACGGTGCTGGAGAGGCCCTTGGGCCCATTGAGTCTGTACCGACATGTTAGAAACACCTAACCTCCCACCTAATCCCATTTACCAGCACTTGGCCTATAGCCTTGAATGTTATGACGTGCCGAGTGTTCATCCAGGTACTTTTTAAAGGATGTGAGGCAACTTGCTTCTACCACCCTCCCAGGTAGTGCATTCCAGACCATCACCAACCTCTGGGTAAAAAAGTTGTTCCTCACATTTCTCCCAAACCTCCTGCCCCTCACCTTGAACTTGTGGCTCTCGTGACTGACCCTTTGATTTGATTTTGATTTTGATTTGGTTCAACTAAGGGGGAACAGTTGTTCTCTATCCACGTCTCTCATAATCTTGTACACCTTGATCAGGTCGTCCCTCAGTCTTCACTGATCCAATGAAAACAATCCAAACTTTTCTTCATTATTTACATGTTCCAACTGAGGCAGCATCCTGGTAAATCTTCTCTGCACCTCCTCCAGTGCTTTCGCATCCTTCCTGCAACCAGAACTGCACACATCACTCCAGCTGTGGCCTCAAAGTTCTTTACAACTCCAACATGACTTCCCTGCTCATGAAATCTATTCCTCGATTGATAAAGGCAACTATTCCATATGCCTTTTTCATCATAACTTCACCCACCCCTGGCAAAGGTGCAAACTTTACTCTGGTGGGGGGATATCAATGTCCACCACCAAAAGTGACTTAATGCCATTCAAATAGCTTTTATGTAATTTTAATTTTTTTCTGGATTTTAAACAACCCTTGTTTATTTACTAAAAGAAACTTGGGATAGCGACCAAAGTTGATACCTTTGAAGTGTGGTTTATTCGAAGCTAAGTAACGGAATGTGCTACGAATAAATTTTTTTTTTAGAAAATTGTGCGGGTTAGGTTGGCCGTGTTTAATTGCCCCTTAGTATCAGAGGATCAATAAGGTAAATACCTGGGGTTACGGGGATAGGACCTGGGTAGGATTGTTGTCTTTGCAGACTCGATGGGCTGAATGGCCTACTTCTGCACTGTAGGGATTCTATGATTCTTCTACTGACCGAGTTAGTCGGGTCCGAAAGGATATAACCGCTAGACTTGGTCTGCAGCAGGTGGTGAGGGAACCAACAAGAGGGAAAAACGTACTTGATCTCATTCTTACCAGTCCGTCAGCTTCAGATGCATCTGTTCACGACAGTATTGGTAAGAGTGACCACTGCACAGTCCTTGTGGAGACCAAGTTCCGCCTTCACTTTGAGAATAACCTCCATGTTGAGTGGCACTATCACCGTACTAAATGGGACAGACTTCGAACAGACATAGCAACTCAAGACTGGGCACCCATGAAGTGCTGTGGGTCATCAGTAGAACCGTACTCAAGCACAATCTGCAACCTCATGACCTGGCATACCCCACATTCAACCATTACCATCAAGCAAGAGGGTCACCCTTGGTTCAATGCAGCGTGCAAGAGGGCATGCCAGAGCAGCACCAGGCATACCTAAAAAAAGCGTCAACCTGATGAAGCTACCAAACAGGACTACTTGCATGCCAAACAGCAGAAACAACAAGTGACAGGTGGAGCTAAGCAATCCCACAACCAACAAATCAGATCAAAGCTCTGCGATTCTGCCACATCCAGTTGTGAATGGTAGTGGACAATTAAACAACTCACTGAAGGAGGAGGTTCCAAAAACATCCCCATCCTCAGTGATGGAGGAACCCAGCACATCAGTGCAAAAGATGAAGCTGAAGCATTCACAGCAACCTTCAACCAGAACTACCGTGTGGATGATCCATCTTAACCTCCTTCAGTGGTCTGCAGCATCACAGATGTCAGTCTGTAGCTAATTCGATTCACTCCATGTGATATCAAGAAATGGTTGGAGGCACTGGATATTGCAAAGGCAATGGGTCATCAACAATGCTGTCAAGCACCACTTGCTCAGCAATAACCTGTTCAGTGATGGCCAGTTTGGGTTTTACATGGGTCACTCTGCTCTGACCTCATTATAACTTTGATTCAAAAATGGACAAAGAAGCTGAGCTCCAGAAGTGAGGTGAGAGTGACAGCCCTTGACATCAATCATGCATTCAACCGAATGTGGCATCAAGAAACCTTGGCAAAACTAGAATCAATGGGTATGGGGGGGGGGCAAACTCCGCTGGTTTGAAAGATACGTGACCTATAGGAAGATGATTGGGTGGGGGGGGGTGCAGTCATCTCAACTCCAGGACAGCTCTGCAGGAGTCCCTCAGGGAGGTATCCTAGGCCCAACCATCTTTAGCTGCTTCATCAATGACCTTCCTGCCATCATAAGGTCAGACATGGGGATGTTTGGCGATGATTGCACAATGTTCAGCATTCGCGGCGACTCCGTGTCAAATCTGGGCAATATCCAGGCTTGGCTGACAAGTGGCAAGTAACATTTGCGCCCCACAAATATCAGGCAATTACCATCACCAATACGAGACAACCTAACCACTGCCCCTTGACATTCAGTGGTGTTATCATCACTAACTCCTCCACTGTCAACATCCTTGGGGTTACCATGGACCAGAAACTCAACTGGATTCGCGATATAAACACAGTAATTACAAGAGCAGGTCCGAGGTTTTGGAATACTGTGGCAAGTAATTCACCACCTGACTTCCCAAAGTCTCTCCACCATCTACAAGGGATAAGTCAGGAGTTTGATGGGATATTTCCCACTTGCCTGAATGGGTGCAGCTCCAACAACACTCAAGAAGCTTGACACCATCCAGGGCAAAGCAGCTCCCTTGATCAGCATCACATCGACAAACATTCACTCCCTCTGCCACTGGTGCTCAGTTGCAGCAACATGTGTACTGTATCTACGAGATGTCCTGCAGAAATGCGCCTTAGATCCCTAGTACCTTCCAAACCCACGACCACTTCCATCTAGAAGGAGAAGGGCAGCAGATACATGGGAACATCACCATCTGCAAGTTCCCCTCCAAGCCACCCACCATCCTGACTTGGAAATATATCACCGTTCCTTCGCAGTCGCTGGATCAAAATCCTGGAATTCCCTCCCTAATGGCATTGTGTGTCAATCCATAGCACGTGGACTGCAGTGATTCAAGAAGCCAGCTCACCACCACCAGCTCGAGGGCAACTAGTGATGGACAATAAATGCTGGCCGGCCAGCGATGCCCATGTCCCACGAATGAAAACAAAATTGTCCACCCGGTTCTGGTGGTGAATGGCTGAACCAGTTATCCCCATACCTTTTCAGGACTGTCGCATGGACATTAGAGGAGTAGAGCACATTGCGGTACCAGGAGAATGGCTAGAATGTGAGAGTTGCAGGTGAGACTGCAAATCAGTCGCTCGGTGGCACAGTGGTTAGCACTGCCTCCTCAGTGTCAAGGACTCTGGTTTGATTCCCAGCTTGGGTTATTGTCTGTGTGGAGTCTGCTGGCCAGTGGCAAATATCTGTCAAAAACAGTTGGGTGCCTGAATAAGTTACTGCAGTAATGAGGTCAGGGTGCCCTTGCGAAATGGTGGCAGAGTGCTCTGAAGCCGGTTTTGCTGGCATGTTTAGGCACCCCTCCCACCAGGCTCCAACTGTCCAAAAAAGTGACTTGTGTCAAAAGAGTGCGATGCCGAGTGCACCCGAGATCCTGGCGTGGTTCACCCATGTTTCTCGCCATTTTGACACACACAAACCTCTTGGGAAAATTCTGCCCATTCAATAAGATGTCACACAAAACATTAGTACTTAAGATGAGGGTGTCCTTGAGTTGGGGTGATATATTAGCGTAGACAGGAAGCAAAGAGTAAGCATAAATGGGGTATTTTCAAGTTTGTAGGCTGTACTAGTCAAGTGTCGTTATTAAGTTTTAGAAAGAAATAGAATAAAAACGCAGAATATTTTTTATAAAGGTGTAAAACAATTGTACTCGCACAAGGAAGAATGCAGGTATAACAATTCGGAAAGCAAATAGCTGTGGCCCTTTATCACAAGGGAATTGGAGAGCAGGAATAAAAAATTTTTTGCTACAGTTAAATGGGATTTCAGTGAAACCAGACCTGGAATCCTTTGTGCAATTTTGGTTTCTATATTTAAGGAAGGCAGTAAAGGTTTGCTAGATTGGCCCCTGGGATGAGGGTTTTTCTATGATGAGTTTGAGTAAGTTGGATCTATGTTTTCTGGGGTTTAGAAGAATTGGAGGTGGTTTTATTGAAACATTCAAGATTATGAAAGGGCTTGACCATTGGTATTGAGATGCTTCCTCTGGTTGAAAATAAGGACTCAGACTTTCAGGATAAAGGATGGTCATTAAGGACTGGGATGCGAAATACATTCGCTCAAAGGTTTGTGGATCTTTGGAATTCACTACCCCAGGAGTTTGACGATGGCTTGACGATATTTGAGGCTGCGATAGATATTTGGTATCTCGGGGGATAGAGGGCTATGGGGAGCAGACAGAAAAGTGGAGTAGAAGCCGAAGATCAATCATCACATTGAGTGGTGGAATTGGCTCAATGTAACATATAGTCCTATTTCTTACATTGAGATGGGTTATAAGTAGGCTATGCAGCAAGGACACTTAACCATGACAAGTAACAAGTCCAGATCAAGCAGGATCTTTCTTTTGGTGCCTTGTATTTTCAGGACTAAAGAGTGCAAACATGAATCTACCTTTCGGAGTTTCTTTCCACTGCCCACAGCATTGAAACCTCCCAAAGTCTCTTATTTTGTACTCCTTTTCAGTGATGGATTATTGCTAGATTATTAATGGGGGCTTTATTCCCTGTAAAGATTTACTTCAATACAAAATGCCCAATAAAATGTTGAGTTCTTTATCTAACTGTTCTGGACAGGAGAGAAACAGATAAATTGTACTTATTTCCTCTCATCAACTGTCTGTAAGCATTGAGTGTTTTGAATTACTTTCAAGTATTTTGTGGTGTGTTTTCCTAAACTCTTGGTTTGTTTGATTCTATTTACTAATAACTTTTGCTAAACTTGTTTTATGGTTAACTCAGAGTAGTTTATTTCACATTCAAAACCCGATGGGAGAAGTATTTGCAACTTCCCGATCCACCATGCATGCACACACAGTAAGATGGGGATTGAACAAGGAAGTTTACAACTCTGAATAGTAACCGTACAAGAGCCGCGGAAATTAATACTAGTTCACGTTCCAGAGTGTTTCCATCATGCCTGACATCAGTCCTGATGAGCTTTTGGCTGGAGATGACCACATGAAAATCTTTGAAACAAACGGTGCTGCAACATGATGGGCTTTCTGTGCTTAGACTGCTTGACAGTTGTTGATCAGAGACTTTTTTTTAAAAATCAAGAAGGCCTCAACCGGTTTAGAGGTGGTAACTGTGACTGCTTGCTCAGCTGGGCACTGGAGTCCTGTCCAGTTCATGTTAAAACCGCAGTCTGCCTGTGAGGCCAGAGGTATAATGTTAAAACTGTCCAACAGGCCCATTGATGATTAATTGCAGCTTAATAATCAATTTCTGTGCTTCTGGCCAGAATTCCATTGTCCCTCAATGGTCCCCTTTTGAAATGGGCCTAGACGTTTGCCGGTGTGAGATGAGTCTGTTCGGCGTTCTGAAGGCATAATGAGTTTTAATCTCTCTCTTTTATGATAATTCAGGTTGGTGAGTCAATTTGTCTGCACTTCCTCTGTTTTTATTGATTGCAGGGGGTCAGTACAATGAGATGCGAGATGCCACAGAGAGAGGAATTCTTTTGTTCTTGTGATTCCTGGTCGTAGCTCCCAGAACAAAGGGCCAATCCTATGCGCATGTGACTTGTGGCAGCCATCTTTTTGGTTCAACAAAAAGTCAGTTTTTTGAAGATAGCTTTGGATTTCTTTTCATTTCACACAGAGCAAAAGCCTTTGCTTAATGTTATCGACCCGCCAATAGCTTCTTGAGCCTTCACAAAGACCTTCTGTCCTTGATCAACAACATTCTTGCATCACCTTTTCCTTAACCAGCCCCAGCACATCCCTGTTTTTCTACCTATATGCTTATTTTATTTACAATAATATAACAATTAAGCATAAGCATATTGCCAATTTCTAACAGTGCAGATGCAGAAGGAGGTAGGGTTGGGGAGATGAAGGGGATTTGGATAAAAACAAATCGCTGCAGATGCTGGAATCTGAAACCAAAAGAGAAAATGCTGGAAAATCTCAGGCTTGGCAGCATCTGTAAGGAGAGAAAAGAGCTGAGGTTTTGAGTCCAGATGACCCTTTGTCAAAGCTAAAAGACATAGAAAGTGAGAGATATTTATACTGTGGGGTGAGGGAATGGAAGATGAGTCAAAGCCACAGAAGCGAGAGGAAAGGCTGCTAATAGCAGCCCATGGACAGAATAAAAGGTGTGAATGGGTGTGGGGGGGGGGGGGGGGGGGGGATGGGTGGGAAAGAGGTAAAATTGAGAAAAGGGGGGGGGGGATAAAATAGGGGGAAGAGTGGGAGGGGGGGGAAGAAAAATAAAGACACAGAAATAAAAAGTAGAGAACAGTTTAAAAACTAAATAAAATGAAAACAGTGGTCGAGGTGGGGTAGAGCTAATCATCTGAAGTTGTTGAATTCGATGTTGAGACTGGAAGGCGGTAATGTGTCTAGCTGGAAAATGAGATGCTGTTCCTCCAGTTTATGTTGAGCTTTACTTCAATACGACTTCAGATGATTAGCTGTACCCCACCTCGACCCCTTTGTTTTCATTTTATTTAGTTTTTAACTGTTCTCTACTTCTTATTTCTTTATTGCCTTTCTTTATTTTTCTCCCCCCCTCCCCTTCCCCGTATTTTATCCTCTTTCATTACCGTTTCTCCCCCTTTGCTTCTCCTTTCCTCCCTTTTCTCAATTTTACCTCTCTCCCGTCCATTCCCTTCTCCCCTCACATCTTCATCTGTCTCAGCTTGCCCTCTGATTTCAGTTTCTCTGCTGTTTGTCCATTTACACATCTTATTCTCTACAGGCTGCCATTAGCAGCCTTTTCCCTTGTTTCTGTGGCTGTGACTCATCTTTTATTCCCTCACCTTACAGTATAAACATCTCCCACTTTCTACGCCTTTTAGCTATGTCAAATGGTCATCTGGACTCGGCATCAGCTCTTTTCTCTCCTTACAGATGCTGCCAGACTTGCTTGAGATTTTCCAGCATTTTCTCTTTTGGTTGAAGGGAATTTGGGTTGGTATAAGGAAATGATCAGAGATGGCTTTATCTGCGGTTGATATGGGGCTAGAAAGATATGAGCTGGTAAGGTGAAGGGATGATCATGAATATAGCTTGGTGACATAGAGGAAGAAATTTAGGCAGGATAAGAGTGCCATCAAACTCTGATGAGAGAAAGCATCACAAGTTGTAATGGTGGTTGAAATCACAGGATCAAAAGTCATTTAGTACAGACTGAGGGAAGGAAGCAATGGAGAGTTTCAGTGAGAAGAATTTCATTGTATTTGGGAGGACATTAGAGAGCAAGGATTTTGAAGAAGAGGTGAGAGTGGTGGAAGAAAGTGTGATGCTCAAGGAGGAGCAAGTGCCAAGACCTAGAGAAGAGAAAGCCAAGGCATTATGTCTCATTTTTAGTAATTGGTTAGAAATAGGCGTCATGCCAGAGGATTGGCAGATTGCTAATGTTGCACCTATGTTTAAGGAGGAAGATCGAGTATGTTTAGGGAACTAAAGACCCGTTAGCTTAACATTGGTCATCAGAAAAATAATGAAATCCTTAATAAAGGGGATAAAATCTAGA
The DNA here is from genome assembly GCF_964213995.1 of Mustelus asterias. NCBI lineage: Eukaryota > Metazoa > Chordata > Chondrichthyes > Carcharhiniformes > Triakidae > Mustelus > Mustelus asterias. Next base: position 50,557,944 of record NC_135815.1, on the reverse strand, counting down.
AACCAGACATTAATGGATTTCATTAGAGAGAGTCTCTTTGAAAAGGTAACAGAGAGAGATAGTAGTCAACAGTAATGTTGTGGATGTAAGTTATCTAGATTTCCAAAAGATTTTGATAAGGTCACACGACAGGCTATTGCTCACAATTTCTATTGATCACCTCGACTTTGGAATCCAACTCTCTATTTCTAAAGTTGAGATTACCAAATGCATGAGGGGTATGAGTGGCAGGAGATATGGATAGTTTGTACTGAAAAACACTGCAGCAAATTACAGGAAGACAATGAATGTGCAGAATGGGTAAACAGGCAAATGGATTTCAACAGCTAGTTGAGAGGCATTAATGGTTGAACAAAATAGAGGTTGCATTTTACCTGTGGGGAACAGAATCTAAATGGAAGAGCAATGTAAGTGGATATGGGAGAATGAATGCAATCAATAAAAGTGGCAGTGTAGATTAAGGTCATTTTTTAAAAAAAATGGTTAAACCCTAAGATTTATTTTGAAAGGGATAAAATTGAAAAACATAGAACATTACAGCGCAGTACAGGCCCTTCGGCCCTCGATGTTGCGCCGACCATTGAAACCAATCTAAAGCCCATCTAACCTACACTATTCCAATATCATCCATATGCTTATCCAATAACCATTTGAATGCTCTTAATGTTGATGAGTCCACTATGAAGCTATGCTAAATTTTATGAACCTTGGTTAGATCGCGTTTGGAGTAGTGTGTACACTACTGGTTGCCATATTAAAAGGATATGGAGCCACTAAGGGCGCAAAAAAGATTTCTGTGGATATGAATCTCAGGAAAGAGTGAACAGGCAGAAGGCTGATCTAATAAGAGGTTTTTAAAATTTAGTGGCTTTGATAAGGTAGATCAGGAGAGTATTTCCAGTTGTGGGGAATAGCAAACCTGGAGATCATCAGTGTATGATAGTCAGCAAGAAATCAGAGAATTTAGGAGCAACTTACTTTACCAGAATGGTGAGAATATTTAACCCATTAGAAGCATTTTATGTTTTTTGTGGAGGGAAAAAAAAGGATTATGGGCCAACACTTGCTTTGTTAAGATCAAAAGAAAATCTTACTGTATTTGTAGGTAGCTTTCTCTTGTAGTCTCAATTTTCCCTCCTTATTAATCCTTTGGTTATTCATCCTTGTTTTTTATATTTACTATTCATTAGTGTCAAAAGTAGGCTTACGTTGTCACTACAATGAGGTACTGTGAAAATATTCTGTCCAATCTTCTGATCTGCCACCCATCTTCACAAAATGATATGCTTTTTCTTTCGGTTTGGTTTACTTTAACTTTAGTTAACCACAGATGTTGGGTCCTCCCCTTGGAATTTTTCTTTCTTGTTGTAATGTATTTATTCTGTGCATTCTGAAATATCCCTTAACAAAATTTGCCAGTTCACTTTAACTAGCTGTACTTTCATGCCCTCATTATTGCCCTTATTTACATTTAAAATACTAATCTTAGAATTATGAAGGCATGAAAGCACAGCTAGCTAAAGTGAACTGATAAGTTAGGTAAAGAGAGGTCAAAAGAGATGCAGACAGACATTTAAAGGGATATTTCAAAGTACGCAATAAATGCATTCCAACAAGGAAGAAAAATTCTAAGGGGAGGGCCCAACATCCATGGTTAACTAAAATAATTCATCGTAGTATCAAACTTAAAGGAAAAACGTATAATTGTGCAAAAAATGAGTAGCAGGACAGAAGACTGGAAAGAGTTTTTTTAAAAAATGAAGAATGACCAAAAGATTGATTAAGGAAGGGAAAATTAAGGTACAAGAGAAGGCTAGCTAGAAATATAAAGACAGATGTAGTGAGAATTTCTATTAATATTTTAAAAATAAAAGAGTTAACAAAGCGAGTAGTGCGCCACAGGTGTTATGCTGGGACTTCAACTTTTTACAGTTCATATAAATGACTTTGAAGGGACTGAAACCACGGTTGCGAGGGACACTAAGTAGGAAAGTGAGCAGAACATGAGGCTACAAAGGTATATGGATTGGTTAAGTGAGTGGGCAAATATCTTGCTAATCAAGTATAATGTGGGAAAATGTGAAGGAAAATGGCAGGAAAAATAAAGAACGTGTTATCCAAGTTGTGAGAGATTGTAGAAATCAAGATGCAGAGGGACATGGTTGTCTTAGTACAGGTACAGCAAGCAATTAGGAAAGCAAAAAAAAATACTATTGTTTATTGCGAGGGAAACCTGAATACAAAAGTAGGAGGGTCATGTTTCAGTTATATAGGGCATGGATGAGATTACATCTGGAGTACTGTTACATTATTCTCAATTGAGGAAGGATGTAAATGTGTTTGAAGCAGTTTAGAGAAGATTTCCTTGACTTGTATCTGGAATGAGTGGATTGTCGAATGAGGAAAGGTTGGACAGGCTCGGTTTGTATCAGCTGGAGTTTAGAATAGTAAGAGGTGACTTGATTGAAACATATAAGATCCTGAGGAGTCTTGACAAGGTGGATGTGGGAAGGGTGTTTCTTCTTGTGGTGGAATGTAGTATTGGGGGTCACGGGATCTGATTGCACTAGAAAGGGTGAAGAGGAGATTCAAAAGGCGAGTGGCCTACTCTTGCTCTTAACTTGTATGTTTCTAAAGGCATTCAGATTTTAGGAGGAAAAGCTTCAAAAGTGTAGCCTTCATTTTATTTACCCTAAAGCTTGAAACCTTAATTTGTGTACAAAAAGAATAAAAAGCAGTTACTTTGGGTATCTACAGAAATGTCACCGGCACTAATTATGTAATTGATACACAGACACCTGTCTTCATTCTGAGAGATTTTAATGCCTGCAGGCGTATACAAATTTGTGAAAGCAGCAAACAATTTGCATTATTCTATCACCCTAACATATCATTGATATGTTTTTCAACCATAAATGGCTTGGAAACACTAGCTGCACTGGTTACTGTCTTATTTTAATTTCAAAAATAAATGCATGTATTCATAATTATTTGCAGATCATTTTACATCTCTCTCAAGAACGTTACTGCAACCAATCTCCAGTTCATGGAACAGCTCAGTCACCTACTGGCTCTCCAGGCATGCAACGTACTGAGAGTCGACAACATTTGTCTGTTGAACTGGCTGACACCAAAGCAAAACTCAGACGGATCAGACAAGAATTGTAAGTACATGGATTGGAAATAGGCTGAGGTTAAGGAGACTAGAGGTTAATTTAGTTCAAGTTTACACAAACACGAATCCACTGTTTATATTCCTGATCTTGTGTGCGTCAGGGTTGCCACCTTTTTTTTTATTGTTCGTGGAATGTGAGCATCATGGAATGGGCCAGCATTTATTACCCATCCCTAATTGCCCTTGAACTCAATAGATTGCTCGGGCCATTTCAGAGGGCATTTAAGAGTCAACCACATTGCTGTGGGTCTGGAGTCACGTGGGCCAGATTAGGTCAAGGTGGCAGGTTTCCTTCTCTAAATGATATTAGGAAACCAGATGGGCAATCGCAATGGTTTCATGTTCATCATTCGACTTATAATTCCTGATTTTTTTTTTTATTGCATTCAAATTGCATTATCTTCCATAATGGGATTCAAACCTGGGTCCCCCTCCCCGCGGCTTTCAAAACATAAACAAAAATCTTAATGTAAAAGTCACTGTGAACACAGCCGATGGTTTGTAAGAATTGGATCAACAAGTTATGCTTTTAAATTGAAGTGTAAGAATGAATGGACAATTTGGTAAAATAAGCTCAGCCTTTGCCTTCTCATGATATTTCCATTGCATTGTACTCCAGTTGATTAGCAACTGCAGTGCTGATTCACTTATCAAGAAATGAAAATACTCTGTTATGTGATGCTGATCATTGTGCTGGAGCAGCATGCTTGTACCACATGTTTTGAAATAATGCCAAGATGGTAAAATAAGGATTTGCATGAATTTTGCTTGCTATGTTAATTCCAAAGAACCTGATTTAACTTGTTTAAGTTCTTATTTAAGAAGTATTTATGTTGAACAGCAACCATGCTGTTATCTATATGGTGGCCATTTTTATTTCCAGTAAGGGATTTTTGGTGATGATAAATCCTATGCTATGTAAGATAGTAATTAAAATACTTGGTGCATCATGTATCAATTTTTATGGCTGTATTTTCAGATAGTTTCAGAGCACACAAAATATATTGGACACACAGAATGAAACATTGTTGAAGGGCTTGTGAAGCAGTGTATTTCTAGCTTTCTGTAAATGTCCATAGCTTGTTTGCTAATTGCTTATATACTGATAACCCAGAAAGGTGAAAATGAGAACAAAAATGGTCCGTGTGTAACTTTCCACAGGGGTTCACGATCCCGCACAATGCTTCCTGTGCATTCACACTGATTGTGGTCAGAGATTTCGGGGGATAATTTTTGGATTTACTTCATTGTACCAACTCGTTCATTAAGGGTGTGCATTTATCTTACACCTGGCTGGTTCAGAAGATGCAATAGTTTACTTTCAGTAAGCTGTTATTGATAATTAGATGTGTTCATGTAATTTCCTGTTCTGCATGTTGAGATTGCTAATATGCTTATATATATTGACCATTTAAAGCTCAATGATATGCCACCTATCAAAAAATAATTTTTTAATGCAATTTGGATTGTTATACTTGAATTCCGAAAATGGATATAACTTTGAGTGCTAATCTGTTTTATTTTGGAGACATTAGAACAGGATAAAAGAGAGGATGTCTATGAAATTTGTCTGACGTGGTCTGCTATGTTTACCTGTTCAGTCATATTTATAGTTGCAGCCACAGCTATCTCTAATGTAACTGCCTACACGGGTTCAAGTCCACAATGGAGGAGCTAATGGATTAAGCTATATGCTGCAAGTTGCCTGCATTTTATAGCCTTTGTCACTAAGACAGTAGTGGTGACAGCCAAGGTCAGACTTACCAGGAACTTCAATGTCTCCTGTTCCTTGCAAGCAAGATTGATTAATTCATGTTCATCATTAGTTTATAATTGCTTTTTCTCCAGGCAAGCACCTTTGTATTAGTTACACCTGGAAAAATAGAGCGAAAGGGTATTGCCGTTTTTTTAGTGTCATAGAATTTCGTAACCACCAGAAGGATACTTGTGCTTTCCATGAAGTCATCTGGGTTCTTTGATACATCGTTATGCAAAAGTAAAGTAAAGTTTTTATTGTCACAAGTAGGCTTGCATTAACACTGCAATGAAGTTACTGTGAAAGTCCCCTAGTCGCCACACTCCAGCGCCTGTTCGGGTACACTGAGGGAGAATTTAGCATGGCCAATTCAACGTGCACATCTTTCAGACTGGGATGAAACCAGAGCACCCAGAGGAAACCCACGCAGACACTGGGAGAATGTGCAGACTCCACACACACACAGTGACCCAAGCCAGGAATCGGACCCAGATCCCTGACGCTGTGAAGCAGCAGTGCTAACCACTGTGCCACCCTTATGAACCACAGATGCTGTAATATCCTATTCGTTAATGATGATCAGCACAAATCATGTGGCAGGTTAGGGCACCATCTAAGGCAGAATCTCAATTCTTTTAAAGATTGTCCATGGCACTGGGTTGTTTGAAGAAAGTAGACTTAAAGGAGACCATTGTTAACTTGCTCAATCCTTGTAACCTTGTGACAACCACACGCACACATTGAATATAGATATAGATCCTTTGAGGGGATTATCCTGTGAGGAGAGATTTAGTGCGCTGAAACTATAAACCTTGGAATTTAGAAGAATGAGGAATAGTCTCATTGTAAACTATAAAATTCTTAAAGGGCTTGAGAGAGTAGATGCAGAAAACGTGTCCCTGGCTGGATTACAGTCTGAGTAAGAAGTCAGTCTTGGAACAAAAGGTTAGCTATTTCTGATTGAAATGAGAAATTTATTTCCCTTAAGTTTGGGGATCTTGGAAATTCTCTAGTCCAGTGTAGATGCTCAGACATCGCAAACATTCAAGACAAAGATGAATTTAGATTTATGAAATAGGATGGCGTGTTAAGGTACAAGATTTCGATCATGATTTTAATAAACAGCAGAACAGGCTCAGGAGGCTGGATGACCTACTGCTATTTCTCATGGGGCGGCACGATAGCACAGTGGTTAGCACTGCTGCTTCACAGCTCCAGGGACCTGGGTTCGATTCCTGGCTTGGGTCACTGTCTGTGTGGAGTTTACACATTCTCCTCCTGTCTGCGTGGGTTTCCTCTGGGTGCTCCGGTTTCCTCCCACAGTCCAAAGATGTGCGGGTTAGGTTGATTGGCCATGCTAAAATTGCCCCTTAGTGTCCTGAGATGCGTAGGTTAGAGGGATTAGTGGGTAAATATGTAGGGATATGGGAGTAGGGCCTGGGTGGAATTGTGGTTGGTGCAGACTCGAAGGGCCAAATGGCCTCTTTCTGCACTGTAGGGTTTCTATGATTGTGTTCTTATGTGGTTGATGTAGCTTCCAGGATAATAAAAACTGTTTGTTGAAACAGTACTTGTTATGGGAAGATATCAGGATGTCTTGTACTATATTCTGTCAGAATCAACTGGATAATAATTAGTTACTTGCTGCGTTATGTAGACTTGCCCGTGGTGCTGGGCACTCTTCAGGCATAACTTCTCATCTTTATGGTAACAGACCTGCGGGCAATCTTGAGATTAGTTAAGGTTTACCTCATGGCATCATCTAGACCGGAGTGTTATTGAAGCTGGGCAAGTAAGATGACTCGCTGTAGAATTGGCACTAGCTCCTCGAGTGTTGCTGGAAAAAAATGCCGTTGAAGCTTTTTTTCTTGTACTCATCAGGACATTAAAAAGAATGTCAAGTATAAAAGGAATAGCAGTCTTAGTACATGAGAAGAGGGTGTTAGTGATTGGCCACTGTTCCTGTCGTCCAACAGTCGGAATGTCATAATTGGAGATGAGCACCCTAAAGCTGGTGCAGTGCTCTTGGAGCCGCCCAATATTTACAGAGGGAGTGCGTGGTTCGTGCCCAGTCAACCATCACTCATAGGAGCCTTGCTAGTCCCAAGGTCTATTGATTACGCTTGTCATACTTGCAGATGTCTGAGAACTAGTGTCACCAAAGACTGTGCATGTCCAGGGAACTGGTTGGTCGTATCTACCGCATGCTGTTGGATTTGGCACCATGGGACTTGAAGAGCATCTACTGCCAGTGTTGCTGAAAGTGACTGCAACGCTCGTGGCTCCTTCCAGGGTTCCACAAGTGACCTCCATGGGATTTCGCAAGCCTCCACTTCCTGCTTCCAGGAGGTCATGGATGCACACACCTTTTAAATTTTGCCAGGAAGCAACAGCAATGGTATTTTTGCAAATTTCTCATTTATCACAGTTGCAGGGTGCCATTGACTGCACTTGTGTGGCACTTGACATCAAGATAGAAGTTGACTGAGCATGGCATTAAGGAGCTCAAGCAAAGCTGGAGACAATGGATTCAGAGGGCAAACACTGCGAGTTGGAGTCATACCTGGCACAAAGGAAAATGGCTGTAGTAGTTGGCGGTCAATCATCTCTGCTCCAGGACATCACTTCAGGCGTTCCTTGGGGTAGTGTCTGAGGCCCAACCATCTTCAGCTGCTTCAGCAATGACCTTCATAAGGTCAGAAGTGGTGATGTGCAGTTGTCGGTGGACAATGTTCAGCACCATGTACGATGACTCAGCTACTGAAGCAGTTGATGTCTAAATGCAGCAAGACGATATCCAGGCTTGAGGTGACGAGTAACATTCTTGCCACACAAGTGCCAGGCAGTGACAATCACCTACAAGAGAGATTCTAACCATCTCTCCATGACATTCAATAGCACTAACATCACTGAATCCCCCCACCATCAACATTCTGGGGGGTTAGCATTGACTAAGAACTGAACTGGATCAGCCACATAAATATTGTGGTTACAAGAGCAGGTCAGAGGCTGAGACCCCTAGAGAGAATAACTCTCATTTTGTTTCTTCAGGCCTATCCAAAGCATGTCAACAGTGTAATGGAATTATCTCCTAGATGAGTGCAGCTCTAACAACACTCAAGAAGCTTGACACCATCCAGGGCAAAGAAACCCACTTGATTGCTACCCATTCCACTAACATTCAATCCTTCCACCACTGAAACAATGGCAGCTGTGTGTATCATCTACAAGATGCACTGCAGAAACTCACCAAGGTTCCTTAGACAACACCCTCCAAACCCCTGACCACAACCATCTACTTGGGAACACCATCACCTGGAGGTTCACCATTCTGACTTGGAAATATATCGCCGTTCCTCCATTGTCGCTGGGTCAAAACCTGAAATTTCCTTCTGAACAGCACTGAGTGTATCTACACTTCAGAGTTGACAACAGTTAAAGAAAGCAGCTCACCACCACCTTCTAGAGGGCAACTAGGGATGGACAATAAATGCTGGCCTAGCCACTGACATCCACATCTCGTAAATAAATTTTTAAAATCTCAGAACTCCATGGTATCAAGCTGTCAACTATGAACTGCAAAGGTTTCCACTTGCTGAATGTTCAGCTGATCTGCAACTATACTAAACGCATCCTATGGATGCGTGGATGATTCCCAAGGAGTGTGCATGACTTCTACATTTTGAACTGCTCTCCGATCCCTTATATGTTTTGGGGTCCACAAATGCTGCAGGGTTGGCTCTTTGGGGACCAGGGCTACCCACTGAGGAGCTAGCTGATGACGCCAGTGTGGAGGCCACAGAATTCAACAGAGGCAAGATACAATGAGGCTCATGCTACAATTTGCAGTTTGGTCGAGCAAACCATATGAATGCTGAAGCTGATGAGGTTCTGGTGCCTGAACTGGTCTGGTGGAGCCCTACAATACAGTCAACCGAGGGTGTCCGACATCGTTGTCACCTGCTGCGCCCTCGACAACCTGACGCTGCAACGGTGGGGGAGTAGGAAGAAACTGCCTGAGGGGGGAGATGGAGGAGCGGCACAGATGGAGATGAGGCTGATGAGGTCCTCAAGGGTGAGGATGTTGGCAATGAGGCCATGACTATGTCCATGTGCGCTTGGGATGTACTCGCAGCTGCTGGATTTACGGAAGGTGATGAGGATACCTCATTTTCACCTGGCATCTGTGAGCATTGGGACTCGCGTTCGATTGATGGCAGCACACAATCTCTAAGATTTCCACCATGGAGACACTGGATGACGATAGTCCATACATTCCGGGAGGATGATGACAACCTATAGTGGAGATGGTTCTCAGAACTTATGTGAATGTCTTGACTTCTGTCTGGCTGATGGGCAGCTCGCTTGCTTTCAATGTTCAGGGTCATATCATGGCAATGCAGCTGGGACGGTTTAGCTGCTTCTGACCTTACAGCATCCTTCGTGAACTGTACCCTTGAGGACCACAGTGTCACCAGAGAGAGAAGCTGATGGGATCAGGGGACAGTCGGACTTCAAAGACGCAGAGAGCACATGGAGAATGACTGAACTCTGTGACACTAGCCCTGTACATTTTGGCAGACCTCGTTCCCATCGAGATACAGGCGTGACTGATGTGTTCAGTCACTATGAAGGAACACCATCAATATGCTGGGAAGGTTGCATATAGCACAGGGAAGAAGCCCTGGACTGAGAACCATTTCTTTATTTTGTGCTGGAATCAAGTTTTCATTTCAAACTGACAAACACAACTCATAATAACAAGGAGCCATAGAAAGGTTGACATTAGTGTGAGTTTATTACTGTCATGAACGTTACGTGGAAGTGCCCACCCTGTGCAACTACAGCTACTTAATCCTCCTTAGCTGGCCGCCATATCTTGGTGCATCCACAGCAAAGGCAGCTTGCTATGCCCTGTTGTCTGTGATGACCTTGGTGAGCGTCCTCTGGAGGGCAGAGGCTTGGGGACCCTGGTCTGCTTTCACAGTCCAGCTGTGTAGCAGTGCCACCCTCCTTGGTCTGTAGAGCTGGAGCCAAAGCAGTTAACGGAAGAGAGGATTAGGGAAGGTGGTACACTCCAGGAATCATCAGTGTGGATGGCCCCAGACTATGCACTAACTGATTCTCCTCACTGTGGGGGCCCGACAGCTTCTGACTGCAGTCGTGAGAGGGAGGGTTAGCTGGAGTGAGCTCAATAAGTCTCTCTCTCTCTTCCCCTTCTCTCTCTTTCTCCCCTCTTTCCCCCCCCCGCCCCCCACCAACACTGCATACCTGGCTTCCCATCCTCAGAATTGTCCACATCCTTGCTGTCACAGGCTCACAAGCCCTTCTCTGCTCCCATATCAAAGTGTACCTTAATTTATTCCCCAAGATCTGATCAGCCTGGCATTGTAATCAATCTGTGTGGAAGCAGTTTGTAGCTGTAGACTTTGCTTTACTGCTTGTTGTATATGTTGCTGATGTATCCCGACCAGTAGTCTCTAACATTTTTAAGCACATGATCGCTTTTAGCATCAAAATGCAGAATGAGATCTACTCTTAAAAATTCGACTTTACTAAAAACCCCAAAATGTACTTATGCATAACACACTCCGATTCCTAATGCAACACGTGCTTGAACACCATCTCTGAGTGCTGTGACGTCTGGGTTGTAGTTTGAGATGGCCAGTCTGATCCAGTCCATCAGATGGGCATCTGAAAGACGTGTGCTGTACTTGATGATTTTCATCTGGGGAAATAGTCATCTCAACAGGTATGTGAAACCAAAATAGGCCTTCACCTTGAGTGCAGACAATGTCAGAAGAGGGTATTTCTCTGTTCACAAGTTCCCAAAAGTCTTTGTCCCTTCACTTGGCTTTTAGCTCTGTCATTTTGCACGGTGATTATTTCCATGTCAAGTCCATTGCTTTGTTCGAACACCTGCTGAAATTTTCTCAGTTCTTCAATGCCCACTTGAAGAAAAGATTTTAAATAAACAATGATTTGTTCCATCTTGTCTAACTCCTGAAATTGTCTGCTGAATTCCTTTTCTAATTTGTTCAGGTAGTCAGAATTGTTTGGATGGAACCCTTTCTGTTTGAGCTGTTGTTGGATTTTCTCCAGATTTGGAAAGTGCTCAGCAATTTTGCTCTTTAACTGGGAAGACCACGTGCCCAGTTTCAACTTGAACACTGTACTGATCATGTGTGACAGGTTTCTGTCCCTCTCCTGCAGTTCACAGTTCAGCTCATTCAATTTTGCACTTATTTCTGTAAGAAATGCCAAGACTAGCAACCATGCATTATTTGAGTTTGCTGTACACCTCATTTCTTGATAAGGAAGGTGACCGTTTTGGAGAACAGATCTAAAAATTGCTGGAGGACTTTTAGAACATAACATAAGAAATAGGAGCAGGAGTAGGCCATATAGCCCCTCGAGCCTGCCCCGCCATTCAATAAGATCATGGCTGATCTGAAGTGGATCAGTTCCACTTACCCGCCTGATCCCTATAACCCCTAATTCCCTTACCGATCAGGAATCCATCTATCCGTGATTTAAACATATTCAACAAGGTAGCCTCCACCACTTCAGTGGGCAGAGAATTCCAGAGATTCACCACCCTCTGAGAGAAGAAGTTCCTCCTCAACTCTGTCCTAAACTGACCCCCCTTTATTTTGAGGCTGTGCCCTCTAGTTCTAGTTTCCTTTCTAAGTGGAAAGAATCTCTCCATCTCTACCCTATCCAGCCCCTTCATTATCTTATAGGTCTCTATAAGATCCCCCCTCAGCCTTCTAAATTCCAACGAATACAAACCCAATCTGCTCAGTCTCTCCTCATAGTCAACACCCCTTATCTCTGGTATCAACCTGGTGAACCTCCTCTGCACTCCCTCCAAGGCCAATATATCCTTCCGCAAATAAGGGGACCGATACTGCACACAGTATTCCAGCTGCGGCCTCACCAATGCCCTGTACAGATGCAGCAAGACATCTCTGCTTTTATATTCTATCCCCCTTGCGATATAGGCCAACATCCCATTTGTCTTCTTGATCACCTGTTGCACCTGCAGACTGCATTTTTGCATCTCATGCACAAGGACCCCCAGGTCCCTCTGCACAGCAGCATGTTGTAATTTCTTTCCATTTGGATAATCCAATTTGCTATTATTTCTTCCAAAGTGAATAACCTCGCATTTGTTAACATTATACTCCCATCTGCCAGATCCTTGCCCACTCAGCCTGTCCAAATCTCTCTGCAGACCTTCTACGCCCTCCACACGATTCACTTTTCCACTTATCTTTGTGTCGTCTGCAAACTTTGTTACCCTACACTCAGTCCCCTCCTCCAGATCATCTATATGAATGGTAAATAGTTGAGGCCCCAGTACCGATCCCTGCGGCACGCCACTAGTTACCATCCGCCAACCAGAAAAGCACCCATTTATTCCGACTCTCTGCTTCCTGTCGGATAGCCAATCCCCAATCCACGCTAACACCCTACCCCCAACTCCGTGTGACCCAATCTTCTTCAGCAACCTTTTGTGAGGCACCTTATCAAACGCCTTTTGGGAATCCAAAAACACGGCATTCACCGGTTCCCCTCCGTCAACCGCACTAGTCACATCTTCATAAAAATCCAACACGTTCGTCAAGCACGACTTTCCCCTCATGAATCCATGCTGCGTCTGCTTAATGTAACCATTCTTATCCAGATGGCCTGCTATTTCTTCTTTAATGATGGATTCCAGCATTTCCCCAACTACAGACGTTAAGCTAACTTTTCCTTGACTTAACTATCTCGCATCTGCATGAAGGATTAACTCGCCATAGGTGGTATCAAGCTCATCAAGTAACAATTTGAATAAGTGATGTTGCATATCTTTGGCATAAATTGAGTTGATCTTGACAACTTGTCATTACATGGTGGATAACAGTGGTAACTGACAAAGGAGGGGAATTCAGGATCATTTCTGAAAAGTGCATTGGCACCCAGCATTGATGGTGCATCATCAGCTGTGATTGAAACCAGTTTCTTCATAGAATCCCTACAGTACAGAAAGAGGCCATTCGGCCCATCGAGTCTGCACCGACCACAATCCTACCCAGGCCCTACCCCCATATCCCTACATATTTTACCCACTAATCCCTCTAACCTACGCATTTCAGGATACTAAGGGGCAATTTTAGCATGGCCAATCAACCTAACCCGCACATCTTTGGACTGTGGGAGGAAACCGGAGCACCCGGAGGAAACCCACACAGACACGAGAATGTGCAAACTCCACACAGACAGTGACCCAAGCCGGGAATCGAACCCAGGTCCCTGGAGCTGTGAAGCAGCAGTGCTAACCACTGTGCTACTGTGCCGCCCATCAGAATGCGTTTCTCAGTCACGTACCTTTTTAAAGCCATTGTAGACATCCTCACCTCTTGTCCCCTCTGAGTGGAAAATGAGTGAGGAGGTCCCCCTTTGTTGTTGCATCTTTGTTCTCGTTCGCATGACGATATGGTCCAGCTGATTGCATGTCATGTCTACTGACTCATCAAACTGCAGTGAGAAATGTTCACAGCCTGATAAGCTTTGGTGTATTTGCTGAGACAGATCCTCGGTCAACAATTCCACCCTTCTGGCTACTGGTAAAGCACCAAGTGGCATGCTCTTTATGGCTGTCACTTCATCTTTGTTTTTAAAGTCTTTGAACATGGTGTAAGCAGCAACCATCATAGCCTTCTTGTCAACTTTGCCATCGATGAACAGTTTCTTATGTTTTGCCAGTAGATGGCTAATGCGAAAAGATGCCTTTTTTCTAGCCTTGCCTTTAGCCACAGATTTTGAAAAGAGTGACTGTTGAGCTTGCAAAATTCCCTTTAACTCCCCAACTTTCTTTGTTCGAATGGCGCTGTTTAAAGGGAAATTTTCCTGAAATCTTGCATGCCTTGTCTTGATGCGGTTCAAAATTACCTCTTTTACTTGAGGCTACACTGTTGACATATGAGACAAATTGAAGGAATTCACTTTGCCATTCCTGGTGGAAATGGCAGGTATTTGCTCTGTTGGAGGTTCCTGGCTCCTTGCTCATCGTTTTGTTTTCACCCAGCTTAGTCCATGTTTTGGCGCCTGTGACTTGGCGCCATTGAGGAGGATCGGGATTGGAATTTGAATGTCCAAGGATACCCGATAGTCCAAAAGGATAGACAGGGTAGAACAGAAGGTGAAGTTGCTTTATTGGTTAAAGGTGACATCAAGACTGTATTTAAAAAATGACATTGACTCTAGGGGCGAACATGTTGAATCCATCTGGGTGGAAATTAAAAAAAGGAAAAAATATCTTGGTCGGAGTAATTTGCAGGCCCCTGAGCAATACTTCCAAAGTGGAGCATAGTATAAACCAAGAAATAATGAGGGCTTGTGAGAAGGGCACAACGATTATCATAGGTGATTTTAATATGCATATTGACTGGATTAATCAAATGGGCAAAGGTAGCCTCCAGGGAGATTTCATAATGTATGAGGGATTGTTTCTTAGAGCAATATGTTATGGAACCAACCAGGGAGCAGGCTATTTTAGATTTAATATATTATGTAACAAAGAAGGGTTGATAAATAGTCTTGCTGTTAAAGAGCATCTTGGAAAGAGTGATCACAGCATGCTAGAATTTCAGATTCAGATTGAGCGAGAAAAGACAAGGGTCTCATACTAGAGCTTTAGCGTTGGGCAGGGATAATTATACAGGCCTGAAGAAAGAATTGGCCCAAGTAAATTGGGCAGGACAGTTGAGGAACAATGGTGGATGTAGGGAGATATTGAATACCTCTCAATTAAAGTATATTCCTGAGAAGAAGAGGAATTGTGAGAGGAATAAAAATGTTCCATGGCTAGACAAGGAAGTCAAAGAGGACATAAAGGCAAAAACTAGGGCATACCAAACTGCTGGAAGATTGGGAGAACTTTTAACGTTCAACAAAAGGCTACGAAAAATAGAATCAAAAGAGCCAAGATGAACTTTGAAAGGAAACTAGCAGAAAACATAAACACAGATACCAAAATCTTGAAGTATATAAAGGGGATAGCTAAAGGTTGGCCCTTTTAGAGGACAATACTAGGGAGGTATTAATGGGGAACACTGATGATGGAGGCACGACACAAATATTTTGCCTCTGTCTTCACGGTAGAGAATAATGAAGATTTTCCAAAAACTAGTTAACGCAAAGACACTTGGAGCAATAACCATCACTTGGGAGAAGGTATTGAATAAACTAACGGGTTTAAAGGCAGTTATGTCTCCAGGACCTGATGGTCTGCATGCTAGGGTATTAAAGGAGGTGGGAGCAGAGATAATGGATGCATTGATTGTGATATTTCAAAATTCCTTGGACCCTGGTCAAGTCCCGGTGGATTGGAAATACGCTAATGTAACGCCCCTATTCAAAAAGGGAGAGGGGCAAAAGGTAGGAAACTATAGACCAATTAGTTGGACCTCTGTGGTGGGGAAGTTGCTGGAATCAAACATTAAGGAGGAGATAAATGAGCATTTGGAAAGATAAAGCTCAATCCACCATTGTCAGCATGGTTTTATGAGGGGTAAGTCACGCTTGACAAACTTGCTTGGGTTCTTTGAGGACATAACTGGCAAGGTAGACAGTGGGGAACCTGAGGATGTGGTATACTTGGACTTCCAGAAAGCATTTGGCAAGACTGATCCAGAAGGTGAGATCGCAGGGGATTGGAGGTAGAGTACTGGATTGAATTAAGGATTGGCTGACTGACAGAAAACAGAGGGTCAGGATAAATGGGTCCTTCTCTGAACAACAAAGAACAATACAGCACAGGAACAGGCCCTTCGGCCCTCCAAGCCCGCGCCGCTCCCCGGTCCAGGATTGAATCCAGGATCCCCGCCCAATTTTCCAGCCTATCTACATCCTAATATCCTATCCACCGAGCTGTCCCTCACAGCTACGATGCTTTGTTCATCACAACCTATTAACTCACCCCCACCCCCCCATTCCAGACCATGTGATCTCCAGGGAGAGGCGAAAACCCAGAGTGAAAACCCCAGGGCCAATATGGGGGGGGAAAAATCTGGGAAATTCCTCTCCGACCCCCTGTGGCGATCGAAACGAGTCCAGGAGATCACACTGGCCCTGATCAGAAAATGCTTCCCAACCCTATTCATTTCCACTTCTGCTTTACGAACACCATCTGAATTCCCTGCCCGAGACAGGTTCCCAACTATCCGCAGTCTCGCTCTGTACTGGCACCAGCAAGATGATCATAGAATGAAGCCTTGAAACGAGAAACAAAGAACAATTAGCCTGCGCCGCTCCCTGGTCCAAACTAGACCACTCTTTTGTATCCCTCCATTCCCACTCCGTTCATATAGCTGTCTAGATAAGTCTTAAACGTTCCCAGTGTGTCCGGCAACACATTCCAGGCCCCCACGACCCTCTGTGTAAAATATGTCCTTCTGATATCTGTGTTAAACCTCCCCCCCTTCACCTTGAACCTATGACCCCTCGTGAACGTCACCACCGACCCGGGGAAAAGCTTCCCACCGTTCACCCTATCTATGCCTTTCATAATTTTATACACCGCTATTAAGTCTCCCCTCATCTTCCGTCTTTCCAAGGAGAACAACCCCAGTTTCCCCAATCTCTCCTCATAACCAAGCCCCTCCATACCAGGCAACATCCTGGTAAACCTCCTCTGAACTCTCTCCAAAGCCTCCACGTCCTTCTGGTAGTGTGGCGACCAGAACTGGACGCAGTATTCCAAATGCGGCCGAACCAACGTTCTATACATCTGCAACATCAGACCCCAACTTTTATACTCTATGCCCCGTCCTATAAAGGCAAGCATGCCATATGCCTTCTTCACCACCTTCTCCACCTGTGACATCACCTTCAAAGATCTGTGGACTTGCACACCCAGGTCCCTCGGCGTCTCTACACCCTTTATGGTTCTTCCGTTTATCGTGTAGCTCCTCCCTACATTATTCCCACCAAAATACATCACTTCGCATTATCAGGATTGAACTCCATCTGCCATTTCTTTGCCCAAATTTCCAGCCTATCTATATCCTTCTGTAGCCTCTGGCTGGCAAAATGTAACTAGCGGGGTGCCGCAGGGATCAGTCCTCAGACCTCCATTGTTTACAATCTATATAAACGATCTGCAAGCAGGGACAGAGTGTAACATAACAACATTTGCGGATGATACTAAAATAGGTGGGAAAACAGGCAGTGAAGAGGATATGAAGATTTTAGAGGCGGATATAGATAAGCTAGGAGAATGGGCCAAAATTTGTCAGTGAGTTTAATGTGGATAAGTGTGAGGTTATCCATTTTGGCTGAAAAAATAGAAAGGCCAATTGTTATCTAAATGGAAAGCAAATTCAAAACACCTCGGCAGAGAGATCTGGGTGTCGATGGTCATGAATCACAGAAAGTCATTATGCAGGTGCAGCATGTAATAAGATGGCACCATTTGAATTAAACTACATCTGCCATTCCTCGGTCCACTGGCCCAGTTGATCATGATCCTGTTGTAGTCTTAGATAACCATCTTCACTATCCACTACACCACCAATTCTGGTGCCATCGGGAAACCTAACCATGCCTTATATAAATGATTTCGATCAGAATACAAATGACAAATAACAGCGGACCCAGTCCTGATCCCTGTGGCATACTGCTGGTCACAGGCCTCCAGTCTGAAAAACAACCTTCTACTACCACCCCCTATCTTCTTCCTGCATGCCAAATTTGTATCCAATTGGCTGGTTCTCCCTGGATCCCACGTGATCTAACCTTACTGAATAGTCTACCATGTGGTACCTTGTCGAAGGCCTTGCTAACGTCCATGTAGGCAATGTGTATTGCAATATCCTCATCTGTTTTCTTGATCACCCCTTCAAATTTGTAAGACACAATTTCCCACGCACAAAGCCATGCTGACTATTCCTAATCAGTCCTTGCCTTTCCAAATGCATTTAGATCCTGTCTCTCAGAATCCCCCTCCAACAACTTATCCACCGCTGACGTTAGGCTCACCGGTCTGTAGTTCCCTGGTTTTTCCTGCCAGCTTTCTTAAGTAAGTTCCCTCATCTAAAGCATTAATATAAGTTGTGGGGTCCCAGCACTAATTCCTGTGATACCCTACCTCTCACTGCCTATCATTTGGAAAAAGACCCATTTGTTCCTACTTTGTTTCCTGTCTGCCAACCAATTTTGTATTTATCTCCATACACCACCCCAATCTCATGTACTTTAATTTTACATGCGAATCTCATCTGGGGCTTTGACAAAAGCCTTTCTGAAAGTCCAAATAAACCACATCCAGTGGCTCCCCCTTGTCAACTCTACTAGTCACATCCTTGAAGAATTCCAGTGGATTGGTCAAGTATGACTTTGGTTTCGTAAATCTATGCTGACACTGTCCAACCCTGCCACTGTTCCCAAGTGTGCTTGTCGCACTATTAACATCAGGCTGACTGGTTGATAATTTCCTGTTTTCTCTCTACTCTCTTTAAATAGTGGGATTACGTTAGATACCCTCCAATCCATAGGAACTGTTCCAGAGTCTATCGAATTTTGGAAGATGATCAACGCATCCACTATTTCCAGGGCCACTTCCTTAAGCCATCTGGGATGTAAATGATCAGGCCCCAGGCATTTTTTGGCATTCAATCCCATCAAATTTCTCTACTAATACTGGTTCCCTTCAGTTCCTCCCTCTCATTAAAATGTTCCCCAACATTTCTCTAGGTTATTTGTATCCTCCTTTGCGAGAACAGAACTAAAGTATGTACTTAGTTGATCAGCCATTTCATATTCTCATTTATAAATTCCCGTGTTTCTGACTGTAAGGGGCCTACATTTGCCTTAACCAATCTTTTTCTCTACACATATATCAAGAAGCTTTTACAGTCAGTTTTTATGTTCCCTGAATGTTTACACTCGTACTTTATTTTCCTCTTAATCCCTTTGTCCTCCTTTGCTGAATCCTACGAATATTACTTGCATAGGGAAGGGGAAATAATTTGTTGTAGCTTTCCAATAGCGGCAACAGAAATTTTGAATTTAAATTATTAAATGGAGAAGTAATGGCATGACTCTCTTGCCTGGTATTTTAAATTCAAATCTGCATTATGTAATGAAGCCTAACTCTCATTTAAGGAAGTGTGAAGCCACCAAATTTTCATAATGTTCAAGTTTACTCGAAGCTTGTTCAAAATGGAATTTTAACCAACCACAGTGGAGTTTCTGTAATACGAAGGACCAAGCATAATGATGTTGGTGCATTTCAGACTCTCTCTCATGCTTGGTGCATAATACCACATCCTCAGACAAGCCTGTGTTTTTCTATTAAACAATGTGATCTCATCTGCAGAGTAATGTGAAAAGCCACATGTTTTTTATTTGTGAGTATTAAAGCACTGTTGCTGCTGGTTGTGGAAGACAGTACAAAGCGCTTCATGCTCTTTAGATGATATTGACCAAATAACAGTGATGGGGAATCAGCATCTGTTAGGCTGCAGATGTTCTCTTTTTTTAAGCAACATTTTCTTTACTGTCACCCTGACAAGTGCATTGAAGTCCATTGACTGAAGAGAGAGAATTTTGCGCATGAACCTAGATAAGTCGCATGTAAAATCCAATTGCTTGAAGAAGTAAGGAATGTGATTTTAAGCACATTTTCATTTAAAATTGTATTGTGATTTCTGCTGTAGATGTTATAGCACCCCACACAATTTCCAAAATGACTTTGATAAGGTGTTCCGTAATAAATCAGTGAAAAAAGTCAGAATATGCAGAGTGAGGAGGCAAGAGGCAGAATGAACTTGTTGTAAGACAATATAGAGTGAGGGTAAAGTGCAGCTATTCAGAGGTGGAAATTTAGGTCCCTTGAGATTCCGTGCTCGGGTCTCTTCTGTACGCATATTAACAACTTTGTCTTTTGAATCAAAAGCACAATTTCTAAATTTGTGGCTGACACCAAATTGGGAGAGGGAGAGTTAATAGAATCGTAGAAAATAGGATCAGGAGGAGTCCATTCCATCTTTTGAGCCTGTTTTGCCATTCATAACATTATAGTTGATGTGATTGTAGCCTTAACTCCACCTTTTGTGCCTGTCCTCCATAATCTTTTATTCCCCTGTCGATCAAAAATCTGTTCAACTCTGTTTTGCATAAAACCACGTCCACTGCTCTCTGGGGGAGTAGAATTCCAAATACTATCGACCTTCTGAGAGGAAGTGGCCAAAACTGTTCAGTGCTCCAGAGGCAGCTCACAAATGCCATACATAGTTATAAAAATTCCCGCCTTTTATACTTAATCTTCTGCAACAAAGACCAGCAGTCTATTTGCCTTCCTAATTACTTGCTGTACCTGTATGATAAGTTTTTGAGATTAATGTATACGGGCACCCAAACCCCTCTGTACTGCAACATTTTGCCATCCTTCTGAATGGCAGCAGTCTGTCTTTATTTAAATAATATGTTTTTCTGCTCTTCCTCCTGGTGTGGACAACCTCACATTTTCCCACATTCTAAGTCATCAGCCAAATATTTGTTCACTCACTAACACACATTATATATATCCCTTTACAATCTTTGGATCCTCCTCTGAACTCTCCTATCAGCAGCAAATTTGACTGCAGTACAGTTGATTTCTTCATCCAAGTCATTAAATGGATCATAAGTAGTTGAAGTCACAGCACTGATCTATAGTGCACTAATTGCAATTTAACAATCTGAAAATGACCCATTTATTCTGACTGTTTCCTATTGGCTAGCCAATCCTCTATCCATGCTAATATATCACCTCCATGAGTTCTTCTGAAGTAACCTTTTACGTCACACTTTATTGAAAGCCCTTTAGCAATCCAAATACAACACCCCGTTGGTGTCCCTTTAGAGGGGATGGCAATGTTACTGAACTAGAAATCCAGAGGCCCGGGCTAATCCTCTGGGTTCATGGATTCAAGTCCCACCATGTCCAAAGCTGTGTAGGTTGGGTGGATTAGCCATGGTAAATGCGTGGGTTTATGGGGATAGGGTAAAGGGGAGGACCTGGGTTGGATCTTTCAGAGAGTTGGTGCAGACTTAATGGGCTGAATGGCCTCTTTCTGCCCTGTAGGGATTCTATAATTCTGTCAGTTAGTGGAATTTAAATTCAGTTAATAAATCTGGAAGTGAAAGCTGGTCTCCATGATGGTGACCATGAAACTATCATTGATTGTCGTAAAAACCCAGTTGGTTCATGTATGTTCATGGAAAGAAATCTGCTGTCTTTACCTGGTCTGATCTACATGCAACTCCAGACCCACAGCAATGTGGTTGATTCTTAACTTTAATCTGAAATGTTTAGTTCAAGGGCAATCGGGGATGGGCAACAAATGCAGGTTTTGCCAGGAATGAAAAAATTGGGAAACAAATCCACCTAGTTTGTTAGATTCTTAAAGAACTCTAATCCGTCAAACACAACTTGCCTTTTTCAAACCTATGTTGACTCTGCCTGATTGTATTATGATTTTCTAAATGTCCTGCTGCTCCTTTTCCTCATTTATTTCTGTATGTTCTATCAATTCACCATTTTTCCATCTTGTGTGCTGCATGCATTCAGATAAAGAGACTTTGGTTCTGTCTTTTTACCATACTTCTCTATTGACTTTATTTGCTAGAGCACTCTTATGTTTGTATTCATGGTTCCTTCCTGTCACCCTTCGAAACATAGAATCCCTACAGTGCAGAAGGAGGCCATTTAGCCCATTGAGTCTGCATCAATCCCCCGAAAGAGCATTCCAACAAGGCACTCCCCTCCGCCCTATCCCTGTAACCCTGTGCATTTACCATGGCTGCTCCACCCAACCTCCACTTCCCTGGATACCAAGGGGCAATTTAGCATGGCCAATCCACCTAATCTGCGCATCTTTGGACATGATGGGACTTGAACTGAGTCTGCACCAATTCTCTGAAACGGTGTCTTACCCAAGTCCACCTGTAACCCTGCACATTTACCGTGGTCAATCCACCTAACTTGCACATTTTTGGACTGTGGGAACATCAGGAGGAAACCCACGCAGACACGGGGAGAATGTGTAAACTCCACACAGACCATCGCCTAAGGCAGGAATCGTGTGGGGAAGAACAAAACTGTAGATGGTCAGTGTAAGATAGTCACCAGTAAATCGAGCAGAAAATTCATAAGCAACTTCTTTACCCTCAGAGTGCTGCGAATGCAGATTGCTACCACAGGGATTCAGGCAAATAATACAGATGCAATTGAGGGGAGAGAACTAGATAAGTGTTTGAAGAAGAAGAGAGTGTTGATGAGATAAATGAGGGAAGATTGGAGGAATCTCAATGGCGCATAAGCATTTGCATGGACTAGTTGAACCAAATGGCCTATTTCTGTGTTGTATATTCTATGCAGTTCACAATAATTAAAATGTTATAAGAAGGACAGACAGCAATACCTTTGGAAGAAGGGATATTTATACTAATATTTTCAAATGGCTCGCTGCTTGAAATTGTTGCTTTTATATATTTTACTCTGTTTTATAAAGCATACAAATCAGCGAAAGAAATATTTATGAAATACGCATCAGTATCTAATACATTAATAGCACATTTATGATGTTTCTAAATGTTTTAGTTTTTTAAATTCTTGTCCACAGAAATGCATATTGCTAAACGAGAAGGCAGCTGAATGCCCAGAATAAATTTGATTGAATCTAGAATATATGGTAAATTCCACAAATGAAGCCACTAGAATCAGAGGAGCTCAGTAGAGGTCTGAACTTGATGGATAAAAAAATTATAATTTGGTATGAAAACTGGGGGTTATTTTTGCAACAGCTCATGGAGCTTGATTTACCAGCTAGGTAATAATGTGCTAAAGTACAGATGACATATGATTTGTCATCAACTGTTCTGAAAATTGTATTTGTTTCTGAAATGGCTGTTTATGTTAATTATTTTGAGTCGATTTGACTAGTTTGTAAACTGAAAGATTCTGAAGCCGTAGGAATTAATTTAAGGAGCTTGGCCTCAACTCTGAACTGGCATTTACTTGTATTGCACAGACTTTGTGTTCCAATTTTTTTCAAATTTATTTGCTCTGGGAGAAAGTGAAAAGTGATATTTGCAAAACTTACATCTTGTAGGACTTTGCAAGTGTTCAGAACATCCACGGTGTAAGACTGTCTTTGGGTTGACTTGCTCTACTAGAAAGTTACTGCATTTGAAAAACAGTTGTAGACATTCTTTGTCATACTGTAGGAGAAAAGGCTCCCAAAAAAAAATTGCCGGAGGTTGTCACTTTGCAACTGGGGCAAATAGACTAAAGAAGTAAGTCAGGAGAAAGAGAGACTTGACAATAGAAGGTTATAGTGCTCCAAGTTGTCTGTTAGGTATATAGTTTTGGATTCTTATGTTGCAGATTAGTACAGAAACTCCAATTAAATCATGAAGATTATCACAACTCAAGAAGAGGAAGTTTAATTAAAAGCTTATTGATCAGGCAAATGGTCATGTCATAATCATCTAGTTTCATGCTTTATAATCTAAGAGCTGTATACCAGCTAAGAGCTGTATACCTGTTGTAGACGAGAAGCATAAAGGCTCTCAAAAATCAGGGCTTTTTCTAAGGTGGAGACACTAAGCTAGAATGCCTGTAATTCTGAGATGCTTAAGGAGTGGTGGAGGGTTGCTGGATGATTCCAAAAAAGCTTGTACCTTGGAGGATAACAGGATCACTGAGGAGAATATAGATGAAGTTCAGAGAACTGTGGTACTTTGGTCCCAGGAAGTGACAGAACCTTCAAAACCCTGCTAAGTAGCTCAAGACTTTCTGGCAGTTAGGGGGGATGGATGTGGAAGAAGTGGAAAGGGAAAGTTCAGTTGAGGAGTTCAGTTTTGAATTACAAGGGATTGCACTTATTTTTATTGCGTAAAGTATAATTGATAACTTAGTGTTTAGTTTTTGCTTTGTTTGACACTTGTATAGTAAAATAATTTGTTTAAAAGTGGAATCTTGTGGCCTTATTCTTCCAGTAGATAGCCGGATTTCAAATTTTTCTTTAAACAATACAGTTTTCATGGCATCAAAACAGTAGTCATAGGTGGTAATATTATAGGAGGGATACATTTTTTTTTCTGCAACAACAAAGCCAGCAGGTGGAAAAGATTTATAGAAGAGGAAAGTGAACAACCCAAAATTATAATTCACATTATAGCTAATGACTTGGGGAGAAAAAAAATGAAGTTTTACAAAAAAAACTTGGAATTAACTTAAACAAACAGGACTCTTGGCTGTAATCTCCTATACCCCACACAAAGGCAGTTAGAGGGAAACAGATTAAACTATTAACACACAGCCAAAAAATTGTGGGTGCTGGAATTCTAAAGATCATTGATCACTAATGTTAACTCTGTTTCTCTCTACACAGATGCTGCCAGACCTATTGAGTATTCCCAGGATTTTAAGTTTTAATTATAAAGTAACCGTGCATGATGCAGAATGGAGCGTTTTAGATTTCCAGGGTGCTGGGCCAGGTTCTAAGCCAGGGGAAGGTCTACAGAGAGGATGTATCTCACCGAAACAGAATTAACCCTCGTAAAGAGCTTGAGTATGGCAGAGTCATGCTTTTAAATCAGTACTGTGTGGGAAGGAGCCAACTTTAGCACATCTGGACCAGAAGGCTAATAATAAATATAATGTAGGAGGATAATCGTTTAAAGTTGGGGATGATTTATCTAGGGACCCATGGTGAAGGAAAAAAGGTCCTGAAGATTATGAATGAGTCATGATTTGCTAGCAGTTTTTCCTTTCATTTTTTTGAATGCACAATGTATGGGTGATCCTTTTTGTGCTGTTGCACACGTGGTAATTTACAGGAACTGGTTTGTGAATTTGCACATGGCTTGTGTTGGGACTTCGGGGCATCACAGTTTAGAGGAAACGCTCCTTTGAGTCTCTTAACATACGTACAGATTCCCACTATGGACTATGATTCATAGTGAAATTTCTGGAGCTATTGGTTACTAAATCACACCCTATCCAGTATCTTTGATGCCCTCATCCTGTTAAAACCATTACACAATCTTGCCTTCACTGTTTCCCAGGTATAGCCCCCAATTTGGTTGCCTTAATTGTCAGGGACACACATTTTGGTATCTCCGAGGACAATTGCTTTAACCCTCTATCACCAGAGCTGGCTGGATCTCACAAACTGTTATCATCTGGCATAACTTCCTCTAACTTCCACACCATACCCGATCCCCTGAAATCATAGCTTTCTAGTTTCTCTCTGGTCTGTCCTTATGCTCTTTTTGATGAGACTTGCCTCATGCTCCCTAGACCCTATTACTCCTCAACTGATCACTCAATTTCTCCACCTGCTTTCTGTGTTAGCTAATTTATTATGATTCTCACTGCTTAGATACTGTTCCACTTTTTCGAATCTGCTGTCGCCTTCTCAAAAAAAAACCGCAAAGCCTTGACCCTTCCCCTCTATTCTTTCAACCTACTGCCCCATCTCCAATCTCCCTCTCCTTCCAAGTCCTCCCAAACTCATGCCAATTTTTCTTGGAACACAGTGCTTGAATCCTTCCAATCAATTTGCCATCCCAGCTGCAGTACCAAAATGTTTTTGACATTTGAGTTGACAGTGGTTATCCTTCCTTGTTCTTGACCTGACTGGATCCTTTAACAGGGTTGACCATGAAATTCGCCTCTTGTGCCTCTCCACTGCTGAACCATTTGGTGGGACTGCACGTGCCTGGTTATGATCCTACCTACCTAGATATTGCGAGAGAATTACCTGCAATAGCTTCTCTTCCTGCTCTTGCACTGTTTTCTCTGATGTCCCCCAAGGACCTATCCTTGGCCCACTCCTGTTTCTCATCTACTTGCTGCCCCTCAATGGTGACATCAGAAGCAATTTCTACATTTACTTAATCACAAACAGTTCTGCCTCGCCACCACCTTTCATGACCTTCCATTTTAGCTTAACTGTCAAACTTCATGTCTGCCATTCAATACTTGAATGTCCTGAAATTTGATGACCAACATTCTCTCACGAATGACCTGCTCACCAATGCTCAATCCAAGTTTTGCTAGGACCACTCGGCTCCTTACAACCTTGCTCCAAACATGCGCAAAAGAGCTGCATTCTAGGGATGAGGTGAGAATGACTGCCCTTGTCAAGGCAGCATTTTACTTGAGTGTGACATCAAGGAGCCCTCATAAAGTTGAAATCAATAGGAAAACACTACATTGGCTAGAGTTATGCCTAGCACAAAGAAAGATGATTGTGGATGTTGGAGGACATCACTGCAGATATTTCTCAAGATAGTGTCCAAGGTCTAACCCCTTTAGCTACTCATGACTGCAAAATAATGGCTGAGTACTAGTATATATGTGGGCACAAAGACTATTTTACCTATTTGTGTAGTTTTCTCTTAAAGTATGTCATGATAAATTACTTATATTTTTAGCCAAACTTCTTTGTTCTTCATCTAGATCTTGATTTATTATAAGGACAGAATGAAACAATAAGTCTTCAGGTATTGCTGAACTTAGAACATTCAGCATCAAAAAGAACTTGCTCAGAAAAATGTTTAAATGCACCTTGGAGTAAGTAATAAGGAAAGGATAGAAAATATTAGAGTCCGTAATACAGCTGCATGTGGTACAAGTAAGTCCTACACCGCAATTCAGTTGTGAAAGTTTAAACATCGATTCTGCATATTCAGTGTTTTTATTTGAATATTATACATTTATTGAGTCTTACAGAATTGTTGGGCATCAGGACCTGCATCTCTTTTGTTACCAGTTATAAATAATGAATCTCCCTACTTTCTTTTTGAAGTACGAGTGTTTCATTCATTTTAAGGGAGGAGAAAACTGAGCAATTGTTGGACTCCAAGCAGGAGCTGGAACACATGGAAGTTGAACTAAAAAGACTACAACAAGAGGTGTGTATATAGCCTAGTTTAACTCTAGATTAATTGTTTTGCATATTAAAAAAAGCATGCTTAGTTTAAGTATTGTACTCTGGGTGTAACTGTTTCCAAAATGTCTGTATTTTTGCTAATGTTCAAGAACAACTAAAATTGACCCAATTTTGTCATAGTATGCTAACAAATCCTAAGTAATACCGAATTGAAACACTCTGCCTGCAACCATGCTTGAAGCTTTAATTAATTTTGGGCTTCTTAATTTTTATTTAACAAAAGCCTTGTCAGAATAATACACATATTGTTTTCACATCTGTGTTTTGAAAGTAATTGTGCCTTTATTTGCCAGAACCTGCAACTTTTGTCTGATGCTCGCTCTGCTAGGGCATATCGTGATGAGCTTGATTCACTGCGTGAAAAAGCAATTAAAGTTGACAAACTCGAAAGTGAAGTTATACGATATAAAGATCGACTTCATGACATAGAATTCTACAAAGCAAGAACTGAGGTACGTTGAGTTGTAGGATCAATAGTTAATATGTCCATCAGAAATAGAACTTGTTAATATTTTGTGCAATTAAATATTTCAGGAGTTAAAAGAAGATAACAAAATTTTGCTAGAGACAAAAATTATGTTGGAAGACCAACTTGAAGGAGCCCGTGCACGTTGTGACAAATTGCATGAATTTGAAAAAGAGAATCTACAATTAATGGCTAAGCTACATGATATGGAGATGGTAGGTGTTGATTTCCTTTTGCTATATTTATTTTCATTAAATATACAGTAATTATTAGTATATATTACAAGGCATCTTGCATATAGCAAACCACCTGATTGAAAGAAACAATTCTGTTGTGTCTTGTTTGTGTGTGGATTATAAATCTCTTTCAAAAAATGATTAAGACCTATCTTTAGTGGATAATCAAATATTGTACACCAGAATTCATAAATAAATGATTTGAACTCCAAAACTGAGATAATAAAATTTGAAGATGATACAAAATTTGGGGGTGTAGCTCACAATATGGAAGACTGCACCAAATTGTGAAGTGGGCAGCGGATAAAGGACAAATAAATTTCAATATTGTGAAGTGAATTGATTAATTTTTGATGGTGAGAAACAGAGAGGTGATCAGTTGCCATGTGCTTGCTTTGTTGTTGTAGGCATGCAGGGCACCTGACAGGCAGCAGATAGCATATGTGAGAAGGAATCCAGACAGTACCATGGGTGGCTTTCAGATTTGAAGGGGTATGTCATGTAGAAAGAATGTGAGCAGCATGTCCCAAAGGCAGAAAGCAGGCAAATAAAAGTGAAGTATATTTAAGATTACATTTCTAAAACTGAAGAAAATTCAATCATTTTTGATACATGTTAACTAAAACTTGCCCTCAAGGAACGTGTGGGTCAAGTAATTAAATAATGAATATAAAATTAATAGAACATGCTTGCATTGCCACCTAGGGAAAGACCTGTGAAAGTGAGGTATGTGGAGCAGGGGTGGTACCGAAAATTGGGAGGACTGAAAGGTAAGTCCCTACCAGAAAATCTTGCCACCGTTTTTGTGTTCAAACGCTCAAAAACAATCCGTGATCATTTGACATCAAATGTTCTAATCAGGAATGGGTTTTTCACGCAGTTAGCAGTGTTTTGCTATCTTTGACATTGAATGCAATCGTCAAAGGTGCTTGAAGGGATCAAAATTAAGTGCGCAAAGGCACCAAATGTGATCAACCTGCATTGAAAAACACCAGCAAATTATTTACTTAAATTAATTTGGAGTTATTGGCTTCTACAGCACAAAAAAAGGCATTTCAGCCCATGGAGCCGTGCCGGCCATCAAGTACTTATCTATTCTAATCCTATTTTGCAGCACTCCGTCCATAGCCTTGTATGCCATGGCTTTTCAAGTATTCATCTAATTGGTTCCTGCCTCTACCACTCTTTCAGGTAGTGAGTTCCAGATTCCCACCACCCTCTGGATGAAAATGTTTTTCCTCGTATTCCCTTTGAATCTATGCCCCCAGGCTATTGACCCCTCCTACCAAGGGAAAATAACAATATGGACTACATCAACTTCACTGCCCTCATCTACCCACCTGGTCACTCCTCAAAAAAATTCACTCAAATTTATTAGACATGATTTCCCCCTGACAAAGCCATGCTGATTATCCTTGATTA
Source organism: Mustelus asterias (assembly GCF_964213995.1). Taxonomy (NCBI): domain Eukaryota; kingdom Metazoa; phylum Chordata; class Chondrichthyes; order Carcharhiniformes; family Triakidae; genus Mustelus; species Mustelus asterias. The sequence goes on along the minus strand of NC_135815.1, from coordinate 50,528,891 downwards.
ATTCTTGCCCCTCCAAATGGATATGAATTCTGCCCCTCTACTTTCACCAATAATTTCTCTACCACTGATATTAGATTCACTGGCCTGTAATTACCTGGTTTATCCCTACTTCCCTTCTTGAATAATGGTACGATATTAGCTATCCTCTAGTCCTCTGGCATCTCTTTTGTGGCCAGAGAGGATTTGAAAATTAGCGTCAAAGCCCCTGCAGTCTCCTCCCTTGTCTTCCACATCAGCCTGGGATACATTTCATCTGAGCCTGGGGATTTATCAGCTTTAAGCCCACTAAAACCACCACCTTCCCAATGCTAATTTGTTCAGTTATATCACAATCCCCCTCCTTGATTTGTATACCTACATCGTCCTTCTCCATTGTCAATGCGGATGCAAAAAAATACATCTAAAACTTCACCTACTACTTCCAGTTCCACACGTACATTGTCACTTTGGTCCCTAATGGATTCTACTCTTTTCCTGATTATTCTCTTGCTCTTACACCTTGGGATTTTCCTTTATTTTGCTCGCCAGTGTTTTTTTATGCCCCATCTTTGCTCTCCTAATTTTTTTTTTAAGTACCCATCTGCACTTTCTATACCCCTCTGTGGCTTCCACTGTTGTGGGCCCACTATCTGCCACAATATCTGAATGTATTAACTTTTTCATTTAGTCCAAAAAAGACCTTTCCACTATACATGGTTGAGAGCACCATCAGATCCCCATCAGTTCTTAATTGATTTTATTAATTCCTCAATTGATGTCTCGGGAAGAAAGAGTCTGACCCTCCTATGTGGTTCCTCATTACACCCCCCATCAGGAACATTCACCTCTTTTATCTGCCGTTGTAGCTGGAAAACTGCAAAGAGCAGGTCTGTATGGTCGTTTTGTTTTGGGACGGCACCATGACCTGAGCACTCTGTTATGGTAGGAAGTAAAGAGATGAGGAGGTGGTAGATGCGGGAAGGAAATTGCTGCAATCCGGAAGGGGGTGGGGTAGGAGAAAATTGCTCTGGAGTCTTGATAAGCAATAGCTGCAGGGTGCAATTGATGTCAAATGAACACAAATGAATGCTGTTGAAAGCAAATGATGTCAACATTTTCTGGTAGGGGTATAATGGCAAGTATTCCAAGTAATGGCAAAAATTTCCCTTATAGTCAGTATAGGTTAAAAGTAACACAAGCATGGTGGATGTGACAGAAGTACCATTACCTCAAATGGTACATGAAGTTAAATATGAACTGGATAGTTTATTGCATCATATATCATAGATTTTTCATATAAATATGATTTGTCTTTCTATTTTTTTATTCTAATTCAGTACACGATTTGTGATTCATTTACAAAGTGCTATTAGGATTTCTTTGAGCTGTGTTTTCTCATTGAAGGTACGTGACACAGAGAGAAAGCGTATTGAGGAGTTAATGGAAGAAAACCTGACCCTTGAAATGGCTCAGAAACAGAGCATGGATGAATCATTGCACTTGGGTTGGGAACTAGAACAGTTATCCAAGACTAATGAATTATCTGAAGGTAAGTAAAGTCATGTTAAACCTGTTATATTTATTAATGTCTCAAGATTTTTGTCAATCCACTTAATTGCAGCAGTTTCAAAGATATATTTTTATTTTATATTTCATGTTGGATATTTTGAAGTTGTATTCTTCCATTTACGTTAGTTTTTTGAAAACTAGTTAATAGTAAAATTCAGTTACTGGTATAAGCAAGCATTTTAATAAAATTGGAAAATATTCAGCAGATCTGGCAGAATCTGTGGAGAGTAAAACAGTTAATGTTTCAGATTGATGACCCTTTGTTAGAACTCAGATGCTGCCTGACTTGTTGAATATTTCCACATTTTTAAAAACTTGATTTATTATTGTCACATATTAGTATACAGTGAAAATATTGTTTCTTGCGCGCTATACTGACAAAGCATACCATTCATAGAAAAGGAAAGGAACAGTGCAGAATGAAGTGTTCCTGTCGTAGCTAGGGTGTAGAGAAAGGTCAACTTAATATAAGATAGGTCCATTCAAATGTCTCGCAGCAGGGAAGAAGCTGTTTTTGAATCGGTTGGTACATGTCCTCAGACTTTTCCATCTTTTTCCTGATGGAAGAAGGTGGAAGAGAGTATGTCCAGGGTGCGTGGGGTCCTTGATTTTGCTGGCTGCTTTTCTGAGGCAGCGGGAAGTGTAGACAGTGTCAAAGATGGAAGGCTGGTTTGCGTGACGGATTGGGCTTCGTTCACAACCTTTGTAGTTTCTTGTGGTCTTGGGCAGAGCAGGAGCCATATCAAGCTGTGATACAACGGCGGCATGGTAGCACAGTGGTTAGCACTGCTGCTTCACAGCTCCAGGGACCTGGATTCCCGGCTTGGGTCACTGTCTGTGTGGAGTTTGCACATTCTCCTCGTGTCTGCGTGGGTTTCTTCCGGGTGCTCCGGTTTCCTCCCACAGTCCAAAGATGTGCGGGTTAGGTTGATTGGCCGTGCTAAAATTGCCCCTTAGTGTCTTGAGATGGGTAGGTTAGAGGGATTAGCGGGTAAATATGTAGGGATATGGGGGTAGGGCCTGGGTGGGATTGTGGTCGGTGTAGACTCGATGGGCCGAATGGCCTCTTTCTACACTGTAGGGTTTCTATGATTCTCTGATTTCTATGATTCACAACCAGAAAAGATGCTTTCTATGGTGCATCTGGAAAAGTTGGTGAGAGTCGTAGCCGATATGCTAAATTTCCTTAATCTTCCGAGAAAATAGCGGCATTGGTGGGCATTAACTATAGCGTGGCATGGCAGAACCAGGACTGAAATGGCAGGAACTCGAGAAATCTGGGTGCAGAGCCCTGTCTTCCACCTACAGAATGGCTCTGAGAAGCACCCAAATGTCACCTCCCCAGACTGGGAGGCCATCACTCAGGAGGTTAGCACAGTTGGCAACTGTGTCCAAAGTGCAGGAATGATCTCATCTTGATAAGTCATCACTTCAAATTCCTCCAAATATCAAACCCTCATTATGGCACCACGTACTCAAACAGCTACTCTCTTCATTGATCTTGCAGGGATATACATATCAACATTCATTCTTTCTCTGACACTTTCACATCATCAATATCGCGAATCACTCAGCAGACTAGGGTGAAAGATGGAGGAGTCTATCTACGTTTTGTCTGATGTCATGTCTCCGATATGCGAGTGTTTCAAGGTCACCATAGAAAGGTTGACATCCACCTTGGTCCAGCAGACCTTGCCAGATTTGTACACAAAGCCCTGCATTCTATGGCCACATACCCTGTTGGGCACATCAAGATGTGGGCGATGTATGGATGAGGCACCTTGACCTCCTTCCAGATGTCTCATCTCCTGCTGAGTCAGACCAGGGCCACTTGGTACCCACAGGGAAAGTGTGTGTCAGCCATACCAATCAGGGGCCTCCTCTCACGGCATTCCAAGGTTGTGCAGATGCTCACTTCTTCCCCCAGGCAGGAGAATCTTATGACGCTGGGACCCTCCAGGCCTTGGGCCACCAGAGGACTCAATATAGCGCACTAGAAACAATACTTTTCACTGTATCCCAATGCAAATGTCAATAATAAATCAAATCAAATCCCCGACATAAACAAGGCCACTCCATGTTTCCTTTGGAGAACTTCTGCCAAAGTGTTATGGTTTCATGTCAGAAACTCAAGTGTTCTATGGAGTTCGCCTGGATCATAAGTTTTGCATCTTGAATTTGGCTAGGATAAGCATGATATGTTTCACTTCAGGTATAATTCAAATGACCCACTAGGGAGCTTTTATCAAACAAAATTTATTTAAGTATATAGTTAACGTGTATACTAAGAAAATTCGCAAAAACTTTTATCAATTACAAACAAGAAACAAAACAACGACTATAATGTATAACCCTTAACAAATATATCTAATGTGTTCCAATCAAACCAATCCCATAGACAAAAGATCCTTTTCACAGGTTTAACACAGAAAAGACTAATGCTCACATAATACTGAACTTGGATCCTTTGGATGAAGTCTGCAGTTCTCTGGATTGACTCAGAACACCAGGGACTCTAGGCAATTCACCGATAGCAAATTCCCGCTCTGGAAAGGCAAGACCTTGCTTTCAGATGACCAGCAGAATTTCCAAAACCAGGGCAAGAGAGAGACTTCTTTTCAGCTTAATACCCCTTCTAAAACTCAAAGTAAACAGCAGCTCAAACCGAAAATTAAAGAACTCCTGTCACCTGACCTGACCTAACCAGGTTTTCTCCTAAAAATGCAGAGTCAGAAACATCCCAGTAAAAAATTTTTTAAAAACCATTTAAGCAGCAATAAAAAGACTCCCGCAAACAAACCAGTGCCAAAATGACATCAGCTATGGCTGTGAGCTGAGATGTGGAGATGCCGGCGTTGGACTGGGGTAAACACAGTAAGAAGTTTAACAACACCAGGTTAAAGTCCAACAGGTTTATTTGGTAGCAAAAGCCACACAAGCTTTCGGAGCTGCAAGCCCCTTCTTCAGGTGAGTGGGAATTCTGTTCACAAACAGAGCATATAAAGACACAAACTCAATTTACATGAATAATGGTTGGAATGCGAATACTTACAACTAATCAAGTCTTTAAGAAACAAAACAATGTGAGTGGAGAGAGCATCAAGACAGGCTAAAAAGATGTGTATTGTCTCCAGACAAGACAGCCAGTGAAACTCTGTGGGGGTTACAAATAGTGTGCCATGAACCCAATATCCCCGTTGAGGCCGTCCTCGTGTGTGCGGAACTTAGCTATCAGTTTCTGCTCAGCGACTCTGCGCCGTCGTGTGTCGCGAAGGCCGCCTTGGAGAACGCTTACCCGAATATCAGAGGCCGAATGCCCGTGACCGCTGAAGTGCTCCCCAACAGGAAGAGAACAGTCTTGCCTGGTGATTGTCGAGCGGTGTTCATTCATCCGTTGTCGCAGCGTCTGCATAGTTTCCCCAATGTACCATGCCTCGGGACATCCTTTCTTGCAGCGTAACAGGTAGACAACGTTGGCCGAGTTGCAAGAGTATGTACCGTGTTCCTGGTGGATGGTGTTCTCACGTGAGATGATGGCATCTGTGTCGATGATCCGGCACGTCTTGCAGAGGTTGCTGTGGCAGGGTTGTGTGGTGTCATGCTGACATTTTCTTCCTTTGCACTCATGGTGAACAATCACTGAAACAACTCTATGATGACATCAACAAGTTCCATCCCACCATCAGACTCACCATAGACTACTCTCCGGAATCGGTTGCATTCTTGGACACACGCATCTCCATTAAGGACGGTCACCTCAGCACCTCACTGTACCGCAAGCCCACGGATAACCTCACGATGCTCCACTTCTTCAGCTTCCACCCTAAACACAAAGAACAAAGAACAGTACAGCACAGGAAACAGGCCCTTCGGCCCTCCAAGCCTGTGCTGCTCCTTGGTCCAACTAGACCAATCGTTTGTATCCCTCCATTCCCAGGCTGCTCATGTGACTATCCAGGTAAGTCTTAAACGATGTCAGCGTGCCTGCCTCCACCACCCTACTTGGCAGCGCATTCCAGGCCCCCACCACCCTCTGTGTAAAAAACATCCCTCTGATATCTGAGTTATACTTCGTCCCTCTCACCTTGAGCCCGTGACCTCTCGTGATCGTCACCTCCGACCTGGGAAAAAGCTTCCCACTCTTCACCCTATCTATACCCTTCATAATCTTGTACACCTCTATTAGATCTCCCCTCATTCTCCGTCTTTCCAAGGAGAACAACCCCAGTCTACCCAATCTCTCCTCATAGCTAAGACCCTCCATACCAGGCAACATCCTGGTAAACCTTCTCTGCACTCTAACGCCTCCACGTCCTTCTGGTAGTGCGGCGACCAGAACTGGATGCAGTACTCCAAATGTGGCCTAACCAGCGTTCTATACAGCTGCATCATCAGACTCCAGCTTTTATACTCTATACCCCGTCCTATAAAGGCAAGCATACCATATGCCTTCTTCACCACCTTCTCCACCTGTGTTGCCACCTTCAAGGATTTGTGGACTTGCACACCTAGGTCCCTCTGTGTTTCTATACTCCTGATGACTCTGCCATTTATTGTATAACTCCTCCCTACATTATTTCTTCCAAAATGCATCACTTGGCATTTATCCGGATTAAACTCCATCTGCCACCTCTCCGCCCAATTTTCCAGCCTATCTATATCCTGCTGTATTGCCCGACGATGCTCTTCGCTATCCGCAAGTCCAGCCATCTTCGTGTCATCCGCAAACTTGCTGATTACACCAGTTACACCTTCTTCCAAATCATTTATATATATCACAAATAGCAGAGGTCCCAGTACAGAGCCCTGTGGAACACCACTGGTCACAGACCTCCAGCCGGAAAAAGACCCTTCGACCACTACCCTCTGTCTCCTATGGCCAAGCCAGTTCTCCACCCATCTAGCCACTTCTCCTTGTATCCCATGAGCCTTAACCTTCTTAACCAACCTGCCATGTGGGACTTTGTCAAATGCCTTACTGAAATCCATATAGACGACATCCACGGCCCTTCCTTCATCAACCGTTTTTGTCACTTCCTCAAAAAACTCCACCAAATTTGTAAGGCACGACCTCCCTCTTACAAAACCATGCTGTCTGTCACTAATGAGATTGTTCCGTTCTAAATGCACATACATCGTGTCTCTAAGAATCCTCTCCAACAACTTCCCTACGACGGACGTTAAAGAAGCCATCCCCTACGGACAAGCCCTCCGTATACACAGGATCTGCTCGGATGAGGAGGATCGCAACAGACACCTCCAGACGCTGAAAGATGCCCTCATAAGAACCGGATATAGCGCTCGACTCATTGATCAACAGTTCCAACGTGCCACAGCGAAAAACCGCACCGACCTCCTCAGAAGACAAACACGGGACACAGTGGACAGAGTACCCTTCGTTGTCCAGTACTTCCCCGGAGCGGAGAAGCTACAGCATCTCCTCCGGAGCCTTCAACATGTCATTGATGAAGACGAACATCTCGCCATGGCCATCCCCACACCCCCACTTCTTGCCTTCAAACAACCGCACAACCTCAAACCGACCATTGTCCGCAGCAAACTACCCAGCCTTCAGGAGAACAGTGACCATGACACCACACAACCCTGCCACAGCAACCTCTGCAAGACGTGCCGGATCATCGACACAGATGCCATCATCTCACGTGAGAACACCATCCACCAGGAACACGGTACATACTCTTGCAACTCGGCCAACGTTGTCTACCTGTTACGCTGCAAGAAAGGATGTCCCGAGGCATGGTACATTGGGGAAACTATGCAGACGCTGCGACAACGGATGAATGAACACCGCTCGACAATCACCAGGCAAGACTGTTCTCTTCCTGTTGGGGAGCACTTCAGCGGGTCACGGGCATTCGGCCTCTGATATTCGGGTAAGCGTTCTCCAAGGCGGCCTTCGCGACACACGGCGGCGCAGAGTCGCTGAGCAGAAACTGATAGCCAAGTTCCGCACACACGAGGACGGCCTCAACGGGGATATTGGGTTCATGGCACACTATTTGTAACCCCCACAGAGTTTCACTGGCTGTCTTGTCTGGAGACAATACACATCTTTTTAGCCTGTCTTGATGCTCTCTCCACTCACATTGTTTTGTTTCTTAAAGACTTGATTAGTTGTAAGTATTCGCATTCCAACCATTATTCATGTAAATTGAGTTTGTGTCTTTATAAGCTCTGTTTGTGAACAGAATTCCCACTCACCTGAAGAAGCGGCTTGCAGCTCCGAAAGCTTGTGTGGCTTTTGCTACCAAATAAACCTGTTGGACTTTAACCTGGTGTTGTAAAACTTCTTACTGTGAGCTGAGAAACAGAGTTGCAGGATCATGATTTTAAAAAAATTGAAGGTACAGTAGTGCCACATGAGGTGATCCACAGATATCCGGACATAACAGTCAGCAGGCTGCCTCCACCTTTGCTGTGGATGTCAGGGTAGCACCAAGGCACAGCAGAAGGGTTGAGAAAATTAAAAAAAATTGATGCCACTTCTGGTTCATGGGTGTGCCATCACCTGTAAAAGGAGTTGCTCTTTTCCGTAATCATTTGGTGAGTATGTGAATGTTCTGGCCAACTGAAAGCGCAGTGAATTTGTACTTTGGAATGCTCTTATATAAAGGTTTAACCATCCTCCCTCATATTCTCCCACTATGAGATGAACATTCATGTGATGTCAACCTCAGTGCAACTAGTCTCTGGAGCCTTGTGTTGTCAGGGTGATGCGTTTAAATCTTTATTAGAAGTGTATGATGGAAACATTTGTAACCCTTATTCCTCAAGGAACAGCAGTGAGTGAGGACAACTTGTCAGCAATGATACTCTAGCAGCATCTGGGTCATCTCCGTGTTAGTACCTGTACCCAAGACTTTTGTATGAGATCTTTAAGCTGATCCTCATCTCAGTTCCGGAAATGTTTGCATCATTTGATGCTTCCAAAGCTTCAAGGCTTACCTCGCATCACTGTTATTCCTCAGTAGACTTTAAGTTCACGGAGTGAGTGCATTAGCAGGGCATTGTTGATCAAGGTTAAAATTATTTCCTAGTGAGTCATGAGGCCAGAACACAAGTGTGTATGCAGGACTTGTTCTCTCTCGCTTTCCCATCGTATCACGGGCATGTTACCTGCATCTTCCTCGCTCTATGGAATCCGAATGCTCGTATTATACTGCAGAGGTCCCCTAGGCTTCCTGGACTTTCACACCTTCATCTTCCAATGAGTTCTCTAGTCCTCTAGTCTGGCAAAGGTTCACCTCTTTGCATAGCCAGATTGTGAAGGGCACAGCACGCTGCGATCATGTGGAGAACTTTCTCTGGTGTATATTGCACAGAAGCACCTGAGTGATCCAAGCATCTGAAACGTATCTTCAGAAGTTCAATGGTTTGCTCTATAATGGAGCATGTAAAGCTGTGAGCAACATTGTACCTCCTTGGCACGAGTTTGAGGGTGACGCACCAGAGTCATCAATGAGTGTTTAAGTGGTTACCCTTTATCCCCAAGCAAACAACTCTGCAGACGTTCTGGCCCTGCGAAAATCCCAGGCATCTGGGAGTGACTGAGGATGTAGGAGTCATGACAACTCACAGGGTACTAGGGATGTGCTTGCAATGGTCGCACAGCAGTTAAGGTTCAAAAACATAGTAGCTGCAATCATGGATCCTGTATAACCCCATGGATGCAATCTATTGCACTGTACATTCTTGGGAAGCCTGAGATGGTTGCGAAGCCGGTGAATCTTTGAGCCTGGCTTCGCAGCCATCCAGAGCAAAACTGGCAAAAATCATGGGCCTTCCTGTAAAGAGCATTGGTGACCTCCTTTATACAGCATTGTGTTGCAGACCAGAGATATCGCACAGGTCTCCTACCTGAGCAAAGAAATTGAGTGCTGCCATCACCTTCAAAACCACTAGCAGGTGAATGCCTCCGAACTCTCATGGCATCAGGTCTTCACATGAAATTTGGTACATGATTTACAAGCTCTCGGGACAATTGCAACTGTGCCTGGCATGACCTTTCATTTGTAAGGTGAAGACAATAGGTAAATGTTGCAGAAAGGGAAACTCTGAGATATGGTTGGGAAATGTGGGACTCCAGAATGCTGGATGTCTTGGGATGATGAGGTGTGAATGAGATGATTAAGCCAAAATAGCACTGCTCTGCATTCTTTGAAGTGGTATACCAATGACTTTTCAGTTGATCATAGTCAATAAGTGAAAGGCACTTGGCTAGTAATGAATAGCATTCATTGTGAATCTTTGACTGCCCTTAATTAATGGGATTCCAGATATGATGCAGCTGTGCCACTTCACTATTGCCATCACTCTACAAAGCTGCATGCATTCCTACCTTTTATACTTTGTCGATGCTGAGGCTTTAATGTGAGGCTGATGAATTCTAGCTATCCCTTTTAAGAGCGCTGAAGGAAATAATTGACTTTCAGTTACTTCCTGGGCAATGAGGCCCTTATCCTTTGTAACTGACCTGGATCCTGTTCGCTGTAGCAATGCCAACAAGTTACTGTACATCCCAAGAAGGGGCTCCATAGCCCAGCTTAGTGGTTCTCCCACACTACCGTATACCCTTCCCAGACAACAAATGTTACTTTCGTTTTTCCTGGGAGCCATTGTTCTAGGACCTCAGGGTGGTTGTGCTGCTACACCTCTAATATTGGGTTTGATGCTCATTCCCTCACTGTGCCTCCGATTTATGTGGAGTCTCATGATGGGAATTTAGAACTACCTATTGTGATTCTCCAGCCTCCCCCAATAATACGGGATTCCATTGTTGTTGGGTGGACTTTCCGCTAACCACCCCCCCCCTCCCCAGAGCCCATCACCTACCCAGTGCCCATGCCCTATGTTGTCTCTACCACTCCATCTTGAGGCTGTGTGTACTGTTATATACATACGTGAATCTTTCAAATATTGCAACAGGCTCTCTCTCCTAATGTGTCTCCCAATTTCTTGGTACTCATATCAACCAGTTTCCCTTTGTTATCACCTTCCAACCGCCAACTTCCAAATTCAATGAATTTCCTACTGCCATATCCACCACTTGCAGTGTAATGTGTAATGGTTTTCATACAGGTGTTTAACCTTGTTTTTAAAAAAATGTTTCTTAAACAATGCCACAGAAGAAATCAATGAACAAGATTTCAGGTACCCTTCCCTGTATTATGTCTACAGGTTGCAGATGCCCCAGTCACCATTCTCTCTGCAACCTAGTACAGAGACTGCCAAGCCCCGGGGCTTTGACTGTAAGACAGCTCTGCACACCACACTGTTATTTTTGTGGTGCACATAGCCCTTGCCCCTCCCTATAGCTGGAGTGCACCATGCTCCCAACGATTACTTGCTCCTGCTACATACCTTCTTCAGTATCTCCTATCTCTGTGAGTTCCACATAGCCCCTGGACTGCCTGTCATCTGACATTCCTTTCCATTTTGCAAGAGGAATCTCTGCACTTAGGCAGAGGCTTACAGACAGGAATCAAAAAACAGAAGCTTTTACAAAGTTTCCAATGAGGACTAAGGACAACAGTGACCCTCCCAAACACATCACCTCCAAATTTGAGTGTTTGTGCAAACCATTTCTAACACTAACAGACCCCTACCCATTTCAGAGTCTACATGCATCCCCTTCCAATAAAGAATATGATATCACTTTGATCCCCTTGTTTATCAACATTTCATGCACCCATCTTGGGGCCCAGATTCCCACCACTTGGCCTTCCCTCTGCCTTCCATTGTTCGTCATCCTCATCCACCTTCTTGCCTCTCTGCCCTCCATGCCCATTGCTTTCCTTGACTTTGTCAGCCCACCCTCCCCCTCGCACCCCATTCCCAAATGAACTCCAAAGTGGAAGCTGCACGAGTCCCACAGCACACTGCTGTCCATATAGACTACAGTGTCAGGGATCAGGAACAGAAGACCTGCTACAGACCACAACTCGAGATGCAATATTGGTCAGAGTCAGTCAAAGTGGAGGGTCTATGAGTCCTGTAGCACAGTGCAATCCACTGGAGGGTACGAACCGTTCTGCCCAGCAGTGTGTGTTCAGTGCAACAGGGGCGGCGCAGCACTGTAGTAGGTAGTCTGTGTATGTTGTACTGATTGTATATATGCATAAATGTGCATGCCGTTCATTTTGAAATGGGTTTGAGGCCAACGTAATTTCCTGCTGGCGTGACGCAAAGTTGAAATATCTGAGGAAATTCTAGCGAGCAGTTGTTATAATGAATGTTCATGAGTTGCAAATGAATGTAAATGAAGTTCACGCCACTAGGCAGCTGGACAACTGACCCACCATTGGGAGAAGTGCTGCTAGTTTTTACGTCATTGGTTTTCCGACTTTTTGTCTCTCGCTAGATTCTCCACTCCCGTCCGCCGTCAAACTTAGCTTGAACGGAATGGGAGAATTCAGCCCTTTATTTCAGATTCTTAGTTCATTTCTCTTGTAGCTAATTTTGTATCATAAAGTAACATTAATTACTCATTACACAGGAAACATCTGTAGAAGAAAACGAGCATTAATAGGTTGAATTTCCCAGACCCATGGAGACTGGTTTGGAGGCAGGGCCAGGAAAATACTGGGGAAACCATATCAGGACAAGACCACTACTGCTAACCAAACATTTTTCCAGGGGTGAGCTGTCAGAGAAATTGATGCCCAGCTCCTTCAAGCCGGCTAAGCAATGAAGCTAATTAAAGCTCTAGTCAAAGGCCACAGTTACGCAACTTTCCTGACATCACGAACCCTGCTGTTTTGGGAGCTCACAACACTGGGGACGTGGCTGTTAATGAGGGGTTGGAGGTGCTTCTCCCAGTGGTGGGTCGGTTGTCCAGCTGCCTACTGGCGTGAATGTCATTTACATTCATTTGCATCTCATGAATGTTAATTATAACTTCGCTAGAATCTCCTCAGACATTTCAACTTTGCGTCACGCCAGCAGGAAATTACATTGGCCTCAAACCCATTTCAAAATGAGCGGCGTGCACATTTACGCATGCATACAATCAGTACAACATACATAGACTACCTATCAAGAACAGAAGGTTGGTTAGGGCAAGTTTAGGGCCAGTTATAGATGGCAGAGGGAAGTTATGTGTGGAACCGGAGGAGATTGGTGAAGCATTGAACCAATATTTCTCTTCGGTGTTCACGCAAGGGGACATGAATATAGCTGAGGAGGACACTGGGTTGCAGGGGAGTAGAATAGACAGTATTACAGTTGATAAGGAGGATGTGCAGGATATTCTGGAGGGTCTGAAAATAGATAAATCCCCTGGTCCGGATGGGATTTATCCAAGGATTCTCTGGGAGGCAAGAGAAGTGATTGCAGAGCCTCTGGCTCTGATCTTCAGGTTGTCGTTGGCCTCTGGTATAGTACCAGAAGATTGGAGGTTAGCGAATGTTGTCCCATTGTTTAAGAAGGGGAACAGAGACTTCCCCGGGAATTATAGACCGGTGAGTCTCACTTCTGTTGTCGGCAAGATGTTGGAAAAAATTATAAGGGATAGGATTTATAGTTATTTGGAGAGTAATGAATTGATAGGTGATAGTCAGCATGGTTTTGTGGCAGGTAGGTCGTGCCTTACTAACCTTATTGAGTTTTTTGAGAAAGTGACCAAGGAGGTGGATGGGGGCAAGGCAGTGGACGTGGTATATATGGATTTTAGTAAGGCGTTTGATAAGGTTCACCATGGTAGGCTTCTGCAGAAAATGCAGATGTATGGGATTGGGGGTGATCTAGGAAATTGGATCAGGAATTGGCTAGCGGATAGGAAACAGAGGGTGGTGGTTGATAGTAAATATTCATCATGGAGTGCGGTTACAAGTGGTGTACCTCAGGGATCTGTTTTGGGGCCACTGCTGTTTGTAATATTTATTAATGATCTGGATGAGGGTATAGTTGGGTGGATTAGCAAATTTGCTGATGACACCAAAGTCGGTGGTGTGGTAGACAGTGAGGAAGGGTGTCGTAGTTTGCAGGAAGACTTAGACAGGTTGCAAAGTTGGGCCGAGAGGTGGCGGATGGAGTTTAATGCGGAGAAGTGTGAGGTAATTCACTTTGGTAGGAATAACAGATGTGTTGAGTATAGGGCTAACGGGAGGACTTTGAATAGTGTGGAGGAGCAGAGGGATCTAGGTGTATGTGTGCATAGATCCCTGAAAGTTGGGAATCAAGTAGATAAGGTTGTTAAGAAGGCATATGGTGTCTTGGCGTTTATTGGTAGGGGGACTGAATTTAGGAGTCGTAGCGTTATGTTGCAACTGTACACAACTCTGGTGCGGCCGCACTTGGAGTACTGTGTGCAGTTCTGGTCCCCACATTACAGGAAGGATGTGGAGGCTTTGGAGAGGGTGCAGAGGAGGTTTACCAGGATGTTGCCTGGTATGGAGGGGAGATCCTATGAGGAGAGGCTGAGGGATTTGGGATTGTTTTAGCTGGAAAGGCGGCGGCTAAGAGGGGATCTTATTGAAACATATAAGATGATTAGAGGTTTAGATAGGGTGGATAGTGATAGCCTTTTTCCTCTGATGGAGAAATCCAGCACGAGGGGGCATGGCTTTAAATTGAGGGGGGGTAGTTATAGAACCGATGTCAGGGGTAGGTTCTTTACCCAGAGGGTGGTGAGGGATTGGAATGCCCTGCCAGCATCAGTAGTAAATGCGCCTAGTTTGGGGGCGTTTAAGAGATCCGTAGATAGGTTCATGGACGAAAAGAAATTGGTTTAGGTTGGAGGGTCACAGTTTTTTTTTAACTGGTCGGTGCAACATCGTGGGCCGAAGGGCCTGTTCTGCGCTGTAATGTTCTATGTTCTATCACAGTGGCTTAAGTAATTGACAGCATCAGGGGACTGCAATGCTCAGTGGTTTAGGAACAAACACAGGGCACTTTCCAAAAGGGTCAACTCTCTAACTTGAGAACCTCACAGTACTTTGTCAGCTTTTTATTGACTGAATTGGGTCAAGTGGACCAAATGTCAGTAAAAGAACACTTGGGGACAGCGATCATTATATCATAAGGTTTATGTTGACTGTGGAAAAGGACCAAAAACGATCCAGAGTAAAAATAATTAACTGGGGGAAAGTTAACTTCAATGGGGTAAGAATGGTCAAACCACCAACACCAGATTTTCTACTCCAGGAAGGCTTTCAGCTAACCTGCAGAAGTTCCAAAACCAGGAGAGAGAGAGAGAGAAATACTTCTTTCTAGCTTCTAAAAACTAAAACTCAAACTGCAGCCAAACAGGAAAAGAAACCTCAAACTCCCTGGGAAGGAAAAAAAAACTATCCAGAACACATGATCTTTTCTCCTAACAATGCAGGGCCATAAAATTAATCTCAAAAAGGACCTGAGGCCCCCTGTAAGCCACTTAAGCAATAAAAGGACATCTTGTAGACAGTGTGACAGCATTGAGAAACACCGAAACTGTTCTTCAAGGTGCACTAATGGCACAAAGTATGAAGTCTCCTAGGCATTATGAATAGGGACATAGAGTACAAAAGCAAGGGTAACGCGTTGAACTTCTTGTTACGGCCACAGTAGACTATTGCTGAACAAGTGACACCCAAAAGCATATAACTCCAGTAATACCTTTTTATTAAAAAGAGGGGAAACAAACATAAGAATATAAGATTAAAGTTGCACAGTGAACATTGTCTCTCAGAACACAGCCCCCACCCTGTTAAAAATATACAAATAACCCCCCCCCCCCCAACCCAATTCAAAATATACAAGTTACTCATTTGGCAACAACTCCCAGATAGATTTTTACCATAAAAATCTAGTAATATTTACCCAAAGCAAAGAATTGTTCTCACTTCAATAACACTTGCACTCAATGTGGAAATCCAAAATGAACGTTCAGAACCAAACTGCTTTCTGTGAACAAATACTTTTCTGGCTCAACTGGATGACTGCTTCAAATTCAAAAGTTTTGCACCTTCTCAGCACAAAGATCTAGGCTTTAAGGCATCTCCCTACACAGCTCAGTTACAAACATCTTTCCTTAAATATCTTTTTTCTCTTTCATATCTTTCATTTCAAGTTCTATTGTCCTCAAGCTCCTCTTTGAACATCTCCAAGTATAAAAATATTTTGTTTTCCTATTACCTCTACTTTTAGGTCAGTGAAATTTAATATACCTTCCCCTGTTTACCTATGAAACCTTTGAAGGTTGTAAAAATTCTTTATCACTTCTAAACTCCCCTTTGAAATTCAATTGCTGAAAGGACAAGTCTCCACTTAACATGTAATGCGAATTTCAGATCCAACCCATTTACTTGCAACTCAAACACACCATATCCCCTCATTACAAATGCATGAACCTAACACCTCTACCCTTTTACCTCTCAGTTCTCACAGATGAGCGGTCCCTATTAACTTCCCCCAGTTTAATCATGAAAACACATAGCTTTGTTAATGGAACACCACCATAATCTCGAAAATATTTTAAAAATACATCCATTCATTACACTTGTTGGCCTTAGCTGGAATATTCTGCCCAGTCTCAGGTACCACAATTTGGGCAAGATGTGAAGCATTGGCGAGAGCACAAAAAAATTAGCTAGAGGTGCAGCACCTCATCTTATCAGGCTCTTTTCAGTCTTTTGGAGTCAGTATTGAGTTCAATAATTTCAGACCATAATCTCTACTCTTATTTATTTCGGATGGCAGATTGCGGTTATTGTTTTGCTCTTATAATTTCCACTTCTTCTCGACCACCTTTTGTTTGTTTTGTCCTATTACCATCAACATCCCTTCTGTCACTTATTGTCTCCTGCTTTCCACTGTGGAGAGCTTGACAAAGCTCTTGACAATGAGTGTTCCACTTTCTGGTCTCTGCACTCGCCCCCTTACCCATTCTCATGGAATCTCAATCGGTTTTCTCTTGTCCACCACCTCCTTTGTTCATTTCCACTTTCCTCCCCTTTGTGTTTCATTCAAACTTAATACTTTTCTAACTTTTAACTTTTTCCAGTTCTGACAACTGCCTAACTTTAGCCTTGAATGTTTCACTTTAGATTTTCAGCATTTGCAATATTTTGGCTTGGTATTGATCGTGTATCATTATTGGAATTTAAGGAAATGTGGATTGCAGTGATGCAGTCCATTGAAATGTCATATCGTGACACTATTGAGTGATAGGACATAATTCATGTCATTGATTCCCTTAACCATTAATTTCCTAATTTCAACTACATGATTATGGGAAAGCAACAGGGAGGGGGAAAAATAAAACTGAGTTATTTCTGGACTGCATTTGCATAGGTTCTAGCAACTGGATTTAGAATGGAGTTGGTGGAAGGAAGTTGCCTGTTAATCATTTCTTTCTGCTAAGGATGGAGAAACTCATTTTGGAAGGGTAAAGGATAAAACTTGTTTTATCTGATGTTGAAACTTTTTGTGTGATATTCAGCTACACTGCAATAGCTCAGTATAAGTTTTAAGATTCATGGTCCAAATACTTTTCAGTTGATTTGACTGAAACAGATTTCCAGTGCACCAAATTTGATTAGCTGAATTAGATTAGTAAGACAGGAAACTACTGTTCCGTGGCTGTAAAAAACTACTGATAATCCTTCACTAACATGTAACCTGGATCATTCAGCCTGACTTTGCTTTTAAAATCTTTGCAGGGCCTCACAAGTCCCTGGGCCAGGAAGTGAATGAGTTGACCTCCAGTCGTTTGCTTAAGATGGAGAAAGAAAACCAGGCTCTCCTGAAAACTGTGGATGAACTTCGTAGTGTCATGGATTCTACAGATGGCAGTAACTTGAAGATCTTGGAGTTAGAAAAGGAAAACCAGAAACTTAAAAAAAAGGTGTCAATTGTCAGATGTGTTATCACAGTACAGTGTGAACATGCAAAAAGGACAGTAGAAGTACAGCTGGTTGGTACTTTGAGCCGGTCCCATCCAAGACAAACTCTCACACATCAACACACTGTCATACTTATCTGCCTAACCCCCTGCAGCTGCCTCCTGACCCTACTCTTATTTTAGCTCCTGAAAAAGTCCAAAAAAGAAAAAAAATCCTCGGGCTTGTTAAAAGGCTAAACTAAAAAGCTACACCTCTTTAACATTGTCTTCTTGCAAGTCCTGTACTGTTGCTAAATTATCAGACTATTTGTCTGATAATCATTATAGATGAGCAGAACTTTCTTCCAATTAAATATTTTGAAGACTGAAGCCGTTCTTTACTGTCTCCACTACCAATTCCATCCTTCTGGCAGCATCTGAGATTGAGCCAATCTCTGTGCAACCGAGGTGTCACATTTGATCCCAAGGTGAGCCTTCAACCTCATTTGTGCTATCACTAAGGCCACTTATTTCTATTTCTGTACCTTTGTCTGGTTTCAGCTCATCACCTGCTAAAGTTTTCATCCATATCTTCGTTACCTCTAACCTTAACTTACTACAACACACACTCCTGGCTGGTTTCTTGGGTTCATATCACACTATTGATAACCCCCACAGCTTGCCTCCTGGACTTGCAGAATCTCACTGGCTGTCTTGTCTATAGACAATACACAATTCTTTAACCTGTGCCTAATGCTCCCTCCACTCACATTGTCTGTATCTTTAAGACTTGATTAGCTGTAAAGATTCGCATTCTAATCAGTATTCTGTAAATTGATTTTGTGTCAGTGTGCCTTGTTTGGGAGCAGATATCCACTCCATCTGACGAAGGAGCATGGCTCTGAAAGCTAATGGCATTTGCTACCAAATAAGCCTGTACGACTTTAACCTGGTGTTGTTAAAACTCTTGCTGTGGTTTCCCACAGTCAGGGGTCATCAAAAATTCTGTTGCCAGCATCCTAATTCACAGCAAGTCCTGTTTCACCACCACCCCTGTGCTCGCTGATTTACATTGTCCCCTGACCAAGCAAATTCTTGACTTCAAAATTCGCATCATTGTTTTCAGATCCCTCCAAGGTCTTTCTCTTCCTTTAATCCCCTCCAGCCTCTTGATCCTCTGGGACTTTTGCATTTTTCTACTTCTGGCCTCTCATGTATTCTTAATTATAACTGCTCTACCATTGATGACCACGCCTTCAGTTTGCTGGACCTCAAGCTCTGAAATTTCCCCCCCCCCCCCAAGCACCTCTCTGCCTCCCAACCTTGCTTTCTTCCTTTTAACACTCTCTCTCCTCTTGACTAAGCTTTTTGTAATCTGATCTAATATCTCAATATGTGGAAGTTTCATTACCTTTAAAGGCACTATAAAATATATATTTTTATTGTGTTGACTAAGGGTCCTTAAACTACTTGAAGCGTCATCCAGAACTCAAGATGTTAACTCTATTCTCTCTCCACAGATGCTGTCAGACCTGCTGAGATTTTCAAGCATGTTTTATTTTTGTACCTTAAACTACTAGTCATTTGAGTGGCCCTTGTCTGAACCTTTATGATATCAACCATGTAACCATGTAACAGCTGAACACTGTTCTAAAATGAAGGTCAGCAAGCATGGAAGTGATGGTGGAACAGGACTTGCTTCAAGTTGAGGCACTGGCAGTAGAGTTTTGAATGACTTCATGTTTATGGGAGGTTGAATGTGGGAAACCAGCCAGGAGTGTGTTGTAGTAGTTGAATGTGGTGATCGCCAAGCATGAATGAGGACTTGAGCAGTAGTTAAGACTAGAAGAAACAGGAGTAGGCCATTCAGCCCGTGAGTCTCTGCCATTCAGTGGGATCATGGCTGATCTGACCGACATTCCTCGTGATCAAAACATCTATCGATTTCAGCCTTAAATCTTCGCAAGGACTCTGCCCCACAGCTCTGTGGCAAGGAGTTCCCTCTGAGAGAAGAAATTCCTCTTTGTTTTGGTCTTACCTTGACACCCCTTTATTCTGAGACTATGCCCTCTGGTCCTGGACTCTCCCACAAGGGAAATAACTTCTCAGTATCTACCCTGTCAAGCCCCCTGAGAATTCTATATGCCTCATTAAGGTCGCCTCTCATTCTTCTATGCGCCAATGAATAGAGGCCCAGCCTACTCAACCTCTCCTTGTAAACCAATCCCTGTATGCCAGGGATCATCCGAGTGAACCTTCTCTAAACTGCCTCCAATAAAATAATACCTTAAATAAGGGTGCCAAAACTGCTCACAGATGTGGTCTCACCAGTACCTTGTACAGCGCAGCAAGACTTATTTGCTCTTATACTCCAACCCCCTTGAAATAAGAGCCAACATTCCATTCGCCGCCTTGATGACCTGCTGTACCTGTGTGCTAGCTTTGTGTTTCATGCACAAGTATCCCAAAGTCCCTTTGTGTTGCAACCTTCTGCAGTTTTTCTCCATTTAAATAAAATTATGTTCTTTTGTTCTTCCTTTCAAAATGAACAATGTCACATTTTCTGGCATTATACTCCATTTGCCAACTTTATCGCTTTGTAAACTGTTTGTGTCCCTCTCACACCTTACCTTTCCATCTGTTTTTGTGTTGTCTGCAAATTTGGCTACAGTGCACTAGCTTTCTTCCTCTAAATCATTCATACATATTGTAAACAATTGTGGTCCCAGCACTCCTCTGCCATTTCCTTGTTTCCCATAATTATCCCCCCAGATTCATTTTCAAGAGGCCTATGTTCACTTTGACCTTTCTCTTCCTTTTTATATATTTAAATAAGCCCTTATTGTTTTTTATATTCCTTGCTAATTTGCCATTGTAGTTTATTTTTGTTTTTAGTCCTCCTTCGCTGCATTCGGAATTTATTGCAGTCTTGGGGGTTGTCACTGACTTTTGTCTCCTTCTGTTTTTTATTTCAACTTAATACTCCTTAACTTCCTTGGTTAGCCATGGTTGGTTTATCCCTCTCTTGGAATTGTTCCTCCTCAATGGGATATATTTTTGTTGAGAGTCATGAATTACGGCCTCAAGTGACTGCCAGTGCTTGTTTACTGTCTTTCCTGCTAGTCTGTCCACGCAGTTCACTTTAGCTAACTCTACCCTCGTCTCATTGTTACTCCCTTTATTTAAGTTAAACATTGTTGTTTCCAATCCAAGTTTCTCACTCTGAAACTTAGTATTAAATTCTAACATGTTATGATTACTACTTGTAGGGGATCTTTTAGGTCACTTAATAACCCTGCCTCATTCCCCATTACCAGATCCAAGATGGCCTGTTTCCTAGTTGACTCCATGAAATATTGCTCTCGGAAACTTTCCCAGTGCTCTCAATGGATTTATTGCCATATCTACCCTTTCTAACTTGATTATCCCAATCAACATGAAGATTAAAGTCACCCATAATTATTGCTCTATTTTTACATGCTCCTATTATTTGCTGACTTATACTCATTCCTACAGTGTGGCTGCTGTTTGGAGGATCTGTACACTACTACCAATTTTTTTTTAAACCTTGTTTTTTTTTACCTCCACCCAAATGGACTCTACATCATCTGAGCCTAGACTGTCTCTCACAACTGACCGAATTTTATTTCTTATTAATAGTGCTACCTCACCACTGTTTCTTTCCTTCCTGTCTTTCCAAAAGGTCAAATACCCCTGGATATTAAGTTGCCAGTTTTGATCTTTTAACCATGTCTCTGTAATGGCTATGCGATCATATCCGTTTATCTCGATTTGTGCCATCGGTTCATCTACCCTTATTCTGAATGCTTCGTGCATTAAGTTACAAAGCCTTCAGGCTTGCCTTTTTGCCATTTTGAATCATCCTAACTCTTCGTACTATGGCGGGCCCTACTTGCTTCTCGCCCTTGATTACCCTGTCTACTGTTTTTGCATTATACTGTTCCTCTTTCCCTTATCACCTTACTTGGGTTCCCATCCCCCTGCCAATCTAATTTAAACCCTCCCCACCAACATTAGAAAATACTTGGCCGAGGACATTAGTCCTGGTCCTGCCCAGTTGTTAAGCATCCAGTTTGTACTGATCCCACCTCCCCCAGAACTGGTTCCAGTGTCCCAGGAATCTGAAACCCTTCCCCTTGCTCCATCTTTCCAGCCATGTATTCATCTGCTTTATCCTGGGATTTCTACTCTGACTAGCATGTGGTACTGGTAGTGATTCTGAGATCACTACCAGTGGGGGCGGCACAGTGGTTAGCACTGCTGCCTCACAACACCAGGGACCCTGGTTCAATTCCCAGCTCGGGTCACTGTCTGTATGGAGTTTGCACATTCTCTGCATGGGTTTCCTCCGGGTGCTCCAGTTTGCGCTCTCATTCCAAAGATGTGCAGATTAGGTTGACTGGCCATGTTAAATTGACCCTAATGTCGGGATTAGCAGGGTAAATATGTGGGGTTACAAGAATAGGGCCTGGGTGGGATTGTGGTCGGTGCAGACTCGATGGGCCAAATGGCGGCCTCCTGCACTGTAGGGATTCTATGATTCATTACCTTTTGAGGTCCTACTTTTCAACTTGATTCCTAACTCCCTGTATTCAACTTTTAGGACCTCATGCCTTTTTGTTACCTATGTCATTGGTACCAATGTATACCACAATGACTGGTTGTTCACCCTCCCCCTCCAGAATGTCCTGTTGCTGCTCTGAGATATCGTGACCTAAGCACCAGTGAGGCAACATACCATCCTGGAGTCTCATTTGTGGCCACACAAATGTCTATCTATTCCCCTTTAACTATATTTTCTTCTCCTCTCCTGTGCAGCAGAGCCAACTATGGTGCAACAAGTTTAGGCTGTTACTGCTTCCCCAAGAGGCCATTCTCCCCGACAGTATCCAAAGCGGCATATTGATTCTGCAAGGGAATGGCCGCAGAAGGTACCTGCATTGCCTGCCTAGTCGTCCTATTCTTCCTGGTGGTCAGCTATTACCTTTCTGTTGTGGAGTCTTGGACAGCAGTGTGACCACTTCTCTGTACGTGCTATCCACGATGCTCCCAGATTCATGGATGCTCCAAAGTGTCCCCTGCTGTTGCTGCAGCTCCTAAACCTGGGCTTCCATGAGCATCAGCTGGAGACACTGCACACATGCTGGCCCCAGGAACTGGAAATGTTCCCAGCTTCCCACATGGAGCACAAGAACACACCATGGTTTTGAGCTCTCTTGCCATGACTTTAAACTTTTTAAATCTGTTACCCTGGGGCTCTTTCTTAATCCTCATTCCTACAGAATAAATACAAACTATAAACTACAAAAAAACATACAGACTATAAATGAGACAAGTAGTAAAGCTTACCAGCTACTTACCAATTGGCGCTCTCTCTCGTAGTTTACTGCTACAGGGCAAGATCACTCTGAAGATTAAGAAGTTGGAAAGCAAAGAAAAAATGCAAAGAGCACCTCTTTCCCTCTGCACTGAATTCCCACTATGCTCCAAATTGCTAATACCTGCATTCACTCTGGCTGTTTCTCACTCAACATATATTCTCTCCCACTGCTAGACAGGGGCAAACTTAGAGGTGGAAATAGGTGGCCATAGTGATGGTGCAAATATGAGGTTGGAGGTTCATCTCAGGATCAAATTTGACACCAAGGTTGCGAACAGAGCAAATCTGACCAAGGCCCAAATTTATTTTGTTATACTTAACTGTTTGAGCAATACATTGTAAGACTCTGTTTGTCTCCGAACAGCCTCATGGTATCGGGCTTGGACCTTTTGACATAACCCCAACCTTCAGCAGGCAACACTGCATAGTACAAAGATTCTTCAATTGCACCTACCAAAATGCATCATATAACATTCATCTGTATTAAAAGCTACCTGCCAGACATGAGCCTCATTGTTCCCAATTATATTTGGCTCTAATTTTTAATATTCAGCTTTTACATATACAAATATCCTTAAGAGAGTGGATCAATTTGTGAGAATATAACCTGAACTGAGATTTTAAATGGTTAAACAAACTGATATATCTTTAGGTATTAGTAATTACTATTTGAAAGCTCAAGATTACGTTATGGTCTTGAAATTCCTTTTCTCCTCCACTTTGGTTTTAATTACATTCCTTTCTATGACAACAACAGTTGTCTATGCTAATTTGTAATAAGATGAGCTATTTATCTTCACTTTTTGTTCATTGATCAAGCCAGCTGATTCCATGCACAACATGGATTACAATATTTAACTGTAACTTAATAATTGGGCCTAGATTTAATAGCAAAAACAGAAAATACAGGAAAATCTGACAGCATCTGTGGAAAGGTAATAAAGCTAATGTTTCAAGTTTGGATGACCCTTCGTCAGAGCTGAAGACAAAAGAAAAGACAAGATTTATACTAATTAGGGTAAGGGGGAGGGCTGTCATTGACAAAGATGTCATAGTCAAAAAAAGAAAGGGAATGTAAATGATGGTGGTTATGACTAAGAAGGGTCCTGATAGCGGCCATTATGATTTCATTACATTGACTTGATAACAGATGAATCTAAGTGACAAACCTACTGTCAGTAAGGCTAAAGAAAGTGTGTTGAGTTTGTCATTGCCTAGTGGCGTATTGTTCACAAACAAAATAGTCACATTTCTTACTGATTTCATTTTAATGTATATTTAATTAAGTTCATTGCAGCATTATAACTTTGTCACTCTTTTTCATTTTCTTGTACTGTAGAATTGCATATTTTAAAAGTTATTCTTTCTGTTTTAGATGGCGAGGCTCCAGGGAGAAATCAGCAATGAAAAACAAAGTATGCAAAATGTTGAAAGCCTTAGCAACGATCTTATAAAAGAGAAGTCCCAACTTGAAGAAACTATTGAAACCATTCGCGAAAGTACTGAGGGACAAGTAAGAGCAGAAGATTAAATACATTTCTACAAACTTGATTGAAGCTATATTGTGATAACTTCATTTTCAAAAAGACATTGATTGGCAGATTTGGGTGCAGGATGAGCTTCAAAACCAGCATAAACTGGATAATTGACTTGGTACCTTGTTGTTTTGTGCTCCTGACTATAGTGGGTGTTCCCTCGAACTTTAACCTCCATGTAACATCAGTTCCATAACATCATATCCCAAACATTTCTCATTAAAAAAATTCAAATGAAATACTAATAAATAGTTTATTAAGACACACTAACTGATGATGCGCAAAGTCCTTTTTATATTTTTTATGCTGTGTGCGATCTGTTCATTTTAAGTTTTTTTTAAAATTCATTCATAGGATGTAAATGTTGCAGGCAAGGCCAATATTTGTCGCCCATCCCTAATTATCTTTGAAAAGGAGGTGGTGAGCTGCCTCCTTGAGTTACAGAAGTTCATGTGCTATAGGCGCACACACAATTGGGAATGGAATTACCGGATTTTGACCAGTTAGGATGGTTTTGATTTTGAATTGATTTGTTATTGTCACGTGAATTAACAAAGTCAAAAGTATTGTTTCTTGCACGCTACACAGACAAAGCATAGTTTTCATAGAGGAGGAAATGAGAGAGCGCAGAATGTAGTGTTACAGTCATAACTAGGGTGTAGAGAAAGATCAAAATGCAAGATAAGTCCATTCAAAAGTCTGACAGCAGCAGGGAAGAAGCTGTTCTTGAGTCGGTTGGTACGTGACCTCAGACTTTTGTATCTTTTTCCCAAAGGAAGAAGGTGGAAAAGAGAATGTCCGGAGTGCGTGGGGTCCATTATGCTGGCTGCTTTGCCGAGGCAGCAGGGAGTGTAGACAGAGTCAATGGATGGGAGACTGGTTTGCGTGATGGCCTGGGTTACATTTACGACCCTTTTAGTTTCTTGCAGTCTTGGGCAGAGCAGGAGCCATACCAAGCTGTGATACAGCCAAAAAGAATGCTTTCTATGGTGTATCTGTAAAGGTTGGTGAGAGTAAATTTCCTTAGTCTTCTGAGAAAGTAAAGGAATTGTTGGACTTTCTTTAGTGTTGATCTTAGGTGTCCAGATCAACAAGCTGTTCTGGTCCAAGCTGGGGGGACCAGAACAGCTTGTTGATCTGGACACCTAAAAACTTGAAGCTCTCGACCCTTTCTACTTAGTCCCTGTTGATGGAGACAGGGGCATGTTCTTCTTTACACTTCCTGAAGTCTGTGACAATCTCCTTCATTTTGTTGACATTGAGGGATGGATTATTGTTGCTGCACCAGTTCACTAGATTCTCTATCTCATTCCTGTACTTTGTCTTGTCATTGTTTGAGATCCGACCCACTATGATGGTGTTGTCAGCAGACTTGAAAATCAAATTGGAGGGGAATTTGGCCACACAGTCATAGGTGTATAAGGAGTATAGTAGGGGGCTGAGAACACAGCCTTGTGGGGCACTGGTGTTGAGGATGATTGTGGAGGAGGTGTTGTTGCCTGGTGTATGGCTTAGAGGAGAACTTCCATGCAGTGGTGTTCCATCATAGAAGGTACACGTCACTACCACTGTGCATTAGCAGTGGAAGGAATGAATGTTTGAAGTGGTGGAAGGCGTGCCAATTAAACAGGTTGCTTTGTCCTGGATGGTATTAAACTTCACGTACTCCGCCAAGCGAGTAGATAGTAGTCCATAACACACATGACTTGCACCTTGTAGATGGTGTGCAGGCTTCTGGAAGTCAAAGTGAATTACTCGCCACATAACTCAGTCGCTGACCTGCTCTTCCGGTTCTTGTAGCCAAAGTATTTATGTGGTTAGTATTGTTTCTGTTCAGCTTTAACCTGTAGGCTATTGGTGATGGGAGATTTGGTGATAACGCCAAGGAGGAAAGATTGGTTCTATAAACCAGTTTGTAATAATCAGCGAGCTCTGCTGCCTGGCAAGCAGTTTTAACTTTTTGTTCCTTAACATGTGTCCTAATAATCAAAGGAAGTGAATCTTTAATTTTTTCTAAAAGAATCACCTCTCTAAGGGCTTGATATGTATGTTTTTTCTATCTTTAACACTCGTATCTATTGGTCAAAGTTATTTTGCTTCACCCTCTCAAATTCAGTATGGCTTTTTTCTTGGCTGTTTTCTTGTGTTTTGAAATTTCTACCTGTATGCCTCAAGAACCAACTCATACGCACCAAGGATAGCTATCTTTACTATGTCATAATCTACAGATACCTCTTCTGACAATGATGCATTTTTCTCACTAGATCTACCTCCCAGTCAGCTTTGTAAAAGTAATGTCCAAATGTCTTGTGGCCATTTCATCTGTTTAACTATCTTTTCAAAAGAAATAAAGAATGCTTCCATATCATTTTCCTCAAATTTTGGAAGAGCTTGTATAAATTTAAACATTTCCCCACTAGGTTCATGTCCACAACTACTTCCTTTACCTGCTTTGGTGCCTCTTTGCCCATGGCCGACATTTGAAGTTGAAACTCTCTCATTGCTATATTCTGCATTTCCATTACTCTATGAAAAATCTCACTTTTTCATTTTTCTGCATTTCAAGTTCAAGTTTTATAATACAGAACAATACAGCATAGGAACAGGCCTTCCAGCCCAAAATGTTGTGCCAAACATGATGCCAGATTAAACTAATGCCTTCTGCCTGCCCTTGGTCCCTTTCCCTCTATTCCTTTCATATTCATGTGCTTATCATAAAGCCCCTTAAACGACCCTATTGTATCTGTCTGCACCACTGGCAGCGCGTCCAAGACACCTACCACTATGTACAAAAACTTGTCCCTCGCATCTCCTTTGAACTTCCCTGCCTCCCCTTAAGTGCATGCCCCCTAGATAATTTCCTTGTTTTTCGTGAATTTCTAATTTTGTCATTGTTATTTGTAATTGAATTTTAGCTAATGCAATTTTCTTACTTTTCGAATAACTTGGTCTATCAGGCAACCCTTGAAATTTTAAATGTTTCACTAGAATTTCAATAATCTCAGCTTTCTTTAACCCTGCAGGTAATCCTAAATCCCATTTATTTGCCAAATCAGTTAACTGACTTTTGGTTCTTTCTGTAAACCCCTCAGGGTTATCTCTTCCATCTTTAGGAATGTTTTAGGCATTTCCAACGCCATTTCCTTTGTCCAGTACTTTAATACCCCACTAACGATTCACAGATCCCGCCATTTACCAATAATTCCCAAATCAAGCTTTACTATTTTTATGTTCAGTAACTTGTTTTCCACGTTTCAAAATTTCCCAGCCAATTATTACTAATCAGCATCCAATAGTCCTTTTTCCATATTTTGAAATCCTGCAAGAGTCACCCACTTTTGTTATAATTCCAGTTGATATAACTGTACGGGTAAATCTCAGAATGGAACCCTAGCTTAAGAGACCAACTTTTTGAAAAATCAGTGTTGAGGAATAGTGTCACAGGACTGCTAATTCGTTTTAACAATAAGAAAAAAAATTAAATATGCAAAATGGATTGTAATGCGATGCTCCCATACTCCTCCTTTTAGCTTAACCACTACACACAGGTTTTAAGATTAACACGAATGACAAAGTCCATGTGAAGCCCCCCCCCCCCCCCCCCACACTCCCCTTCTGTACATGCTTTAGAATCTTCTCTTGTAGTGACGCACTTGCTTAGCAATTCGCATTCCAGTTCACAGGCTTTCAGATTAAAGCTTTCAGGTTTTCACTGTTACACCAATTTTGATATCCAGTCAATACTTCATAATTTGCTCATAGACGATAGTAAGACATTTCAAATTTAGGATTACTTTTAGAAAACCTTTCTCTAATATTCTCACCAATTAATTTCTTCTCAACTTTGTCAGGTTCAAGTGTCCCTGAATGGAATCCTGTTCTATTTCCTAGTTTCTCCTTTGTTCCCTTTAACTCCAGACCTTCTGGAAACTTTTCATTTCTCTAGCTTCTTAACTAGCTATTCCTTAGATCTTTGGCAGTGGCTGGAGAGTTTTTCTTGCAGCAAAGTTAAAAAAGCTTGTTCCTCTTGATCAAATATTATACCAAGAAAACAAGGCTCTCCAACCTCAACGCCAGTACCTTAGCTAACAGCTTTACATCAGTATTTAAAAGAGGCCAATATGAGCCACATTCTGCATGGTGTCTTTTTTTAGTATAAACAAGATAATGTTGGGGTAAAGAACCTTGGGACAGTGAATCATTAAACATATCTGGTAATAAGTTGAGTGGAAGTCGTGCCTTACAAATTTGGTGGAGTTTTTTGAGGAAGTGAAAAAATGGTTGACGAAGAGCCGTGGATGTCATCTATATGGATTTCAGTAAGGCACTTGACAAAGTCCCTCATGGCAGGTTGGTTAAGAAGGTTAAGGCTCATGGGATACAAGGAGAGGTGTCTAGATGGGTAGAAAACTGGCTTGGCTACAGAAGACAGAGGATAACAGTCGAAGGGTCTTTTTCCGGCTGGAGGTCTGTGACCAGTGGTGTTCCGCAGGGCTCTGTGCTGGGACCTCTGCTATTTGTGATATATATGAATGATTTGTAAGAAGGTGTAACTGGTGTTATCAGCAAGTTTGCGGATGACACGAAGATGGCTGGACTTGCGGATAGCGATGAACATTGTCGGACAATGCAGCAGGATATAGATAGGCTGGAAAATTGGACGGAGAGGTGGCAGATGGAATTTAATCCAGATAAATGCGAAGTGATGCATTTTGGGAGAACTAATGTAGGGGGGAGTTATACAATAAATGGCAGAGCCATCAGGAGTATAGAAACACAGAGGGACCTAGGTGTGCAAGTCCACAAATCCTTGAAGGTGGCAGCACAGGTGGAGAAGGTGGTGAAGAAGGCATATGGTATGCTTGCCTTTATAGGACGGGGTATGGAGTATAAAAGCTGGAGTCTGATGTTGCAGGCGTATAGAACGCTGGTTAGGCCACATTTGGAGTACTGCGTCCAGTTCTGGTCGCCGCACTACCAGAAGGACGTGGAGGCTTTAGAGAGAGTGCAGAGAAGGTTTACCAGGATGTTGCCTGGTATGGAGGGTCTTAGCTATGAGGAGAGACTGGGTAAACTGGGCTTGTTCTCCCTGGAAGGACGGAGAATGAGGGGAGACCTAATAGAGGTGTACAAAATTATGAAGGGTATAGATAGGGTGAAGAGTGGGAAGCTTTTTCCCAGGTCGGAGGTGACGATCACGAGGGGTCACGGGCTCAAGGTGAGGGGGGGCGAGGTATAACTCTGATATCAGAGGGACGTTTTTTACACAGAGAGTGGTGGGGGCCTGGAATGTGCTGCCAAGTAGGGTGGTGGAGGCAGACACACTGGCATCGTTTAAGACTTACCTGGATAGTCACATGAGCAGTCTGGGAATGGAGGGATACAAACGAATGGTCTAGTTGGACCAATGAGCGGCACAGGCTTGGAGGGCCGAAGGGCCTGTTTCCTGTGCTGTGCTGTTCTTTGGAGAATTTTTAATGGAACTCAATAGAAAAGCTCTCATGGCTTTCATGCCATGTCAATTTGCATTGACTTAATGCAGTTTGTTATCTCATCCAGATGCAAAGGATTGTCCAAGTCTCGAGTCCGCGCCCACAAATGGGATGTTCAAATTATTTAGAATGGCAGCCATTGCCATGGCATCCATTGGGGTTTTGATTTATGAAGGTTACGATAAAAAGTGAAGATCCAATTAATATCAGAAGGGTCGATAGTAGGATAATGGGAGGAGTCGTAAACTTGGGAGATAAACCGCAAAGCAGACTGGCACCTAAGTTGGTGGGAAGAAGATTGGGGAAGGTTTAAACGAGAGCGTCCCTCTGAACCATTATAACATACGCTCAGCTTTATTTGTGGAAAGTAAGTCAAATTGAATCTGAAGTTTTAGCCTGTCTGCATATAACTCGGGAATGAGGGTGATGGAATATTGACGGCCTATTTCTAAAATTAAATCCATCAATTCTTGTTGTTTTAATTTTCTTTGTTTGATAATATATGCGGCACGGTAGCACAGTGGTAAGCACTGCTGCTTCACAGCTCCAGGGACCTGGGTTCGATTCCCGGCTTGGGTCACTTGTGTGGAGTTTGCACATTCTCCTCGTGTCTGCGTGGGTTTCCTCTGGGTGTTCCGGTTTCCTCCCACAGTCCAAAGATGTGCGGGTTAGGTTGATTGGCCATGCTAAAATTGCCCCTTAGTGTCGTGAGATGCATAGGTTAGAGGGATTTGTGGATAAAATGTGTAGCGATGTGGGAGTAGAGCCTGGGTGGGATTGTGGTTGGTGCAGACCCGATGGGCCGAGTGGCCTCTTTCTGTACTGTGGGGTTTCTATGATTCCTATGATATGCAATGTAAGAAATTATGTTTCCCAGAGGACCGTACTGAGGGTTTCCCATAGTACTGATGGGGTGGTGGAATCAGATTTATTCATTTTAATAAATCTATACTGGTGGATATGAATTTACAATAATCTTTGTCAGATAGTAAGGTTGTGTTAAATCGCCATGGAGGCTGACCTTTTGCTTTGGGCGAAAAAGCCAGGTCAAGGGAGTGGGATGCATGGTCAGATATAATGACAGAAAACTCAGCTGTTTTAACTGAGAGGAAAAGAGCTCTATCGGAAAAAAAAGTAGTCAATACATGGTGGAAATGAGAGAAGTAGGAAAAGTTCCTTGCAGTCGGGTAGAGGAAACGCCAAGGGTCAACACAATCCATTTGAGTCATAAATGTGGAGAGAGCCTGGACACGGCAGAAGGGGTAAAAGTCTTTGGGCTTGAGCAATCTTAATTCTAGATCTATGACTTAGTTTAGATCCCCTCCAAAAATAAGATGGCGGGTGTCTAGATTGGGAAGGGAGAATTGAAGCAATGCAATTTTGTTTCATCCCAGATAAAAACTACAGGGGTTTGGAAAAGTGTGCCACTGTTGTATAACATCTTCCGGGATCTGAAATTCTGCTGTTAATCAAGGTTGCCTTCCCCTTCGCTCTACCGTTAAAGTTGGAATGAAACACCTGGCCAGTCCGTGCTTTACGGAATTTGGTGTGATCATTAACACCTGAAGAAATGTAATATCAGTGTTAAGGAGGAGGATGACTCTCCAGGGGTAAGCCACAGTGAGTCAGGTTCTGTGGCCCGGAAAGGAGAGCAATAGTGGTGGGGGATGCGTCGGTTAGAGGCACGGACAGGCGATTCTGTGGGTGCGAACGGGACTCCAGGATGGTAGTCTGCCTACCTGGTGCTGGGGTAATGGATGGCTCCAAGCGGATAGGAGGCATCTTAAAAGGGGAAGATAAAGAAACGGATGTCATTGTATACATTGGTGCAAATGACGTAGATAGGAAGAGCAGGGGGATCCTACGAGAGCAATTCAGGGAGTTGGGAAATAGACTAAAAAGTAGGGCCTCCAGGGTGGCCATCTCTGGGCTGCTCCCAATGCCTCGTGCCAGTGAGGCTAAGAATAGGAAGTTAGTACAATTGAATGCTTGGCTAAAGGACTGGTCCAGGAGGGAGGGCTTCATTTTCCTAGATCAATGGGAAGTTTTCAGGAGAGGATGGCACCTGTACAAGAAGGACGGGTCACAACTAAGTTGGAAGGGCACGAATATCCTGGCTGGGAGTTTTGCTGGTGCAGTTCGGGGGGGTTTAAACTAGTATGGCAGGGGGATGGGGATCAAAATATTAGGTCTACAAGTGTAGAGGCTGGGGACGAGCTTGGGGCTGGGACAAGGCTGGCAAAGAAGAAGAGCACTCTGGGGGAGGATGACCTCACTGGGCCTGGAGGTCTGGAGTGCTTATACTTCAATGCAAGGAGCGTAGCAGGTAAGACAGACGAACTTAGGGCCTTAATGCTCACGAGGAATTTGGATGCGGTTGCGGTGACAGAGACTTGGTTGAAAGAGGGACAGGACTGGCAGCTGAATATTCCGGGGTACAAGTGTTTTGGGCGACTCCGAGGAGGGGCCAAAAGAGGTGGGGGAGTAGCAGTATTAGTTGGAGAGCATATTACAGCAGTGCAGAGGGAGGACAATTCAGAGGGGTCGTGGAGCTTAGAAACAGGAAGGGCGCAGTCATTATGTTGGGGGTATACTACAGGCCCCCCAACTGCCCAAGGGAAGTGGAAGAACGGATATGTCAGGAGATACTGGATAGGTGCAGGAAAAATAGGGTTGTTGTAGTGGGAGACTTCAATTTCCCTGGTATAGATTGGAAATCGCTGAGAGCAGGGACTCTGAATGGGGAGGAATTTGGAACAATATGTAGATAGCCCGACTAGAGAGGGGGCTATACTGGACCTCGTACTGGGGAATGAGCCCGGTCAGGTCTTCAAAGTTTCGGTAGGGGAACATGTGGCAAATAGTGACCCCAATTCTGTTAGCTTTAGGATAGTGATGGAAAAGGATGAGTGGTGTCCCAAGGGTAAGGTGTTGGATTGGGGGAAAGGCTAACTTTAGTGGGATTAGGCAGAAATTAGCAGCTCTTGATTGGGAGAGGCTGTTTGAGGGTAAATCCACATCTGGCATGTGGGAGTCTTTTAAGGAACAGTTGTTAGGGCTACAGGACAGGCATGTGCCTGTAAAAAAGGATAGGAAGGGTAGGATTCGAGAACCGTGGATAACCAGGGAAATTGAGGGACTGGTCAAAAAGGAAAGAGAGGCATATGTTAGGTCCAGGCAGCTAAAAACGGAGGGAGCTCTGGAGGAGTACAAAAAGTAGGAAAGAACTCAAACGGGGAATTAGAAGGGCAAAAAGGGGTCACGAAATGTCCTTGGCAGACAGGATTAAGGAGAATCCCAAGGTATTTTATTCATACGTTAGGAACAAAAGGGTTGTCAGAGGAAAAATCGGACCTCTCAGGGACAAAAGTGGGGAATTATGCTTGGAGCCCAAAGAAGTAGGGGAGATCCTAAATGAATACTTTGCGTCGGTATTCACAAAGGAGAGGGATGTGTTGACTGGGAGTGTCTCGGAGGGGAGTGTTGAACCGTTGGAGAAAATCTCCATTACAAGGGAGGAAGTGTTAGGTTTGTTAGAGAATATAAAGACTGACAAATCCCCAGGGCCTGATGGAATCTATCCAAGGCTGCTCAGGGAGATGAGAGATGAAATCGCTGGGCCTCTGACGCAAATCTTTGTCTCGTCACTGGACGCAGGTGAGGTCCCAGAGGATTGGAGGATAGCTAATGTGGTCCCGTTATTTAAGAATGGTAGGAAGGATAACCCAGATAATTATAGGCCGGTGAGCTTGACGTCCGTGGTGGGGAAGTTGTTGGAGAAGATTCTTAGAGATAGGATGTATGCGCATTTAGAAAGGAATAAACTCATTAACGATAGTCAGCATGGTTTTGTGAGAGGGAGGTCATGCCTCACTAACCTGGTGGAGGTTTTTGAAGAAGTGACTAGAATGGTTGACGAGGGAAGGGCCGTGGATGTCGTCTATATGGACTTTAGTAAAGCATTTGACAAAGTCCCTCATGGTAGGCTGGTGAAAAAGATTGGATCTCGTGGGATAAAGGGGGAGGCGGCTAGATGGGTGGAGAACTATCTTGGTCACAGAAGACAGAGGGTGGTAGTGGAAGGGTCTTTTTCCGGCTGGAGGCCTGCGACTAGTGGTGTTCCGCAGGGCTCTGTATTGGGACCTCTGCTGTTTGTGATTTATGTACACGATCTGGAAGAAGGTGTAACTGGGGTGATCAGTAAGTTTGCGGACGACACAAAATTGGCAGGACTTGCAGATAGTGAGGAGCATTGTCAGAAGCTACAGAAGGATATAGATAGGCTGGAAATTTGGGCAAAGAAATGGCAGATGGAGTTCAATCCTGATAAAATGCAAAGTGATGCATTTTGGTAGAAATAATGTAGGGAGGAGCTATACGATAAATGGCAGAACCATAAAGGGTGTAGATACGCAGAGGGACCTGGGTGTGCAAGTCCACAGATCCTTGAAGGTGACGTCACAGGTGGAGAAGGTGGTGAAGAAGGCATATGGCATGCTTGCCTTTGTAGGACGGGGCATAGAGTATAAAAGTTGGGGTCTGATGTTGCAGATGTATAGAACGTTGGTTCGTCCGCATTTGGAATACTGCGTCCAGTTCTGGTCGCCACACTACCAGAAGGACGTGGAGGCTTTGGAGAGAGTACAGAGGAGGTTTACCGGGATGTTGCCTGGTATGGAGGGGCTTAGTTATGAGGAGAGATTGGGTAAACTGGAGCTGTTCTCCCTGGAAAGACAGAGGACGAGGAGCGACTTAATAGAGGTGTATAAAATTATGAAAGGCATAGATAGGGTGAATGGTGGGAAGCTTTTCCCCAGGTCAGTGGTGACGTTCACGAGGGGTCATAGATTCAAGGCGAAGGGGGGGAGGTTTATCACAGATATCAGAAGGACATATTTTACACAGAGGGTGGTGGGGGCCTGGAATGCGCTGCCAGGCAAGGTGGTGGAGGCGGACACACTGGGAACGTTTAAGACTTATCTAGATAGCCACATGAACGGAGTGGGAATGGAGGGATACTAAAGAATGGTTTCGTTTGGACCAGGGAGTGGCACGGGCTTGGAGGGCCGAAGGGCCTGTTCCTGTGTTATATTGTTCTTTGTTCTTGAGATATGAAAAGACTTTGAAATGTTTCACTGGGCCATTCAACCCCCTAACATTCCATGTAACTAGGCTGATTGAGAGCCCTGTGCCACCCTAACCATCTAAGCCAGTCATACGTATTGGAAGACTTTACATATGGAACAGTAAAATGAATGAAAAAGAAAACCAGGCCAAGAGGATCCGTTACACAATGAGAATGGCCAAATAACAAAATGGTTCTTGGTTACTGTAGCATTATTAAATCCTTTCCACCCTCCAAAACACATTCCCAAACCACTGGGACAAAAACCAATCTGTGTGGTAATAAACTTTTAAGTAAATAAAACCATAAATCAAATCCTAAACTCGCCATTATAAGCAAGAGGAGCAGCAAGTATTCCCTCTTACAAAGCATCCATTGACTAAACAACTTTGTTGGTGGGGCGTGTTCCCAACATATGAAT
The DNA here is from genome assembly GCF_964213995.1 of Mustelus asterias. Taxonomy (NCBI): domain Eukaryota; kingdom Metazoa; phylum Chordata; class Chondrichthyes; order Carcharhiniformes; family Triakidae; genus Mustelus; species Mustelus asterias. Next base: position 50,493,549 of record NC_135815.1, on the reverse strand, counting down.
TACATTATGTCATATGCCATTGAAAAGTTGCTTGTTATAACCACATAGTAAGAGCTCTAATTAGGGTATCTATTCTGAGATCATTAATTAATCCTGCCAGATTACACAATATCAAGTCTAATATAACCAGTTCCCTGGTTGGTTCCAGAATGTGATGCTCTAAGAAACTATCTCAAGCATTTTATGAGCTCCTCTTCCAGGCTACTACTGCCAACCTCATTTTTCCAATATGTAGAGTAAAACTGATGATCATTCCTATGCCTTTATCACAACCACCCCATGTTTCTTGTATACTTTGTCCTTCATTGTGGTTATTGTTTGGGGGCCTGTGGACCACTCCCACTAGTGCCTTCCTTCCCTTACTATTCCTCATCTTCACCCAAGCAGATTCAATGTCCTCCTCCCCTGAATCAAGTACATCTTAACTGTTGCATCAATGCCATCCTTGATTTAACAGTGCTACCCCTCCAACTTTCCCTTTTTTTTCTTGAATGTCATATACCCCTCATTATTCAGGACCAAATCCTTACCATCCTGCATCCAGATCTCTAATGGCTATTGGATCATATTTAATTCAATGTACACTATCAATTCATATATTTTGTTATGAATACTATGCACATTCAGATACAGAACCTTTAGTTTTGTTTTTTTTGTTACCTTTGTAACATTTAGTCTTGACTGTTGGTTTAGTCCTGGGTTTTATCCTTCTGTCCCTTCCTGTCATTCTATGACCTGCAATATCCATATTACTATTGTGTTCTCCTGCCTTGAATCTACCCCTTGATTTGCTACATCTTCACATGCTTGGTCTCGCAGCCCCCTTGTTCAGTTTAAAAACCCTTTCTACTTCCCTCGTTATGTGGCTTGCTACAACAGTCATCCCAGCTCATTCAAAATCCTTTCACTTGCATAGAGTTAAAATTTGGCCCATTGTATTCACAATACATGAATTATTTTGAATGGGAAAGACTGAATATTTCCCATTTAAATTTACATATTAGCCAAAATCGAAAGTTGGAGGTGAATGTGCAACTTTAGTTATTTTAAAGTTATAGTGTTTATTGTTAACAAAAGTAATGGAATTTAACAATAAATGTTGGCTATTTCATCCATATGAAATGTATTTGAACTGCATTAAATTTTCTTGCTTTAACTTGCAGAGTATAAATTGTCAGTGTAGACCATCTAACATTTTGCTTTACCTTCTAGCTAGTGAGTGCGTAAAAAGAGAAGAGCTGATAATTCTCTAACAAAGGTTTCGGCTAAAGTATTGAGTGAAATGTAACAAATTATCTTTAGCTCCACGATTTTTTGTCAAATGAACGTTAAATCATTAAGTAATGATATGACTTTAAATTTTTTTAAAGAAGCGAACCTGATCCACCATTCGGCGAGATCAGAATTGATGTGCAAGCTAACTCCATACACGTATCTGCACACCATATCCCTTAATACCCTCAGTTAACAAGTTTCTCAATTTCCTATTTCAAATTTACAATTGAACTATCCTCAATTGGCATTTGTGAAAAGAATTCCAAATTTCACTCCTGAAAGATCTGGTTCTAATTTTTGCACAATATCTCCTAATCCTAGGCTCCCCAACTAATGGAAATACTTCCTTTCTATCTACCCTATCTGTATTTTCTAATGTCTTAAGTTTTGATCAAATCACCTTGTATTTCATCACCAGTTACGTCTGTGTTAGTTGTCATTAATCTTTACAACAGGAAAAGTGAATGCTGAAATATGAAAAACAAACATGCTGAAAATGCATAGAAAGTCAGTAATTTCCCACATCGGATAAATAGTTGCATCATATGGCAAACAACCTTCTTTGTCAAAAAAGTGGATTGGCCTCAACTTCAGAAAAGTGGCTCCATCTATACTAATGTATGTTTTCCTATTTCTCATTTAAGCCTTTGGCTTCTGAACAAGTCTGACAAATTGGAGAAAATCTATTGCTGATAACACTGACAGGAATGAGAGTTCTATCTATTTGTCAGAGTTCTCCATAGCTGTTGTAGATAGAGTTTCTTCAAGAATAAGACATCTTGAATGGCTTTGCATCTTGTAGAAAATTTGTAACAAAGAACTAGTAATTTATACATTTGAAATTAATTTCCTTTATTACATTTGTATATCCTAGATCAAAGTATTGGAGCAAGAAAATGAACACTTGAATCAAACCATTGTATCCTTGAGGCAACGCGCACAAATCAGCGCAGAAGCAAAAGTGAAAGACATCGAGAAAGAAAACAAAATCCTCCATGAATCTATTAAGGAGACTAGTGGTAAACTAAACAAATTAGAGTTTGAAAAGAAACGAATCCGAAAGGAGTTGGAACTCTATAAAGAAAAAGGAGAACGGGCAAAGGAGCTTGAGACTGTTTTGAGTCGCTTGGAAAGAGAAAATGAACAGTTGCAGAAGAAGATAACTAGTCTCAAAATTGCATGCGAGAAGGTAGAGGTCTTGGAACAGGAGAACTCTGACCTGGAAGTGGAAAATAGAAAGCTAAGAAAGACTTTGGATAGTTTGAAAAACCTTACAGTGCAATTAGATATATTAGAGAGAGAAAACAACCAACTTGATGATGAAAATTTGCAGTTACGGAGGACAGTGGAGAATTTGAAGTCTAATGGTGTCAAGATGGCACAATTAGAGCTAGAGAACAAAGAACTAGAAAATGAGAAAGAACAGTTAAACAAGAGACTAGATTTTTTGAAGACTTGTAACAAGAAAACTGAACGATTAGAGGTAAGCTATCAAGGACTAGATTTAGAAAATCATCGGCTCCAAAAGGCTCTAGAAAATAGTAACAAAAAGATTAATCAATTGGAAAATGAACTACAGGACTTGGAAACAGAAAACCAGAGCTTGCAAAGAAACCTGGAAGAGCTAAAAATCTCCAGCAAACGGCTGCAACAACTAGAGAAGGAAAACAAACTGCTCGAGGAGGATACTGTCCAATTGGAGAAAGACAAGAAGCAGCTTGAGAAGGAAAATAGGAGATTGCGCCAACAGACTGAGGTCAAGGACTCAACACTAGATGAAAACAACATGACAATTTCCAATCTTGAAAAAGAAAATAAATTGCTTGTGAAAGAAGTCAACAAATTCAAAGATCTTTGTGGACGACTGAAAGATTTAGAAAAAGACAATAAAGAGCTAGTTAAACAGGCAACTATTGATAACCAGACTCTAGGGACATTACGAGAGGTAAGATGCTTATTTTTATAGTGGGGTGAAGAAAAAAGTAACTTGAATGTCAGAGGGAAACCTGCCCTTTTAAGGCTGAAATGGGAGGAGAGGGATGGAAAATTGTTTGGCAGTGGAAGGATTCTGGAGGTGGCAAAAATGAAGGAGGATGATCGGTCAAATTCAGAAGAAGATGGGTTGGAAGGTAAGGATGGTGGGACTTGTGGTCCAGGGAGGGAAATTGAATGGTGAGGGTGGCAATGGGGCAGTCATAGTTGAAGACCTTGTTTATACAACAGGGCGAGGGAAACGACCATTTCAGGGTATCTGATGTGAAAATTGCCAACATCAGAGCAGATGCGAAGAGACAGAAAAAAAAACGAGTCTTTACACAAACGATATGATCGAGAATAACTGAGTCATTGAGCTTGTAGCTATCAGTAGACAACTTATTAGCGAACTTGATGAAGGGAAGAGAAGAATTGAGGAAAATTTCATGCAATTCCTCAAACTTCTAGGTGCTGAAGTCATGCCAAAGCAAATATTTATATTATACTTGCTGTGATCTGGCAGGTAAGTGCCGTGCAAACCAAATCAACACCCCTTTAGGCAACAATGCCTTACAAAATGCACCCCCTCCCCCAAGGCAAATTGCTATCAATTTAGTGAGGCATACCATACACTATCTCACTTCTCGCTTCCACTCTGCTATGGAATTTCAAACTAGACATCAAATTGCTGCTTGCAGCCCCAAGACTTTTCTGGTTTAACTGGCTGAAAGAACTGCTTTCTGAAAAAACTGACACGTCACATTTTTCCTTAAGTATATTTTTTCTCTTTCATCTTTTCCCATATCCTCCTTTGAATTTTATCTTTTGTGAATATAAAAACCTTTTGTGCTCTATTTATGGCCACCATTTTCAGGTAGTAAAATTTAATAACCTTATTTATTTATGACTTTTTCCAAATTGTAAACCCCTTTTTACTTTGAAACTTAACAATTGAACACAACAAAACTTCTTAATCTCCTAATGCAAATTTCTACCCATGTTATATTTGCTTGTAGAACATCCAACTTGTTAAGTGCTGTCTTTCACACCTAGCCCCTTTGATGTCCTCAATCTTGTAGACACAGTTCCCAGCTTAACTAAATTAGTCACAGACATAAGCTCCCACGAGCCTGCTTCACAGAATACCACAGTAGACCCCAAAATTATTCCAAAGGAATGGTTTTATTTTCTCAACTGACTTTGCATTACCTACTATATTTATCTATACAAACAACTGTTAAACTAAAGGGCGCATGCAGAATTCATGAAAATATACTCAAGTATTTTGTAAACCGATTCCATTCTTCTTCTTCCAAATGTCCAAGCTCCTTGGAATTTTAAGTTCTTGATAATGCATTTGCAACTAAATTTTCTCGTCCAGCCGCATGTATAATTTGGAAGATAAATGGTTTCAGTAATAAACTCCACCTGAAAAATCTGGCATTCTGGTTTTGAAAATTTTCCCCAAATTTCAAAGGATTGTGGTCAGTATATATGATTGCCTTTGAAGAATTGCTTGCAACATAAATTTTGAAATGCTGTAAAGCTGATACTTTAGAGTCTCTTCCTTGATAGTTAAATATTTCTTCTGATGTAGATTAAAATTCTGAGAGATATATCCTACTGACTTTTTAATTCCTAGTTCTTCATCTTGTAATAACATATAGCACCAGCACCAACGTCCACATCATCGATGGCAATAGTATGCCAGGAAAGTCAATTTCGGAATCATTCATTTCTACCCCTGTTTTCCTTGTTTATCACTACCGGTATTTCCTTCTGGTTATCCTCCCTGTCAAAGTATTTTAAGCATATTAAGGATATTATTAAACTCAAAAGAGTGCAGAAGAGATTTACCAGGATGCTACCGGGACTTGATGGTTTGAGTTATAAGGAGAGGCTGGATAGACTGAGACTTTTTTCTCGAGTGTAGAAGACTGAGGGGTGACCTTATAGAGGTCTATAAAATAATGAGGGGCATAGATCAGCTAGATAGTCAATATCTTTTTCCAGAGGTAGGGGAGTCTAAAACTAGAGGGCATAGGTTTAAGGTGAGAGGAGAGAGATACAAAAGGGTCCAGAGGGACAATTTTTTTCACTAAGCGTGGTGAGTGTCTGGAACAAACCGCCAGAGGTAGGTATAATTTTGTCTTTTAAAAAGCATTTAGACAGTTACATGGATAAGATGGGTGTAGAGGGATATGGGCCAAATGCGGGCAGTTGGGACTAGCTTTGGGGTTTTTTAAAAAAGCGGCATGGGCAAGTAAGGCCAAAGGGCCTGTTTCCATGCTGTAAACCTCTTTGATTCTATATTTAAACTATTATATATAATTAGGTGCTGCTAGAACCGCTGTAGTCTTACAGCTTTCAAGCTATTGAATGCATTCTGACACTCCTGTGTCCATTGACATTTTCTGTTGTTCTTTAATAATTCAGTCAATGGAGCAACTTTATGCTAAAATTTGGCACAAACCTCTGATGAAAACCCATTTATGCCTAGAAAGCTCACAACTTCCTGTTTTGTTGTTGGCACTGGGAATTCCACAATGGCTTTTTCTTCTGCATCTCATGGAGCCACTTAACCACGTCCTACAGTTTGGCCCAAAATATATAACTTCTGCTTTCGCAAATTCATTTTTGGCCAAGTTTACAACCAAATTGGCTTTTTGCATTTGATCGAACGGTTCCCTTAAATGTTGCAAATGATCCTCCCACATTTAACTGCATATTACTAAGTCATCAATATAAATAACACAATTGCTCAGTCCTGCAATTATTTCATCGGTTTGTCTTTGAAATGTTGCTAGCACATTCTTCATACCAAATGGCATAATGTTTTGAATTGATGAAGACCATCTGACATCACAAAAACTGATATCTCTTTCACCCTTTCTGATGAGTGTACTTGCGAGTATCCTTGCAGCAAATCAATTTTTATGATAAACTCTGACTGTCCCACTTTCTCAATACAATCTCCCAACTGTGGAATAGGATATGAATCTGCTTTTGTTACTGTATTCACTTTTTGTTAATCAATACACTGTCTTTGTGATCTGTCCAATTTCAGTGCCATCATGGTGGGTGAATTCCAGTTACAATAACTGGACTCTGTCAATATGAAGCAAGAATTCCATTTATTTTGCACTTGGGCTGGGTTTACTGGATTTAGTATGTCGGGCTGTTGCCCTTTTGAAACTGAACACCACATCATGATTAGCTAAATTTCCTCAGATTGTTTTGTATGACAACATTGGCTATTTTAAATCACTTGACACCCTTCTGAA